>NW_027472632.1:0-600000 GCF_030347505.1 Rhynchophorus ferrugineus | reverse complement strand
CTATAAGAGATAATGCAATTTGGCAACCGGCAATGTAATTAGCATGCCGAATATTACTTGGAATGTGAATTGGAACGAAATCGCCAATAGATAAGACCATTTTACAATTTGGGCCCAAGTTAGAAACAGAGCCTAAGATGTAAATTATCGATAGTCCATATCTCGGAAACTATAAGAGATAATGCAATTTGGCAACCGGCAATGTAATTAGCATGCCGAATATTACTTGGAATGTGAATTGGAACGAAATCGCCAATAGATAAGACCATTTTACAATTTGGGCCCAAGTTAGAAGCAGAGCCTAAGGTGTAAATTATCGATAGTCCATATCTCGGAAACTATAAGAGATAATGCAATTTGGCAACCGGCAATGTAATTAGCATGCCGAATATTACTTGGAATGTGAATTGGAACGAAATCGCCAATAGATAAGACCATTTTACAATTTGGGCCCAAGTTAGAAGCAGAGCCTATGGTGTAAATTATCGATAGTCCATATCTCGGAAACTATAAGAGATAATGCAATTTGGCAACCGGCAATGTAATTAGCATGCCGAATATTACTTGGAATGTGAATTGGAACGAAATCGCCAATAGATAAGACCATTTTACAATTTGGGCCCAAGTTAGAAGCAGAGCCTAAGGTGTAAATTATTGATAGTCCATATCTCGGAAACTATAAGAGATAATGCAATTTCGCAACCGGCAATGTAATTAGCATGCCGAATATCACTTGGAATGTGAATTGGGACGAAATCGCCAATAGATAAGACCATTTTACAATTTGGGCAAAAGTTAGAAGCAGAGCCTAAGGTGTAAATTATCGTTAGTCCATATCTCGGAAACTATAAGAGATAATGCAATTTGGCAACCGGCAATGTAATTAGCATGCCGAATATTACTTGGAATGTGAATTGGAACGAAATCGCCAATAGATAAGACCATTTTACAATTTGGGCCCAAGTTAGAAGCAGAGCCTAAGGTGTAAATTATCGATAGTCCATATCTCGGAAACTATAAGAGATAATGCAATTTGGCAACCGGCAATGTAATTAGCACGCCGAATACTACTTGGAATGTGAATTGGAACGAAATCGCCAATAGGTAAGACCATTTTAGAATTTGGGCCCAAGTTAGAAGCAGAGCCTAAGGTGTAAATTATCGATAGTCCATATCTCGGAAACTATAAGAGATAATGCAATTTGGCAACCGGCAATGTAATTAGCATGCCGAATATTACTTGGAATGTGAATTGGAACGAAATCGCCAATATTTTACAATTTGGGCCCAAGTTAGAAGCAGAGCCTAAGGTGTAAATTATCGATAGTCCATATCTCGGAAACTATAAGAGATAATGCAATTTGGCAACCAGCAATGTAATTAGCATGCCGAATAATACTTGGATTGTGAATTGGAACGAAATTGCCAATAGATAAGACCATTTTACAATATGGGCCCAAGTTAGAAGCAGAGCCTAAGGTGTAAATTATCGATAGTCCATATCTCTGAAACTATAAGAGATAATGCAATTTCTCAACCGGCAATGTAATTAGCATGCCGAATACTACTTGGAATGTGAATTGGGACGAAATCGCCAATAGATAAGGCCATTTTACAATTTGGGCCCAAGTTAGAAGCAGAGCCTAAGGTGTAAATTATCGATAGTCCATATCTCGGAAACTATAAGAGATAATGCAATTTGGCAGCCGGCAATGTAATTAGCATGCCGAATATTACTTGGAATGTGAATTGGAACGAAATCGCCAATAGATAAGACCATTTTACAATTTGGGCCCAAGTTAGAAGCAGAGCCTAAGGTGTAAATTATTGATAGTCCATATCTCGGAAACTATAAGAGATAATGCAATTTCGCAACCGGCAATGTAATTAGCATGCCGAATATTACTTGGAGTGTGAATTGGAACGAAATCGCCAATAGATAAGACCATTTTACAATTTGGGCCCAAGTTAGAAGCAGAGCCTAAGGTGTAAATTATCGATAGTCCATATCTCGGAAACTATAAGAGATAATGCAATTTGGCAACCGGCAATGTAATTAGCATGCCGAATATTACTTGGAATATAAATTGGAACGAAATCGCCAATAGATAAGACCATTTTACAATTTGGGCCCAAGTTAGAAGCAGAGCCTAAGGTGTAAATTATCGATAGTCCATATCTCGGAAACTATAAGAGATAATGCAATTTGGCAACCGGCAATGTAATTAGCATGCCGAATATTACTTGGAATGTGAATTGGAACGAAATCGCCAATAGATAAGACCATTTTACAATTTGGGCCCAAGTTAGAAGCAGAGCCTAAGGTGTAAATTATCGATAGTCCATATCTCGGAAACTATAAGAGATAATGCAATTTGGCAACCGGCAATGTAATTAGCATGCCGAATATTACTTGGAATGTGAATTGGAACGAAATCGCCAATAGATAAGACCATTTTACAATTTGGGCCCAAGTTAGAAGCAGAGCCTATGGTGTAAATTATCGATAGTCCATATCTCGGAAACTATAAGAGATAATGCAATTTGGCAACCGGCAATGTAATTAGCATGCCGAATATTACTTGGAATGTGAATTGGAACGAAATCGCCAATAGATAAGACCATTTTACAATTTGGGCCCAAGTTAGAAGCAGAGCCTAAGGTGTAAATTATTGATAGTCCATATCTCGGAAACTATAAGAGATAATGCAATTTCGCAACCGGCAATGTAATTAGCATGCCGAATATTACTTGGAATGTGAATTGGAACGAAATCGCCAATAGATAAGACCATTTTACAATTTGGGCCCAAGTTAGAAGCAGAGCCTATGGTGTAAATTATCGATAGTCCATATCTCGGAAACTATAAGAGATAATGCAATTTGGCAACCGGCAATGTAATTAGCATGCCGAATATTACTTGGAATGTGAATTGGAACGAAATCGCCAATAGATAAGACCATTTTACAATTTGGGCCCAAGTTAGAAGCAGAGCCTAAGGTGTAAATTATTGATAGTCCATATCTCGGAAACTATAAGAGATAATGCAATTTCGCAACCGGCAATGTAATTAGCATGCCGAATATCACTTGGAATGTGAATTGGGACGAAATCGCCAATAGATAAGACCATTTTACAATTTGGGCAAAAGTTAGAAGCAGAGCCTAAGGTGTAAATTATCGTTAGTCCATATCTCGGAAACTATAAGAGATAATGCAATTTGGCAACCGGCAATGTAATTAGCATGCCGAATATTACTTGGAATGTGAATTGGAACGAAATCGCCAATAGATAAGACCATTTTACAATTTGGGCCCAAGTTAGAAGCAGAGCCTAAGGTGTAAATTATCGATAGTCCATATCTCGGAAACTATAAGAGATAATGCAATTTGGCAACCGGCAATGTAATTAGCACGCCGAATACTACTTGGAATGTGAATTGGAACGAAATCGCCAATAGGTAAGACCATTTTAGAATTTGGGCCCAAGTTAGAAGCAGAGCCTAAGGTGTAAATTATCGATAGTCCATATCTCGGAAACTATAAGAGATAATGCAATTTGGCAACCGGCAATGTAATTAGCATGCCGAATATTACTTGGAATGTGAATTGGAACGAAATCGCCAATAGATAAGACCATTTTACAATTTGGGCCCAAGTTAGAAGCAGAGCCTAAGGTGTAAATTATTGATAGTCCATATCTCGGAAACTATAAGAGATAATGCAATTTCGCAACCGGCAATGTAATTAGCATGCCGAATATTACTTGGAATGTGAATTGGAACGAAATCGCCAATAGATAAGACCATTTGACAATTTGGGCCCAAGTTAGAAGCAGAGCCTAAGGTGTAAATTATCGATAGTCCATATCTCGGCAACTATAAGAGATAATGCAATTTGGCAACCGGCAATGTAATTAGCATGCCGAATATTACTTGGATTGTGAATTGGAACGAAATCGCCAATAGAGAAGACCATTTTACAATTTGGGCCCAAGTTAGAAGCAGAGCCTAAGGTGTAAATTATCGATAGTCCATATCTCGGAAACTATAAGAGATAATGCAATTTGGCAACCGGCAATGTAATTAGCATGCCGAATATTACTTGGAATGTGAATTGGAACGAAATCGCCAATAGATAAGACCATTTTACAATTTGGGCCCAAGTTAGAAGCAGAGCCTAAGGTGTAAATTATCGATAGTCCATATCTCGGAAACTATAACAGATAATGCAATTTGGCAACCGGCAATGTAATTAGCATGCCGAATATTACTTGGAATGTGAATTGGAACGAAATCGCCAATAGATAAGACCATTTTACAATTTGTACCCAAGTTAGAAGCAGAGCCTAAGGTGTAAATTATCGATAGTCCATATCTCGGAAACTATAAGAGATAATGCAATTTGGCAACCAGCAATGTAATTAGCATGCCGAATATTACTTGGAATGTGAATTGGAACGAAATCGCCAATAGATAAGACCATTTTACAATTTGGGCCCAAGTTAGAAGCAGAGCCTAAGGTGTAAATTATTGATAGTCTATATCTCGGAAACTATAAGAGATAATGCAATTTCGCAACCGGCAATGTAATTAGCATGCCGAATATTACTTGGAGTGTGAATTGGAACGAAATCGCCAATAGATAAGACCATTTTACAATTTGGGCCCAAGTTAGAAGCAGAGCCCAAGGTGTAAATTATCGATAGTCCATATCTCGGAAACTATAAGAGATAAATCAATTTGGCAACCGGCAATGTAATTAGCATGCCGAATATCACTTGGAATGTGAATTGGAATGAAATCGCCAATAGATAAGACCATTTTACAATTTGGGCCCAAGTTAGAAGCAGAGCCTAAGGTGTAAATTATCGATAGTCCATATCTCGGAAACTATAAGAGATAATGCAATTTGGCAACCGGCAATGTAATTAGCATGCCGAATATTACTTGGAATGTGAATTGGAACGAAATCGCCAATAGATAAGACCATTTTACAATTTGGGCCCAAGTTAGAAGCAGAGCCTAAGGTGTAAATTATCGATAGTCCATATCTCGGAAACTATAAGAGATAATGCAATTTGGCAACCGGCAATGTAATTAGCATGCCGAATACTACTTGGAATGTGAATTGGAACGAAATCGCCAATAGGTAAGACCATTTTACAATTTGGGCCCAAGTTAGAAGCAGAGCCTAAGGTGTAAATTATCGATAGTCCATATCTCGGAAACTATAAGAGATAATTCAATTTGGCAACCGGCAATGTAATTAGCATGCCGAATATTACTTGGAATGTGAATTGGAATGAAATCGCCAATAGATAAGACCATTTTACAATTTGGGCCCAAGTTAGAAGCAGAGCCTAAGGTGTAAATTATAGATAGTCCATATCTCGGAAACTATAAGAGATAATGCAATTTGGCAACCGGCAATGTAATTAGCATGCCGAATATTACTTGGAATGTGAATTGGAACGTAATCGCAAATAGATAAGACCATTTTACAATTTGGGCCCAAGTTAGAAGCAGAGCCTAAGGTGTAAATTATCGATAGTCCATATCTCGGAAACTATAAGAGATAATGCAATTTGGCAACCGGCAATGTAATTAGCATGCCGAATATTACTTGGAATGTGAATTGGAACGAAATCGCCAATAGATAAGACCATTTTACAATTTGGGCCCAAGTTAGAAGCAGAGCCTAAGGTGTAACTTATCGATAGTCCATATCTCGGAAACTATAAGAGATAATGCAATTTGGCAACCGGCAATGTAATTAGCATGCCGAATACTACTTGGAATGTGAATTGGAACGAAATCGCCAATAGGTAAGACCATTTTACAATTTGGGCCCAAGTTAGAAGCAGAGCCTAAGGTGTAAATTATCGTTAGTCCATATCTCGGAAACTATAAGAGATAATGCAATTTGGCAACCGGCAATGTAATTAGCATGCCGAATATTACTTGGAATGTGAATTGGAACGAAATCGCCAATAGATAAGACCATTTTACAATTTGGGCCCAAGTTAGAAGCAGAGCCTAAGGTGTAAATTATCGATAGTCCATATCTCGGAAACTATAAGAGATAATGCAATTTGGCAACCGGCAATGTAATTAGCACGCCGAATACTACTTGGAATGTGAATTGGAACGAAATCGCCAATAGGTAAGACCATTTTAGAATTTGGGCCCAAGTTAGAAGCAGAGCCTAAGGTGTAAATTATCGATAGTCCATATCTCGGAAACTATAAGAGATAATGCAATTTGGCAACCGGCAATGTAATTAGCATGCCGAATATTACTTGGAATGTGAATTGGAACGAAATCGCCAATAGATAAGACCATTTTACAATTTGGGCCCAAGTTAGAAGCAGAGCCTAAGGTGTAAATTATTGATAGTCCATATCTCGGAAACTATAAGAGATAATGCAATTTCGCAACCGGCAATGTAATTAGCATGCCGAATATCACTTGGAATGTGAATTGGGACGAAATCGCCAATAGATAAGACCATTTTACAATTTGGGCAAAAGTTAGAAGCAGAGCCTAAGGTGTAAATTATCGTTAGTCCATATCTCGGAAACTATAAGAGATAATGCAATTTGGCAACCGGCAATGTAATTAGCATGCCGAATATTACTTGGAATGTGAATTGGAACGAAATCGCCAATAGATAAGACCATTTTACAATTTGGGCCCAAGTTAGAAGCAGAGCCTAAGGTGTAAATTATCGATAGTCCATATCTCGGAAACTATAAGAGATAATGCAATTTGGCAACCGGCAATGTAATTAGCACGCCGAATACTACTTGGAATGTGAATTGGAACGAAATCGCCAATATTTTACAATTTGGGCCCAAGTTAGAAGCAGAGCCTAAGGTGTAAATTATCGATAGTCCATATCTCGGAAACTATAAGAGATAATGCAATTTGGCAACCAGCAATGTAATTAGCATGCCGAATAATACTTGGATTGTGAATTGGAACGAAATTGCCAATAGATAAGACCATTTTACAATATGGGCCCAAGTTAGAAGCAGAGCCTAAGGTGTAAATTATCGATAGTCCATATCTCTGAAACTATAAGAGATAATGCAATTTCTCAACCGGCAATGTAATTAGCATGCCGAATACTACTTGGAATGTGAATTGGGACGAAATCGCCAATAGATAAGGCCATTTTACAATTTGGGCCCAAGTTAGAAGCAGAGCCTAAGGTGTAAATTATCGATAGTCCATATCTCGGAAACTATAAGAGATAATGCAATTTGGCAGCCGGCAATGTAATTAGCATGCCGAATATTACTTGGAATGTGAATTGGAACGAAATCGCCAATAGATAAGACCATTTTACAATTTGGGCCCAAGTTAGAAGCAGAGCCTAAGGTGTAAATTATTGATAGTCCATATCTCGGAAACTATAAGAGATAATGCAATTTCGCAACCGGCAATGTAATTAGCATGCCGAATATTACTTGGAGTGTGAATTGGAACGAAATCGCCAATAGATAAGACCATTTTACAATTTGGGCCCAAGTTAGAAGCAGAGCCTAAGGTGTAAATTATCGATAGTCCATATCTCGGAAACTATAAGAGATAATGCAATTTGGCAACCGGCAATGTAATTAGCATGCCGAATATTACTTGGAATATAAATTGGAACGAAATCGCCAATAGATAAGACCATTTTACAATTTGGGCCCAAGTTAGAAGCAGAGCCTAAGGTGTAAATTATCGATAGTCCATATCTCGGAAACTATAAGAGATAATGCAATTTGGCAACCGGCAATGTAATTAGCATGCCGAATATTACTTGGAATGTGAATTGGAACGAAATCGCCAATAGATAAGACCATTTTACAATTTGGGCCCAAGTTAGAAGCAGAGCCTAAGGTGTAAATTATCGATAGTCCATATCTCGGAAACTATAAGAGATAATGCAATTTGGCAACCGGCAATGTAATTAGCATGCCGAATATTACTTGGAATGTGAATTGGAACGAAATCGCCAATAGATAAGACCATTTTACAATTTGGGCCCAAGTTAGAAGCAGAGCCTATGGTGTAAATTATCGATAGTCCATATCTCGGAAACTATAAGAGATAATGCAATTTGGCAACCGGCAATGTAATTAGCATGCCGAATATTACTTGGAATGTGAATTGGAACGAAATCGCCAATAGATAAGACCATTTTACAATTTGGGCCCAAGTTAGAAGCAGAGCCTAAGGTGTAAATTATTGATAGTCCATATCTCGGAAACTATAAGAGATAATGCAATTTCGCAACCGGCAATGTAATTAGCATGCCGAATATTACTTGGAATGTGAATTGGAACGAAATCGCCAATAGATAAGACCATTTTACAATTTGGGCCCAAGTTAGAAGCAGAGCCTATGGTGTAAATTATCGATAGTCCATATCTCGGAAACTATAAGAGATAATGCAATTTGGCAACCGGCAATGTAATTAGCATGCCGAATATTACTTGGAATGTGAATTGGAACGAAATCGCCAATAGATAAGACCATTTTACAATTTGGGCCCAAGTTAGAAGCAGAGCCTAAGGTGTAAATTATTGATAGTCCATATCTCGGAAACTATAAGAGATAATGCAATTTCGCAACCGGCAATGTAATTAGCATGCCGAATATCACTTGGAATGTGAATTGGGACGAAATCGCCAATAGATAAGACCATTTTACAATTTGGGCAAAAGTTAGAAGCAGAGCCTAAGGTGTAAATTATCGTTAGTCCATATCTCGGAAACTATAAGAGATAATGCAATTTGGCAACCGGCAATGTAATTAGCATGCCGAATATTACTTGGAATGTGAATTGGAACGAAATCGCCAATAGATAAGACCATTTTACAATTTGGGCCCAAGTTAGAAGCAGAGCCTAAGGTGTAAATTATCGATAGTCCATATCTCGGAAACTATAAGAGATAATGCAATTTGGCAACCGGCAATGTAATTAGCACGCCGAATACTACTTGGAATGTGAATTGGAACGAAATCGCCAATAGGTAAGACCATTTTAGAATTTGGGCCCAAGTTAGAAGCAGAGCCTAAGGTGTAAATTATCGATAGTCCATATCTCGGAAACTATAAGAGATAATGCAATTTGGCAACCGGCAATGTAATTAGCATGCCGAATATTACTTGGAATGTGAATTGGAACGAAATCGCCAATAGATAAGACCATTTTACAATTTGGGCCCAAGTTAGAAGCAGAGCCTAAGGTGTAAATTATTGATAGTCCATATCTCGGAAACTATAAGAGATAATGCAATTTCGCAACCGGCAATGTAATTAGCATGCCGAATATTACTTGGAATGTGAATTGGAACGAAATCGCCAATAGATAAGACCATTTGACAATTTGGGCCCAAGTTAGAAGCAGAGCCTAAGGTGTAAATTATCGATAGTCCATATCTCGGCAACTATAAGAGATAATGCAATTTGGCAACCGGCAATGTAATTAGCATGCCGAATATTACTTGGATTGTGAATTGGAACGAAATCGCCAATAGAGAAGACCATTTTACAATTTGGGCCCAAGTTAGAAGCAGAGCCTAAGGTGTAAATTATCGATAGTCCATATCTCGGAAACTATAAGAGATAATGCAATTTGGCAACCGGCAATGTAATTAGCATGCCGAATATTACTTGGAATGTGAATTGGAACGAAATCGCCAATAGATAAGACCATTTTACAATTTGGGCCCAAGTTAGAAGCAGAGCCTAAGGTGTAAATTATCGATAGTCCATATCTCGGAAACTATAACAGATAATGCAATTTGGCAACCGGCAATGTAATTAGCATGCCGAATATTACTTGGAATGTGAATTGGAACGAAATCGCCAATAGATAAGACCATTTTACAATTTGTACCCAAGTTAGAAGCAGAGCCTAAGGTGTAAATTATCGATAGTCCATATCTCGGAAACTATAAGAGATAATGCAATTTGGCAACCAGCAATGTAATTAGCATGCCGAATATTACTTGGAATGTGAATTGGAACGAAATCGCCAATAGATAAGACCATTTTACAATTTGGGCCCAAGTTAGAAGCAGAGCCTAAGGTGTAAATTATTGATAGTCTATATCTCGGAAACTATAAGAGATAATGCAATTTCGCAACCGGCAATGTAATTAGCATGCCGAATATTACTTGGAGTGTGAATTGGAACGAAATCGCCAATAGATAAGACCATTTTACAATTTGGGCCCAAGTTAGAAGCAGAGCCCAAGGTGTAAATTATCGATAGTCCATATCTCGGAAACTATAAGAGATAAATCAATTTGGCAACCGGCAATGTAATTAGCATGCCGAATATCACTTGGAATGTGAATTGGAATGAAATCGCCAATAGATAAGACCATTTTACAATTTGGGCCCAAGTTAGAAGCAGAGCCTAAGGTGTAAATTATCGATAGTCCATATCTCGGAAACTATAAGAGATAATGCAATTTGGCAACCGGCAATGTAATTAGCATGCCGAATATTACTTGGAATGTGAATTGGAACGAAATCGCCAATAGATAAGACCATTTTACAATTTGGGCCCAAGTTAGAAGCAGAGCCTAAGGTGTAAATTATCGATAGTCCATATCTCGGAAACTATAAGAGATAATGCAATTTGGCAACCGGCAATGTAATTAGCATGCCGAATACTACTTGGAATGTGAATTGGAACGAAATCGCCAATAGGTAAGACCATTTTACAATTTGGGCCCAAGTTAGAAGCAGAGCCTAAGGTGTAAATTATCGATAGTCCATATCTCGGAAACTATAAGAGATAATTCAATTTGGCAACCGGCAATGTAATTAGCATGCCGAATATTACTTGGAATGTGAATTGGAATGAAATCGCCAATAGATAAGACCATTTTACAATTTGGGCCCAAGTTAGAAGCAGAGCCTAAGGTGTAAATTATAGATAGTCCATATCTCGGAAACTATAAGAGATAATGCAATTTGGCAACCGGCAATGTAATTAGCATGCCGAATATTACTTGGAATGTGAATTGGAACGTAATCGCAAATAGATAAGACCATTTTACAATTTGGGCCCAAGTTAGAAGCAGAGCCTAAGGTGTAAATTATCGATAGTCCATATCTCGGAAACTATAAGAGATAATGCAATTTGGCAACCGGCAATGTAATTAGCATGCCGAATATTACTTGGAATGTGAATTGGAACGAAATCGCCAATAGATAAGACCATTTTACAATTTGGGCCCAAGTTAGAAGCAGAGCCTAAGGTGTAACTTATCGATAGTCCATATCTCGGAAACTATAAGAGATAATGCAATTTGGCAACCGGCAATGTAATTAGCATGCCGAATACTACTTGGAATGTGAATTGGAACGAAATCGCCAATAGGTAAGACCATTTTACAATTTGGGCCCAAGTTAGAAGCAGAGCCTAAGGTGTAAATTATCGATAGTCCATATCTCGGAAACTATAAGAGATAATTCAATTTGGCAACTGGCAATGTAATTAGCATGCCGAATATTACTTGGAATGTGAATTGGAATGAAATCGCCAATAGATAAGACCATTTTACAATTTGGGCCCAAGTTAGAAGCAGAGCCTAAGGTGTAAATTATCGATAGTCCATATCTCGGAAACTATAAGAGATAATGCAATTTGGCAACCGGCAATGTAATTAGCATGCCGAATATTACTTGGAATGTGAATTGGAACGTAATCGCAAATAGATAAGACCATTTTACAATTTGGGCCCAAGTTAGAAGCAGAGCCTAAGGTGTAAATTATCGATAGTCCATATCTCGGAAACTATAAGAGATAATGCAATTTGACAACCGGCAATGTAATTAGCATGCCGAATATTACTTGGAATGTGAATTGGAACGAAATCGCCAATAGATAAGACCATTTTACAATTTGGGCCCAAGTTAGAAGCAGAGCCTAAGGTGTAAATTATCGATAGTCCATATCTCGGAAACTATAAGAGATAATGCAATTTGGCAACCGGCAATGTAATTAGCATGCCGAATATTAATTGGAATGTGAATTGGAACGAAATCGCCAATAGATAAGACCATTTTACAATTTGGGCCCAAGTTAGAAGCAGAGCCTAAGGTGTAAATTATCGATAGTCCATATCTCGGAAACTATAAGAGATAATGCAATTTGGCAACCGGCAATGTAATTAGCATGCCGAATATTACTTGGAATGTGAATTGGAACGAAATCGCCAATAGGTAAGACCATTTTACAATTTGGGTCCAAGTTAGAAGCAGAGCCTAAGGTGTAAATTATCGATAGTCCATATCTCGGAAACTATAAGAGATAATTCAATTTGGCAACCGGCAATGTAATTAGCATGCCGAATATTACTTGGAATGTGAATTGGAACGAAATCGCCAATAGATAAGACCATTTTACAATTTGGGCGCAAGTTAGAAGCAGAGCCTAAGGTGTAAATTATTGATAGTCCATATCTCGGAAACTATAAGAGATAATGCAATTTGGCAACCGGCAATGTAATTAGCATGCCGAATATTACTTGGAATATGAATTGGAACGAAATCGCCAATAGAGAAGACCATTTTACAATTTGGGCCCAAGTTAGAAGCAGAGCCTAAGGTGTAAATTATCGATAGTCCATATCTCGGAAACTATAAGAGATAACGCAATTTGGCAACCGGCAATGTAATTAGCATGCCGAATATTACTTGGAATGTGAATTGGAACGAAATCGCCAATAGATAAGACCATTTTACAATTTGGGCCCAAGTTAGAAGCAGAGCCTAAGGTGTAAATTATCGATAGTCCATATCTCGGAAACTATAAGAGATAATGCAATTTGGCAACCGGCAATGTAATTAGCATGACGAATATTACTTGGAATGTGAATTGGAACGAAATCGCCAATAGAGAAGACCATTTTACAATTTGGGCCCAAGTTAGAAGCAGAGCCTAAGGTGTAAATTATCGATAGTCCATATCTCGGAAACTATAAGAGATAATGCAATTTGGCAACCGGCAATGTAATTAGCATGCCGAATATTAATTGGAATGTGAATTGGAACGAAATCGCCAATAGATAAGACCATTTTACAATTTGGGCCCAAGTTAGAAGCAGAGCCTAAGGTGTAAATTATTGATAGTCCATATCTCGGAAACTATAAGAGATAATGCAATTTGACAACCGGCAATGTAATTAGCATGCCGAATATTACTTGGAATGTGAATTGGAACGAAATCGCCAATAGAGAAGACCATTTTACAATTTGGGCCCAAGTTAGAAGCAGAGCCTAAGGTGTAAATTATCGATAGTCCATATCTCGGAAACTATAAGAGATAATGCAATTTGGCAACCGGCAATGTAATTAGCATGCCGAATATTATTTGGAATGTGAATTGGAACGAAATCGGCAATAGATAAGACCATTTTACAATTTGGGCCCAAGTTAGAAGCAGAGCCTAAGGTGTAAATTATCGATAGTCCATATCTCGGAAACTATAAGAGATAATGCAATTTGGCAACCGGCAATGTAATTAGCATGCCGAATATTACTTGGAATGTGAATTGGAACGAAATCGCCAATAGATAAGACCATTTTACAATTTGGGCCCAAGTTAGAAGCAGAGCCTAAGATGTAAATTATCGATAGTCCATATCTCGGAAACTATAAGAGATAATGCAATTTGGCAACCGGCAATGTAATTAGCATGCCGAATATTACTTGGAATGTGAATTGGAACGAAATCGCCAATAGATAAGACCATTTTACAATATGGGCCCAAGTTAGAAGCAGAGCCTAAGGTGTAAATTATCAATAGTCCATATCTCGGAAACTATAAGAGATAATGCAATTTGGCAACCGGCAATGTAATTAGCATGCCGAATATTACTTGGAATGTGAATTGGAACGAAATCGCCAATAGGTAAGACCATTTTACAATTTGGGCCCAAGTTAGAAGCAGAGCCTAAGGTGTAAATTATCGATAGTCCATATCTCGGAAACTATAAGAGATAATTCAATTTGGCAACCGGCAATGTAATTAGCATGCCGGATAGTACTTGGAATGTGAATTGGAATGAAATCGCCAATAGATAAGACCATTTTACAATTTGGGCCCAAGTTAGAAGCAGAGCCTAAGGTGTAAATTACCGATAGTCCATATCTCGGAAACTATAAGAGATAATGCAATTTGGCAACCGGCAATGTAATTAGCATGCCGAATATTACTTGGAATGTGAATTGGAACGAAATCGCCAATAGATAAGACCATTTTACAATTTGGGCCCAAGTTAGAAGCAGAGCCTAAGGTGTAAATTATCGATAGTCCATATCTCGGAAACTATAAGAGATAATGCAATTTGGCAACCGGCAATGTAATTAGCATGCCGAATATTAATTGGAATGTGAATTGGAACGAAATCGCCAATAGATAAGAAAATTTTACAATTTGGGCCCAAGTTAGAAGCAGAGCCTAAGGTGTAAATTATTGATATTCCATATCTCGGAAACTATAAGAGATAATGCAATTTGACAACCGGCAATGTAATTAGCATGCCGAATATTACTTGGAATGTGAATTGGAACGAAATCGCCAATAGATAAGACCATTTTGCAATTTGGGCCCAAGTTAGAAGCAGAGCCTAAGGTGTAAATTATCGATAGTCCATATCTCGGAAACTATAAGAGATAATGCAATTTGGCAACCGGCAATGTAAATAGCATGCCGAATATTAGTTGGAATGTGAATTGGAACGAAATCGCCAATAGATAAGACCATTTTACAATTTGGGCCCAAGTTAGAAGCAGAGCCTAAGGTGTAAATTATCGATAGTCCATATCTCGGAAACTATAAGAGATAATGCAATTTGGCAACCGGCAATGTAATTAGCATGCCGAATATTACTTGGAATGTGAATTGGAACGAAATCGCCAATAGGTAAGACCATTTTACAATTTGGGCCCAAGTTAGAAGCAGAGCCTAAGGTGTAAATTATCGATAGTCCATATCTCGGAAACTATAAGAGATAATGCAATTTGGCAACCGGCAATGTAATTAGCATGCCGAATATTACTTGGAATGTGAATTGGAACGAAATCGCCAATAGATAAGACCATTTTACAATTTGGGCCCAAGTTAGAAGCAGAGCCTAAGGTGTAAATTATTGATAGTCCATATCTCGGAAACTATAAGAGATAAAGCAATTTCGCAACCGGCAATGTAAGTAGCATGCCGAATATCACTTGGAATGTGAATTGGGACGAAATCGCCAATAGATAAGACCATTTTACAATTTGGGCCCAAGTTAGAAGCAGAGCCTAAGGTGTAAATTATCGTTAGTCCATATCTCGGAAACTATAAGAGATAATGCAATTTGGCAACCGGCAATGTAATTAGCATGCCGAATATTACTTGGAATGTGAATTGGAACGAAATCGCCAATAGATAAGACCATTTTACAATTTGGGCCCAAGTTAGAAACAGAGCCTAAGATGTAAATTATCGATAGTCCATATCTCGGAAACTATAAGAGATAATGCAATTTGGCAACCGGCAATGTAATTAGCATGCCGAATATTACTTGGAATGTGAATTGGAACGAAATCGCCAATAGATAAGACCATTTTACAATATGGGCCCAAGTTAGAAGCAGAGCCTAAGGTGTAAATTATCAATAGTCCATATCTCGGAAACTATAAGAGATAATGCAATTTGGCAACCGGCAATGTAATTAGCATGCCGAATATTACTTGGAATGTGAATTGGAACGAAATCGCCCATAGGTAAGACCATTTTACAATTTGGGCCCAAGTTAGAAGCAGAGCCTAAGGTGTAAATTATCGATAGTCCATATCTCGGAAACTATAAGAGATAATTCAATTTGGCAACCGGCAATGTAATTAGCATGCCGGATATTACTTGGAATGTGAATTGGAACGAAATCGCCAATAGAAAAGACCATTTTACAATTTGGGCCCAAGTTAGAAGCAGAGCCTAAGGTGTAAATTACCGATAGTCCATATCTCGGAAACTATAAGAGATAATGCAATTTGGCAACCGGCAATGTAATTAGCATGCCGAATATTACTTGGAATGTGAATTGGAACGCAATCTCCAATAGATAAGACCATTTTACAATTTGGGCCCAAGTTAGAAGCAGAGCCTAAGGTGTAAATTATCGATAGTCCATATCTCGGAAACTATAAGAGATAATGCAATTTGGCAACCGGCAATGTAATTAGCATGCCGAATATTAATTGGAATGTGAATTGGAACGAAATCGCCAATAGATAAGACCATTTTACAATTTGGGCCCAAGTTAGAAGCAGAGCCTAAGGTGTAAATTATTGATAGTCCATATCTCGGAAACTATAAGAGATAATGCAATTTGACAACCGGCAATGTAATTAGCATGCCGAATATTACTTGGAATGTGAATTGGAACGAAATCGCCAATAGATAAGACCATTTTGCAATTTGGGCCCAAGTTAGAAGCAGAGCCTAAGGTGTAAATTATCGATAGTCCATATCTCGGAAACTATAAGAGATAATGCAATTTGGCAACCGGCAATGTAATTAGCATGCCGAATATTACTTGGAATGTGAATTGGAACGAAATCGCCAATAGATAAGACTATTTTACAATTTGGGAGCAAGTTAGAAGCAGAGCCTAAGGTGTAAATTATCGATAGTCCATATCTCGGAAACTATAAGAGATAATGCAATTTGGCAACCGGCAATGTAATTAGCATGCCGAATATTACTTGGAATGTGAATTGGAACGAAATCGCCAATACATAAGACCATTTTACAATTTGGGCCCAAGTTAGAAGCAGAGCCTAAGGTGTAAATTATCGATAGTCCATATCTCGGAAACTATAAGAGATAATGCAATTTGGCAACCGGCAATGTAATTAGCATGCCGAATATTACTTGGAATGTGAATTGGAACGAAATCGCCAATAGATAAGACCATTTTACAATTTGGGCCCAAGTTAGAAGCAGAGCCTATGGTGTAAATTATCGATAGTCCATATCTCGGAAACTATAAGAGATAATGCAATTTGGCAACCGGCAATGTAATTAGCATGCCGAATATTACTTGGAATGTGAATTGGAACGAAATCGCCAATAGATAAGACCATTTTACAATTTGGGCCCAAGTTAGAAGCAGAGCCTAAGGTGTAAATTATTGATAGTCCATATCTCGGAAACTATAAGAGATAATGCAATTTCGCAACCGGCAATGTAATTAGCATGCCGAATATCACTTGGAATGTGAATTGGGACGAAATCGCCAATAGATAAGACCATTTTACAATTTGGGCAAAAGTTAGAAGCAGAGCCTAAGGTGTAAATTATCGTTAGTCCATATCTCGGAAACTATAAGAGATAATGCAATTTGGCAACCGGCAATGTAATTAGCATGCCGAATATTACTTGGAATGTGAATTGGAACGAAATCGCCAATAGATAAGACCATTTTACAATTTGGGCCCAAGTTAGAAGCAGAGCCTAAGGTGTAAATTATCGATAGTCCATATCTCGGAAACTATAAGAGATAATGCAATTTGGCAACCGGCAATGTAATTAGCACGCCGAATACTACTTGGAATGTGAATTGGAACGAAATCGCCAATAGGTAAGACCATTTTAGAATTTGGGCCCAAGTTAGAAGCAGAGCCTAAGGTGTAAATTATCGATAGTCCATATCTCGGAAACTATAAGAGATAATGCAATTTGGCAACCGGCAATGTAATTAGCATGCCGAATATTACTTGGAATGTGAATTGGAACGAAATCGCCAATATTTTACAATTTGGGCCCAAGTTAGAAGCAGAGCCTAAGGTGTAAATTATCGATAGTCCATATCTCGGAAACTATAAGAGATAATGCAATTTGGCAACCAGCAATGTAATTAGCATGCCGAATAATACTTGGATTGTGAATTGGAACGAAATTGCCAATAGATAAGACCATTTTACAATATGGGCCCAAGTTAGAAGCAGAGCCTAAGGTGTAAATTATCGATAGTCCATATCTCTGAAACTATAAGAGATAATGCAATTTCTCAACCGGCAATGTAATTAGCATGCCGAATACTACTTGGAATGTGAATTGGGACGAAATCGCCAATAGATAAGGCCATTTTACAATTTGGGCCCAAGTTAGAAGCAGAGCCTAAGGTGTAAATTATCGATAGTCCATATCTCGGAAACTATAAGAGATAATGCAATTTGGCAGCCGGCAATGTAATTAGCATGCCGAATATTACTTGGAATGTGAATTGGAACGAAATCGCCAATAGATAAGACCATTTTACAATTTGGGCCCAAGTTAGAAGCAGAGCCTAAGGTGTAAATTATTGATAGTCCATATCTCGGAAACTATAAGAGATAATGCAATTTCGCAACCGGCAATGTAATTAGCATGCCGAATATTACTTGGAGTGTGAATTGGAACGAAATCGCCAATAGATAAGACCATTTTACAATTTGGGCCCAAGTTAGAAGCAGAGCCTAAGGTGTAAATTATCGATAGTCCATATCTCGGAAACTATAAGAGATAATGCAATTTGGCAACCGGCAATGTAATTAGCATGCCGAATATTACTTGGAATATAAATTGGAACGAAATCGCCAATAGATAAGACCATTTTACAATTTGGGCCCAAGTTAGAAGCAGAGCCTAAGGTGTAAATTATCGATAGTCCATATCTCGGAAACTATAAGAGATAATGCAATTTGGCAACCGGCAATGTAATTAGCATGCCGAATATTACTTGGAATGTGAATTGGAACGAAATCGCCAATAGATAAGACCATTTTACAATTTGGGCCCAAGTTAGAAGCAGAGCCTAAGGTGTAAATTATCGATAGTCCATATCTCGGAAACTATAAGAGATAATGCAATTTGGCAACCGGCAATGTAATTAGCATGCCGAATATTACTTGGAATGTGAATTGGAACGAAATCGCCAATAGATAAGACCATTTTACAATTTGGGCCCAAGTTAGAAGCAGAGCCTATGGTGTAAATTATCGATAGTCCATATCTCGGAAACTATAAGAGATAATGCAATTTGGCAACCGGCAATGTAATTAGCATGCCGAATATTACTTGGAATGTGAATTGGAACGAAATCGCCAATAGATAAGACCATTTTACAATTTGGGCCCAAGTTAGAAGCAGAGCCTAAGGTGTAAATTATTGATAGTCCATATCTCGGAAACTATAAGAGATAATGCAATTTCGCAACCGGCAATGTAATTAGCATGCCGAATATTACTTGGAATGTGAATTGGAACGAAATCGCCAATAGATAAGACCATTTTACAATTTGGGCCCAAGTTAGAAGCAGAGCCTATGGTGTAAATTATCGATAGTCCATATCTCGGAAACTATAAGAGATAATGCAATTTGGCAACCGGCAATGTAATTAGCATGCCGAATATTACTTGGAATGTGAATTGGAACGAAATCGCCAATAGATAAGACCATTTTACAATTTGGGCCCAAGTTAGAAGCAGAGCCTAAGGTGTAAATTATTGATAGTCCATATCTCGGAAACTATAAGAGATAATGCAATTTCGCAACCGGCAATGTAATTAGCATGCCGAATATCACTTGGAATGTGAATTGGGACGAAATCGCCAATAGATAAGACCATTTTACAATTTGGGCAAAAGTTAGAAGCAGAGCCTAAGGTGTAAATTATCGTTAGTCCATATCTCGGAAACTATAAGAGATAATGCAATTTGGCAACCGGCAATGTAATTAGCATGCCGAATATTACTTGGAATGTGAATTGGAACGAAATCGCCAATAGATAAGACCATTTTACAATTTGGGCCCAAGTTAGAAGCAGAGCCTAAGGTGTAAATTATCGATAGTCCATATCTCGGAAACTATAAGAGATAATGCAATTTGGCAACCGGCAATGTAATTAGCACGCCGAATACTACTTGGAATGTGAATTGGAACGAAATCGCCAATAGGTAAGACCATTTTAGAATTTGGGCCCAAGTTAGAAGCAGAGCCTAAGGTGTAAATTATCGATAGTCCATATCTCGGAAACTATAAGAGATAATGCAATTTGGCAACCGGCAATGTAATTAGCATGCCGAATATTACTTGGAATGTGAATTGGAACGAAATCGCCAATATTATACAATTTGGGCCCAAGTTAGAAGCAGAGCCTAAGGTGTAAATTATCGATAGTCCATATCTCGGAAACTATAAGAGATAATGCAATTTGGCAACCGGCAATGTAATTAGCATGCCGAATAATACTTGGATTGTGAATTGGAACGAAATTGCCAATAGATAAGACCATTTTACAATATGGGCCCAAGTTAGAAGCAGAGCCTAAGGTGTAAATTATCGATAGTCCATATCTCTGAAACTATAAGAGATAATGCAATTTCTCAACCGGCAATGTAATTAGCATGCCGAATACTACTTGGAATGTGAATTGGGACGAAATCGCCAATAGATAAGGCCATTTTACAATTTGGGCCCAAGTTAGAAGCAGAGCCTAAGGTGTAAATTATCGATAGTCCATATCTCGGAAACTATAAGAGATAATGCAATTTGGCAGCCGGCAATGTAATTAGCATGCCGAATATTACTTGGAATGTGAATTGGAACGAAATCGCCAATAGATAAGACCATTTTACAATTTGGGCCCAAGTTAGAAGCAGAGCCTAAGGTGTAAATTATTGATAGTCCATATCTCGGAAACTATAAGAGATAATGCAATTTCGCAACCGGCAATGTAATTAGCATGCCGAATATTACTTGGAGTGTGAATTGGAACGAAATCGCCAATAGATAAGACCATTTTACAATTTGGGCCCAAGTTAGAAGCAGAGCCTAAGGTGTAAATTATCGATAGTCCATATCTCGGAAACTATAAGAGATAATGCAATTTGGCAACCGGCAATGTAATTAGCATGCCGAATATTACTTGGAATGTAAATTGGAACGAAATCGCCAATAGATAAGACCATTTTACAATTTGGGCCCAAGTTAGAAGCAGAGCCTAAGGTGTAAATTATCGATAGTCCATATCTCGGAAACTATAAGAGATAATGCAATTTGGCAACCGGCAATGTAATTAGCATGCCGAATATTACTTGGAATGTGAATTGGAACGAAATCGCCAATAGATAAGACCATTTTACAATTTGGGCCCAAGTTAGAAGCAGAGCCTAAGGTGTAAATTATCGATAGTCCATATCTCGGAAACTATAAGAGATAATGCAATTTCGCAACCGGCAATGTAATTAGCATGCCGAATATCTCTTGGAATGTGAATTGGGACGAAATCGCCAATAGATAAGACCATTTTACAATTTGGGCCCAAGTTAGAAGTAGAGCCTAAGGTGTAAATTATCGATAGTCCATATCTCGGAAACTATAAGAGATAATGCAATTTGGCAACCGGCAATGTAATTAGCATGCCGAATATTACTTGGAATGTGAATTGGAACGAAATCGCCAATAGATAAGACCATTTTACAATTTGGGCCCAAGTTAGAAGCAGAGCCTAAGGCGTAAATTATCGATAGTCCATATCTCGGAAACTATAAGAGATAATGCAATTTGGCAACCGGCAATGTAATTAGCACGCCGAATACTACTTGGAATGTGAATTGGAACGAAATCGCCAATAGGTAAGACCATTTTACAATTTGGGCCCAAGTTAGAAGCAGAGCCTAAGGTGTAAATTATCGATAGTCCATATCTCGGAAACTATAAGAGATAATTCAATTTGGCAACCGGCAATGTAATTAGCATGCCGAATATTACTTGGAATGTGAATTGGAGCGAAATCGCCAATAGATAAGACCATTTTACAATTTGGGCCCAAGTTAGAAGCAGAGCCTAAGGTGTAAATTATCGATAGTCCATATCTCGGAAACTATAAGAGATAATGCAATTTGGCAACCGGCAATGTAATTAGCATGCCGAATATTACTTGGAATGTGAATTGGAACGAAATCGCCAATAGATAAGACCATTTTACAATTTGGGCCCAAGTTAGAAGCATAGCCTAAGGTGTAAATTATCGATAGTCCATATCTCGGAAACTATAAGAGATAATGCAATTTGACAACCGGCAATGTAATTAGCATGACGAATATTACTTGGAATGTGAATTGGAACGAAATCGCCAATAGATAAGACCATTTTACAATTTGGGCCCAAGTTAGAAGCAGAGCCTAAGGTGTAAATTATCGATAGTCCATATCTCGGAAACTATAAGAGATAATGCAATTTGGCAACCGGCAATGTAATTAGCATGCCGAATATTAATTGGAATGTGAATTGGAACGAAATCGCCAATAGATAAGACCATTTTACAATTTGGGCCCAAGTTAGAAGCAGAGCCTAAGGTGTAAATTATTGATAGTCCATATCTCGGAAACTATAAGAGATAATGCAATTTGACAACCGGCAATGTAATTAGCATGCCGAATATTACTTGGAATGTGAATTGGAACGAAATCGCCAATAGAGAAGACCATTTTACAATTTGGGGCCAAGTTAGAAGCAGAGCCTAAGGTGTAAATTATCGATAGTCCATATCTCGGAAACTATAAGAGATAATGCAATTTGGCAACCGGCAATGTAATTAGCATGCCGAATATCACTTGGAATGTGAATTGGGACGAAATCGCCAATAGATAAGACCATTTTACAATTTGGGCCCAAGTTAGAAGCAGAGCCTAAGGTGTAAATTATCGATAGTCCATATCTCGGAAACCATAAGAGATAATGCAATTTGGCAACCGGCAATGTAATTAGCATGCCGAATATTACTTGGAATGTGAATTGGAACGAAATCGCCAATAGATAAGACCATTTTGCAATTTGGGCCCAAGTTAGAAGCAGAGCCTAAGGTGTAAATTATCGATAGTCCATATCTCGGAAACTATAAGAGATAATGCAATTTGGCAACCGGCAATGTAATTAGCATGCCGAATACTACTTGGAATGTGAATTGGAACGAAATCGCCAATAGGTAAGACCATTTTACAATTTGGGCCCAAGTTAGAAGCAGAGCCTAAGGTGTAAATTATCGATAGTCCATATCTCGGAAACTATAAGAGATAATGCAATTTGGCAACCGGCAATGTAATTAGCATGCCGAATATTACTTGGAATGTGAATTGGAACGAAATCGCCAATAGATAAGACCATTTTACAATTTGGGCCCAAGTTAGAAGCAGAGCCTAAGGTGTAACTTATCGATAGTCCATATCTCGGAAACTATAAGAGATAATGCAATTTGGCAACCGGCAATGTAATTAGCATGCCGAATACTACTTGGAATGTGAATTGGAACGAAATCGCCAATAGGTAAGACCATTTTACAATTTGGGCCCAAGTTAGAAGCAGAGCCTAAGGTGTAAATTATCGATAGTCCATATCTCGGAAACTATAAGAGATAATTCAATTTGGCAACCGGCAATGTAATTAGCATGCCGAATATTACTTGGAATGTGAATTGGAATGAAATCGCCAATAGATAAGACCATTTTACAATTTGGGCCCAAGTTAGAAGCAGAGCCTAAGGTGTAAATTATCGATAGTCCATATCTCGGAAACTATAAGAGATAATGCAATTTGGCAACCGGCAATGTAATTAGCATGCCGAATATTACTTGGAATGTGAATTGGAACGTAATCGCAAATAGATAAGACCATTTTACAATTTGGGCCCAAGTTAGAAGCAGAGCCTAAGGTGTAAATTATCGATAGTCCATATCTCGGAAACTATAAGAGATAATGCAATTTGACAACCGGCAATGTAATTAGCATGCCGAATATTACTTGGAATGTGAATTGGAACGAAATCGCCAATAGATAAGACCATTTTACATTTTGGGCCCAAGTTAGAAGCAGAGCCTAAGGTGTAAATTATCGATAGTCCATATCTCGGAAACTATAAGAGATAATGCAATTTGGCAACCGGCAATGTAATTAGCATGCCGAATATTAATTGGAATGTGAATTGGAACGAAATCGCCAATAGATAAGACCATTTTACAATTTGGGCCCAAGTTAGAAGCAGAGCCTAAGGTGTAAATTATCGATAGTCCATATCTCGGAAACTATAAGAGATAATGCAATTTGGCAACCGGCAATGTAATTAGCATGCCGAATATTACTTGGAATGTGAATTGGAACGAAATCGCCAATAGGTAAGACCATTTTACAATTTGGGTCCAAGTTAGAAGCAGAGCCTAAGGTGTAAATTATCGATAGTCCATATCTCGGAAACTATAAGAGATAATTCAATTTGGCAACCGGCAATGTAATTAGCATGCCGAATATTACTTGGAATGTGAATTGGAACGAAATCGCCAATAGATAAGACCATTTTACAATTTGGGCGCAAGTTAGAAGCAGAGCCTAAGGTGTAAATTATTGATAGTCCATATCTCGGAAACTATAAGAGATAATGCAATTTGGCAACCGGCAATGTAATTAGCATGCCGAATATTACTTGGAATATGAATTGGAACGAAATCGCCAATAGAGAAGACCATTTTACAATTTGGGCCCAAGTTAGAAGCAGAGCCTAAGGTGTAAATTATCGATAGTCCATATCTCGGAAACTATAAGAGATAACGCAATTTGGCAACCGGCAATGTAATTAGCATGCCGAATATTACTTGGAATGTGAATTGGAACGAAATCGCCAATAGATAAGACCATTTTACAATTTGGGCCCAAGTTAGAAGCAGAGCCTAAGGTGTAAATTATCGATAGTCCATATCTCGGAAACTATAAGAGATAATGCAATTTGGCAACCGGCAATGTAATTAGCATGCCGAATATTACTTGGAATGTGAATTGGAACGAAATCGCCAATAGAGAAGACCATTTTACAATTTGGGCCCAAGTTAGAAGCAGAGCCTAAGGTGTAAATTATCGATAGTCCATATCTCGGAAACTATAAGAGATAATGCAATTTGGCAACCGGCAATGTAATTAGCATGCCGAATATTAATTGGAATGTGAATTGGAACGAAATCGCCAATAGATAAGACCATTTTACAATTTGGGCCCAAGTTAGAAGCAGAGCCTAAGGTGTAAATTATTGATAGTCCATATCTCGGAAACTATAAGAGATAATGCAATTTGACAACCGGCAATGTAATTAGCATGCCGAATATTACTTGGAATGTGAATTGGAACGAAATCGATAATAGAGAAGACCATTTTACAATTTGGGCCCAAGTTAGAAGCAGAGCCTAAGGTGTAAATTATCGATAGTCCATATCTCGGAAACTATAAGAGATAATGCAATTTGGCAACCGGCAATGTAATTAGCATGCCGAATATTATTTGGAATGTGAATTGGAACGAAATCGGCAATAGATAAGACCATTTTACAATTTGGGCCCAAGTTAGAAGCAGAGCCTAAGGTGTAAATTATCGATAGTCCATATCTCGGAAACTATAAGAGATAATGCAATTTGGCAACCGGCAATGTAATTAGCATGCCGAATATTACTTGGAATGTGAATTGGAACGAAATCGCCAATAGATAAGACCATTTTACAATTTGGGCCCAAGTTAGAAGCAGAGCCTAAGATGTAAATTATCGATAGTCCATATCTCGGAAACTATAAGAGATAATGCAATTTGGCAATCGGCAATGTAATTAGCATGCCGAATATTACTTGGAATGTGAATTGGAACGAAATCGCCAATAGATAAGACCATTTTACAATATGGGCCCAAGTTAGAAGCAGAGCCTAAGGTGTAAATTATCAATAGTCCATATCTCGGAAACTATAAGAGATAATGCAATTTGGCAACCGGCAATGTAATTAGCATGCCGAATATTACTTGGAATGTGAATTGGAACGAAATCGCCAATAGGTAAGACCATTTTACAATTTGGGCCCAAGTTAGAAGCAGAGCCTAAGGTGTAAATTATCGATAGTCCATATCTCGGAAACTATAAGAGATAATTCAATTTGGCAACCGGCAATGTAATTAGCATGCCGGATAGTACTTGGAATGTGAATTGGAATGAAATCGCCAATAGATAAGACCATTTTACAATTTGGGCCCAAGTTAGAAGCAGAGCCTAAGGTGTAAATTACCGATAGTCCATATCTCGGAAACTATAAGAGATAATGCAATTTGGCAACCGGCAATGTAATTAGCATGCCGAATATTACTTGGAATGTGAATTGGAACGAAATCGCCAATAGATAAGACCATTTTACAATTTGGGCCCAAGTTAGAAGCAGAGCCTAAGGTGTAAATTATCGATAGTCCATATCTCGGAAACTATAAGAGATAATGCAATTTGGCAACCGGCAATGTAATTAGCATGCCGAATATTAATTGGAATGTGAATTGGAACGAAATCGCCAATAGATAAGAAAATTTTACAATTTGGGCCCAAGTTAGAAGCAGAGCCTAAGGTGTAAATTATTGATAGTCCATATCTCGGAAACTATAAGAGATAATGCAATTTGACAACCGGCAATGTAATTAGCATGCCGAATATTACTTGGAATGTGAATTGGAACGAAATCGCCAATAGATAAGACCATTTTGCAATTTGGGCCCAAGTTAGAAGCAGAGCCTAAGGTGTAAATTATCGATAGTCCATATCTCGGAAACTATAAGAGATAATGCAATTTGGCAACCGGCAATGTAAATAGCATGCCGAATATTAGTTGGAATGTGAATTGGAACGAAATCGCCAATAGATAAGACCATTTTACAATTTGGGCCCAAGTTAGAAGCAGAGCCTAAGGTGTAAATTATCGATAGTCCATATCTCGGAAACTATAAGAGATAATGCAATTTGGCAACCGGCAATGTAATTAGCATGCCGAATATTACTTGGAATGTGAATTGGAACGAAATCGCCAATAGGTAAGACCATTTTACAATTTGGGCCCAAGTTAGAAGCAGAGCCTAAGGTGTAAATTATCGATAGTCCATATCTCGGAAACTATAAGAGATAATGCAATTTGGCAACCGGCAATGTAATTAGCATGCCGAATATTACTTGGAATGTGAATTGGAACGAAATCGCCAATAGATAAGACCATTTTACAATTTGGGCCCAAGTTAGAAGCAGAGCCTAAGGTGTAAATTATTGATAGTCCATATCTCGGAAACTATAAGAGATAAAGCAATTTCGCAACCGGCAATGTAAGTAGCATGCCGAATATCACTTGGAATGTGAATTGGGACGAAATCGCCAATAGATAAGACCATTTTACAATTTGGGCCCAAGTTAGAAGCAGAGCCTAAGGTGTAAATTATCGTTAGTCCATATCTCGGAAACTATAAGAGATAATGCAATTTGGCAACCGGCAATGTAATTAGCATGCCGAATATTACTTGGAATGTGAATTGGAACGAAATCGCCAATAGATAAGACCATTTTACAATATGGGCCCAAGTTAGAAGCAGAGCCTAAGGTGTAAATTATCAATAGTCCATATCTCGGAAACTATAAGAGATAATGCAATTTGGCAACCGGCAATGTAATTAGCATGCCGAATATTACTTGGAATGTGAATTGGAACGAAATCGCCAATAGATAAGACCATTTTACAATTTGGGCCCAAGTTAGAAGCAGAGCCTAAGGTGTAAATTATTGATAGTCCATATCTCGGAAACTATAAGAGATAAAGCAATTTCGCAACCGGCAATGTAAGTAGCATGCCGAATATCACTTGGAATGTGAATTGGGACGAAATCGCCAATAGATAAGACCATTTTACAATTTGGGCCCAAGTTAGAAGCAGAGCCTAAGATGTAAATTATCGATAGTCCATATCTCGGAAACTATAAGAGATAATGCAATTTGGCAACCGGCAATGTAATTAGCATGCCGAATATTACTTGGAATGTGAATTGGAACGAAATCGCCAATAGATAAGACCATTTTACAATATGGGCCCAAGTTAGAAGCAGAGCCTAAGGTGTAAATTATCAATAGTCCATATCTCGGAAACTATAAGAGATAATGCAATTTGGCAACCGGCAATGTAATTAGCATGCCGAATATTACTTGGAATGTGAATTGGAACGAAATCGCCAATAGGTAAGACCATTTTACAATTTGGGCCCAAGTTAGAAGCAGAGCCTAAGGTGTAAATTATCGATAGTCCATATCTCGGAAACTATAAGAGATAATTCAATTTGGCAACCGGCAATGTAATTAGCATGCCGGATATTACTTGGAATGTGAATTGGAACGAAATCGCCAATAGAAAAGACCATTTTACAATTTGGGCCCAAGTTAGAAGCAGAGCCTAAGGTGTAAATTACCGATAGTCCATATCTCGGAAACTATAAGAGATAATGCAATTTGGCAACCGGCAATGTAATTAGCATGCCGAATATTACTTGGAATGTGAATTGGAACGCAATCTCCAATAGATAAGACCATTTTACAATTTGGGCCCAAGTTAGAAGCAGAGCCTAAGGTGTAAATTATCGATAGTCCATATCTCGGAAACTATAAGAGATAATGCAATTTGGCAACCGGCAATGTAATTAGCATGCCGAATATTAATTGGAATGTGAATTGGAACGAAATCGCCAATAGATAAGACCATTTTACAATTTGGGCCCAAGTTAGAAGCAGAGCCTAAGGTGTAAATTATTGATAGTCCATATCTCGGAAACTATAAGAGATAATGCAATTTGACAACCGGCAATGTAATTAGCATGCCGAATATTACTTGGAATGTGAATTGGAACGAAATCGCCAATAGATAAGACCATTTTGCAATTTGGGCCCAAGTTAGAAGCAGAGCCTAAGGTGTAAATTATCGATAGTCCATATCTCGGAAACTATAAGAGATAATGCAATTTGGCAACCGGCAATGTAATTAGCATGCCGAATATTACTTGGAATGTGAATTGGAACGAAATCGCCAATAGATAAGACTATTTTACAATTTGGGAGCAAGTTAGAAGCAGAGCCTAAGGTGTAAATTATCGATAGTCCATATCTCGGAAACTATAAGAGATAATGCAATTTGGCAACCGGCAATGTAATTAGCATGCCGAATATTACTTGGAATGTGAATTGGAACGAAATCGCCAATACATAAGACCATTTTACAATTTGGGCCCAAGTTAGAAGCAGAGCCTAAGGTGTAAATTATCGATAGTCCATATCTCGGAAACTATAAGAGATAATGCAATTTGGCAACCGGCAATGTAATTAGCATGCCGAATATTACTTGGAATGTGAATTGGAACGAAATCGCCAATAGATAAGACCATTTTACAATTTGGGCCCAAGTTAGAAGCAGAGCCTATGGTGTAAATTATCGATAGTCCATATCTCGGAAACTATAAGAGATAATGCAATTTGGCAACCGGCAATGTAATTAGCATGCCGAATATTACTTGGAATGTGAATTGGAACGAAATCGCCAATAGATAAGACCATTTTACAATTTGGGCCCAAGTTAGAAGCAGAGCCTAAGGTGTAAATTATTGATAGTCCATATCTCGGAAACTATAAGAGATAATGCAATTTCGCAACCGGCAATGTAATTAGCATGCCGAATATCACTTGGAATGTGAATTGGGACGAAATCGCCAATAGATAAGACCATTTTACAATTTGGGCAAAAGTTAGAAGCAGAGCCTAAGGTGTAAATTATCGTTAGTCCATATCTCGGAAACTATAAGAGATAATGCAATTTGGCAACCGGCAATGTAATTAGCATGCCGAATATTACTTGGAATGTGAATTGGAACGAAATCGCCAATAGATAAGACCATTTTACAATTTGGGCCCAAGTTAGAAGCAGAGCCTAAGGTGTAAATTATCGATAGTCCATATCTCGGAAACTATAAGAGATAATGCAATTTGGCAACCGGCAATGTAATTAGCACGCCGAATACTACTTGGAATGTGAATTGGAACGAAATCGCCAATAGGTAAGACCATTTTAGAATTTGGGCCCAAGTTAGAAGCAGAGCCTAAGGTGTAAATTATCGATAGTCCATATCTCGGAAACTATAAGAGATAATGCAATTTGGCAACCGGCAATGTAATTAGCATGCCGAATATTACTTGGAATGTGAATTGGAACGAAATCGCCAATATTTTACAATTTGGGCCCAAGTTAGAAGCAGAGCCTAAGGTGTAAATTATCGATAGTCCATATCTCGGAAACTATAAGAGATAATGCAATTTGGCAACCGGCAATGTAATTAGCATGCCGAATAATACTTGGATTGTGAATTGGAACGAAATTGCCAATAGATAAGACCATTTTACAATATGGGCCCAAGTTAGAAGCAGAGCCTAAGGTGTAAATTATCGATAGTCCATATCTCTGAAACTATAAGAGATAATGCAATTTCTCAACCGGCAATGTAATTAGCATGCCGAATACTACTTGGAATGTGAATTGGGACGAAATCGCCAATAGATAAGGCCATTTTACAATTTGGGCCCAAGTTAGAAGCAGAGCCTAAGGTGTAAATTATCGATAGTCCATATCTCGGAAACTATAAGAGATAATGCAATTTGGCAGCCGGCAATGTAATTAGCATGCCGAATATTACTTGGAATGTGAATTGGAACGAAATCGCCAATAGATAAGACCATTTTACAATTTGGGCCCAAGTTAGAAGCAGAGCCTAAGGTGTAAATTATTGATAGTCCATATCTCGGAAACTATAAGAGATAATGCAATTTCGCAACCGGCAATGTAATTAGCATGCCGAATATTACTTGGAGTGTGAATTGGAACGAAATCGCCAATAGATAAGACCATTTTACAATTTGGGCCCAAGTTAGAAGCAGAGCCTAAGGTGTAAATTATCGATAGTCCATATCTCGGAAACTATAAGAGATAATGCAATTTGGCAACCGGCAATGTAATTAGCATGCCGAATATTACTTGGAATATAAATTGGAACGAAATCGCCAATAGATAAGACCATTTTACAATTTGGGCCCAAAGTTAGAAGCAGAGCCTAAGGTGTAAATTATCGATAGTCCATATCTCGGAAACTATAAGAGATAATGCAATTTGGCAACCGGCAATGTAATTAGCATGCCGAATATTACTTGGAATGTGAATTGGAACGAAATCGCCAATAGATAAGACCATTTTACAATTTGGGCCCAAGTTAGAAGCAGAGCCTAAGGTGTAAATTATTGATAGTCCATATCTCGGAAACTATAAGAGATAATGCAATTTCGCAACCGGCAATGTAATTAGCATGCCGAATATCACTTGGAATGTGAATTGGGACGAAATCGCCAATAGATAAGACCATTTTACAATTTGGGCAAAAGTTAGAAGCAGAGCCTAAGGTGTAAATTATCGTTAGTCCATATCTCGGAAACTATAAGAGATAATGCAATTTGGCAACCGGCAATGTAATTAGCATGCCGAATATTACTTGGAATGTGAATTGGAACGAAATCGCCAATAGATAAGACCATTTTACAATTTGGGCCCAAGTTAGAAGCAGAGCCTAAGGTGTAAATTATTGATAGTCCATATCTCGGAAACTATAAGAGATAATGCAATTTCGCAACCGGCAATGTAATTAGCATGCCGAATATTACTTGGAATGTGAATTGGAACGAAATCGCCAATAGATAAGACCATTTTAGAATTTGGGCCCAAGTTAGAAGCAGAGCCTAAGGTGTAAATTATCGATAGTCCATATCTCGGAAACTATAAGAGATAATTCAATTTGGCAACCGGCAATGTAATTAGCATGCCGGATATTACTTGGAATGTGAATTGGAACGAAATCGCCAATAGAAAAGACCATTTTACAATTTGGGCCCAAGTTAGAAGCAGAGCCTAAGGTGTAAATTACCGATAGTCCATATCTCGGAAACTATAAGAGATAATGCAATTTGGCAACCGGCAATGTAATTAGCATGCCGAATATTACTTGGAATGTGAATTGGAACGCAATCTCCAATAGATAAGACCATTTTACAATTTGGGCCCAAGTTAGAAGCAGAGCCTAAGGTGTAAATTATCGATAGTCCATATCTCGGAAACTATAAGAGATAATGCAATTTGGCAACCGGCAATGTAATTAGCATGCCGAATATTAATTGGAATGTGAATTGGAACGAAATCGCCAATAGATAAGACCATTTTACAATTTGGGCCCAAGTTAGAAGCAGAGCCTAAGGTGTAAATTATTGATAGTCCATATCTCGGAAACTATAAGAGATAATGCAATTTGACAACCGGCAATGTAATTAGCATGCCGAATATTACTTGGAATGTGAATTGGAACGAAATCGCCAATAGATAAGACCATTTTGCAATTTGGGCCCAAGTTAGAAGCAGAGCCTAAGGTGTAAATTATCGATAGTCCATATCTCGGAAACTATAAGAGATAATGCAATTTGGCAACCGGCAATGTAATTAGCATGCCGAATATTACTTGGAATGTGAATTGGAACGAAATCGCCAATAGATAAGACTATTTTACAATTTGGGAGCAAGTTAGAAGCAGAGCCTAAGGTGTAAATTATCGATAGTCCATATCTCGGAAACTATAAGAGATAATGCAATTTGGCAACCGGCAATGTAATTAGCATGCCGAATATTACTTGGAATGTGAATTGGAACGAAATCGCCAATACATAAGACCATTTTACAATTTGGGCCCAAGTTAGAAGCAGAGCCTAAGGTGTAAATTATCGATAGTCCATATCTCGGAAACTATAAGAGATAATGCAATTTGGCAACCGGCAATGTAATTAGCATGCCGAATATTACTTGGAATGTGAATTGGAACGAAATCGCCAATAGATAAGACCATTTTACAATTTGGGCCCAAGTTAGAAGCAGAGCCTATGGTGTAAATTATCGATAGTCCATATCTCGGAAACTATAAGAGATAATGCAATTTGGCAACCGGCAATGTAATTAGCATGCCGAATATTACTTGGAATGTGAATTGGAACGAAATCGCCAATAGATAAGACCATTTTACAATTTGGGCCCAAGTTAGAAGCAGAGCCTAAGGTGTAAATTATTGATAGTCCATATCTCGGAAACTATAAGAGATAATGCAATTTCGCAACCGGCAATGTAATTAGCATGCCGAATATCACTTGGAATGTGAATTGGGACGAAATCGCCAATAGATAAGACCATTTTACAATTTGGGCAAAAGTTAGAAGCAGAGCCTAAGGTGTAAATTATCGTTAGTCCATATCTCGGAAACTATAAGAGATAATGCAATTTGGCAACCGGCAATGTAATTAGCATGCCGAATATTACTTGGAATGTGAATTGGAACGAAATCGCCAATAGATAAGACCATTTTACAATTTGGGCCCAAGTTAGAAGCAGAGCCTAAGGTGTAAATTATCGATAGTCCATATCTCGGAAACTATAAGAGATAATGCAATTTGGCAACCGGCAATGTAATTAGCATGCCGAATATTAATTGGAATGTGAATTGGAACGAAATCGCCAATAGATAAGACCATTTTACAATTTGGGCCCAAGTTAGAAGCAGAGCCTAAGGTGTAAATTATCGATAGTCCATATCTCGGAAACTATAAGAGATAATGCAATTTGGCAACCGGCAATGTAATTAGCATGCCGAATATTACTTGGAATGTGAATTGGAACGAAATCGCCAATAGGTAAGACCATTTTACAATTTGGGTCCAAGTTAGAAGCAGAGCCTAAGGTGTAAATTATCGATAGTCCATATCTCGGAAACTATAAGAGATAATTCAATTTGGCAACCGGCAATGTAATTAGCATGCCGAATATTACTTGGAATGTGAATTGGAACGAAATCGCCAATAGATAAGACCATTTTACAATTTGGGCGCAAGTTAGAAGCAGAGCCTAAGGTGTAAATTATTGATAGTCCATATCTCGGAAACTATAAGAGATAATGCAATTTGGCAACCGGCAATGTAATTAGCATGCCGAATATTACTTGGAATATGAATTGGAACGAAATCGCCAATAGAGAAGACCATTTTACAATTTGGGCCCAAGTTAGAAGCAGAGCCTAAGGTGTAAATTATCGATAGTCCATATCTCGGAAACTATAAGAGATAACGCAATTTGGCAACCGGCAATGTAATTAGCATGCCGAATATTACTTGGAATGTGAATTGGAACGAAATCGCCAATAGATAAGACCATTTTACAATTTGGGCCCAAGTTAGAAGCAGAGCCTAAGGTGTAAATTATCGATAGTCCATATCTCGGAAACTATAAGAGATAATGCAATTTGGCAACCGGCAATGTAATTAGCATGACGAATATTACTTGGAATGTGAATTGGAACGAAATCGCCAATAGAGAAGACCATTTTACAATTTGGGCCCAAGTTAGAAGCAGAGCCTAAGGTGTAAATTATCGATAGTCCATATCTCGGAAACTATAAGAGATAATGCAATTTGGCAACCGGCAATGTAATTAGCATGCCGAATATTAATTGGAATGTGAATTGGAACGAAATCGCCAATAGATAAGACCATTTTACAATTTGGGCCCAAGTTAGAAGCAGAGCCTAAGGTGTAAATTATTGATAGTCCATATCTCGGAAACTATAAGAGATAATGCAATTTGACAACCGGCAATGTAATTAGCATGCCGAATATTACTTGGAATGTGAATTGGAACGAAATCGCCAATAGAGAAGACCATTTTACAATTTGGGCCCAAGTTAGAAGCAGAGCCTAAGGTGTAAATTATCGATAGTCCATATCTCGGAAACTATAAGAGATAATGCAATTTGGCAACCGGCAATGTAATTAGCATGCCGAATATTATTTGGAATGTGAATTGGAACGAAATCGGCAATAGATAAGACCATTTTACAATTTGGGCCCAAGTTAGAAGCAGAGCCTAAGGTGTAAATTATCGATAGTCCATATCTCGGAAACTATAAGAGATAATGCAATTTGGCAACCGGCAATGTAATTAGCATGCCGAATATTACTTGGAATGTGAATTGGAACGAAATCGCCAATAGATAAGACCATTTTACAATTTGGGCCCAAGTTAGAAGCAGAGCCTAAGATGTAAATTATCGATAGTCCATATCTCGGAAACTATAAGAGATAATGCAATTTGGCAACCGGCAATGTAATTAGCATGCCGAATATTACTTGGAATGTGAATTGGAACGAAATCGCCAATAGATAAGACCATTTTACAATATGGGCCCAAGTTAGAAGCAGAGCCTAAGGTGTAAATTATCAATAGTCCATATCTCGGAAACTATAAGAGATAATGCAATTTGGCAACCGGCAATGTAATTAGCATGCCGAATATTACTTGGAATGTGAATTGGAACGAAATCGCCAATAGGTAAGACCATTTTACAATTTGGGCCCAAGTTAGAAGCAGAGCCTAAGGTGTAAATTATCGATAGTCCATATCTCGGAAACTATAAGAGATAATTCAATTTGGCAACCGGCAATGTAATTAGCATGCCGGATAGTACTTGGAATGTGAATTGGAATGAAATCGCCAATAGATAAGACCATTTTACAATTTGGGCCCAAGTTAGAAGCAGAGCCTAAGGTGTAAATTACCGATAGTCCATATCTCGGAAACTATAAGAGATAATGCAATTTGGCAACCGGCAATGTAATTAGCATGCCGAATATTACTTGGAATGTGAATTGGAACGAAATCGCCAATAGATAAGACCATTTTACAATTTGGGCCCAAGTTAGAAGCAGAGCCTAAGGTGTAAATTATCGATAGTCCATATCTCGGAAACTATAAGAGATAATGCAATTTGGCAACCGGCAATGTAATTAGCATGCCGAATATTAATTGGAATGTGAATTGGAACGAAATCGCCAATAGATAAGAAAATTTTACAATTTGGGCCCAAGTTAGAAGCAGAGCCTAAGGTGTAAATTATTGATAGTCCATATCTCGGAAACTATAAGAGATAATGCAATTTGACAACCGGCAATGTAATTAGCATGCCGAATATTACTTGGAATGTGAATTGGAACGAAATCGCCAATAGATAAGACCATTTTGCAATTTGGGCCCAAGTTAGAAGCAGAGCCTAAGGTGTAAATTATCGATAGTCCATATCTCGGAAACTATAAGAGATAATGCAATTTGGCAACCGGCAATGTAAATAGCATGCCGAATATTAGTTGGAATGTGAATTGGAACGAAATCGCCAATAGATAAGACCATTTTACAATTTGGGCCCAAGTTAGAAGCAGAGCCTAAGGTGTAAATTATCGATAGTCCATATCTCGGAAACTATAAGAGATAATGCAATTTGGCAACCGGCAATGTAATTAGCATGCCGAATATTACTTGGAATGTGAATTGGAACGAAATCGCCAATAGGTAAGACCATTTTACAATTTGGGCCCAAGTTAGAAGCAGAGCCTAAGGTGTAAATTATCGATAGTCCATATCTCGGAAACTATAAGAGATAATGCAATTTGGCAACCGGCAATGTAATTAGCATGCCGAATATTACTTGGAATGTGAATTGGAACGAAATCGCCAATAGATAAGACCATTTTACAATTTGGGCCCAAGTTAGAAGCAGAGCCTAAGGTGTAAATTATTGATAGTCCATATCTCGGAAACTATAAGAGATAAAGCAATTTCGCAACCGGCAATGTAAGTAGCATGCCGAATATCACTTGGAATGTGAATTGGGACGAAATCGCCAATAGATAAGACCATTTTACAATTTGGGCCCAAGTTAGAAGTAGAGCCTAAGGTGTAAATTATCGTTAGTCCATATCTCGGAAACTATAAGAGATAATGCAATTTGGCAACCGGCAATGTAATTAGCATGCCGAATATTACTTGGAATGTGAATTGGAACGAAATCGCCAATAGATAAGACCATTTTACAATATGGGCCCAAGTTAGAAGCAGAGCCTAAGGTGTAAATTATCAATAGTCCATATCTCGGAAACTATAAGAGATAATGCAATTTGGCAACCGGCAATGTAATTAGCATGCCGAATATTACTTGGAATGTGAATTGGAACGAAATCGCCAATAGATAAGACCATTTTACAATTTGGGCCCAAGTTAGAAGCAGAGCCTAAGGTGTAAATTATTGATAGTCCATATCTCGGAAACTATAAGAGATAAAGCAATTTCGCAACCGGCAATGTAAGTAGCATGCCGAATATCACTTGGAATGTGAATTGGGACGAAATCGCCAATAGATAAGACCATTTTACAATTTGGGCCCAAGTTAGAAGCAGAGCCTAAGATGTAAATTATCGATAGTCCATATCTCGGAAACTATAAGAGATAATGCAATTTGGCAACCGGCAATGTAATTAGCATGCCGAATATTACTTGGAATGTGAATTGGAACGAAATCGCCAATAGATAAGACCATTTTACAATATGGGCCCAAGTTAGAAGCAGAGCCTAAGGTGTAAATTATCAATAGTCCATATCTCGGAAACTATAAGAGATAATGCAATTTGGCGACCGGCAATGTAATTAGCATGCCGAATATTACTTGGAATGTGAATTGGAACGAAATCGCCAATAGGTAAGACCATTTTACAATTTGGGCCCAAGTTAGAAGCAGAGCCTAAGGTGTAAATTATCGATAGTCCATATCTCGGAAACTATAAGAGATAATTCAATTTGGCAACCGGCAATGTAATTAGCATGCCGGATATTACTTGGAATGTGAATTGGAACGAAATCGCCAATAGAAAAGACCATTTTACAATTTGGGCCCAAGTTAGAAGCAGAGCCTAAGGTGTAAATTACCGATAGTCCATATCTCGGAAACTATAAGAGATAATGCAATTTGGCAACCGGCAATGTAATTAGCATGCCGAATATTACTTGGAATGTGAATTGGAACGCAATCTCCAATAGATAAGACCATTTTACAATTTGGGCCCAAGTTAGAAGCAGAGCCTAAGGTGTAAATTATCGATAGTCCATATCTCGGAAACTATAAGAGATAATGCAATTTGGCAACCGGCAATGTAATTAGCATGCCGAATATTAATTGGAATGTGAATTGGAACGAAATCGCCAATAGATAAGACCATTTTACAATTTGGGCCCAAGTTAGAAGCAGAGCCTAAGGTGTAAATTATTGATAGTCCATATCTCGGAAACTATAAGAGATAATGCAATTTGACAACCGGCAATGTAATTAGCATGCCGAATATTACTTGGAATGTGAATTGGAACGAAATCGCCAATAGATAAGACCATTTTGCAATTTGGGCCCAAGTTAGAAGCAGAGCCTAAGGTGTAAATTATCGATAGTCCATATCTCGGAAACTATAAGAGATAATGCAATTTGGCAACCGGCAATGTAATTAGCATGCCGAATATTACTTGGAATGTGAATTGGAACGAAATCGCCAATAGATAAGACTATTTTACAATTTGGGAGCAAGTTAGAAGCAGAGCCTAAGGTGTAAATTATCGATAGTCCATATCTCGGAAACTATAAGAGATAATGCAATTTGGCAACCGGCAATGTAATTAGCATGCCGAATATTACTTGGAATGTGAATTGGAACGAAATCGCCAATACATAAGACCATTTTACAATTTGGGCCCAAGTTAGAAGCAGAGCCTAAGGTGTAAATTATCGATAGTCCATATCTCGGAAACTATAAGAGATAATGCAATTTGGCAACCGGCAATGTAATTAGCATGCCGAATATTACTTGGAATGTGAATTGGAACGAAATCGCCAATAGATAAGACCATTTTACAATTTGGGCCCAAGTTAGAAGCAGAGCCTATGGTGTAAATTATCGATAGTCCATATCTCGGAAACTATAAGAGATAATGCAATTTGGCAACCGGCAATGTAATTAGCATGCCGAATATTACTTGGAATGTGAATTGGAACGAAATCGCCAATAGATAAGACCATTTTACAATTTGGGCCCAAGTTAGAAGCAGAGCCTAAGGTGTAAATTATTGATAGTCCATATCTCGGAAACTATAAGAGATAATGCAATTTCGCAACCGGCAATGTAATTAGCATGCCGAATATCACTTGGAATGTGAATTGGGACGAAATCGCCAATAGATAAGACCATTTTACAATTTGGGCAAAAGTTAGAAGCAGAGCCTAAGGTGTAAATTATCGTTAGTCCATATCTCGGAAACTATAAGAGATAATGCAATTTGGCAACCGGCAATGTAATTAGCATGCCGAATATTACTTGGAATGTGAATTGGAACGAAATCGCCAATAGATAAGACCATTTTACAATTTGGGCCCAAGTTAGAAGCAGAGCCTAAGGTGTAAATTATCGATAGTCCATATCTCGGAAACTATAAGAGATAATGCAATTTGGCAACCGGCAATGTAATTAGCACGCCGAATACTACTTGGAATGTGAATTGGAACGAAATCGCCAATAGGTAAGACCATTTTAGAATTTGGGCCCAAGTTAGAAGCAGAGCCTAAGGTGTAAATTATCGATAGTCCATATCTCGGAAACTATAAGAGATAATGCAATTTGGCAACCGGCAATGTAATTAGCATGCCGAATATTACTTGGAATGTGAATTGGAACGAAATCGCCAATATTTTACAATTTGGGCCCAAGTTAGAAGCAGAGCCTAAGGTGTAAATTATCGATAGTCCATATCTCGGAAACTATAAGAGATAATGCAATTTGGCAACCGGCAATGTAATTAGCATGCCGAATAATACTTGGATTGTGAATTGGAACGAAATTGCCAATAGATAAGACCATTTTACAATATGGGCCCAAGTTAGAAGCAGAGCCTAAGGTGTAAATTATCGATAGTCCATATCTCTGAAACTATAAGAGATAATGCAATTTCTCAACCGGCAATGTAATTAGCATGCCGAATACTACTTGGAATGTGAATTGGGACGAAATCGCCAATAGATAAGGCCATTTTACAATTTGGGCCCAAGTTAGAAGCAGAGCCTAAGGTGTAAATTATCGATAGTCCATATCTCGGAAACTATAAGAGATAATGCAATTTGGCAGCCGGCAATGTAATTAGCATGCCGAATATTACTTGGAATGTGAATTGGAACGAAATCGCCAATAGATAAGACCATTTTACAATTTGGGCCCAAGTTAGAAGCAGAGCCTAAGGTGTAAATTATTGATAGTCCATATCTCGGAAACTATAAGAGATAATGCAATTTCGCAACCGGCAATGTAATTAGCATGCCGAATATTACTTGGAGTGTGAATTGGAACGAAATCGCCAATAGATAAGACCATTTTACAATTTGGGCCCAAGTTAGAAGCAGAGCCTAAGGTGTAAATTATCGATAGTCCATATCTCGGAAACTATAAGAGATAATGCAATTTGGCAACCGGCAATGTAATTAGCATGCCGAATATTACTTGGAATATAAATTGGAACGAAATCGCCAATAGATAAGACCATTTTACAATTTGGGCCCAAAGTTAGAAGCAGAGCCTAAGGTGTAAATTATCGATAGTCCATATCTCGGAAACTATAAGAGATAATGCAATTTGGCAACCGGCAATGTAATTAGCATGCCGAATATTACTTGGAATGTGAATTGGAACGAAATCGCCAATAGATAAGACCATTTTACAATTTGGGCCCAAGTTAGAAGCAGAGCCTAAGGTGTAAATTATCGATAGTCCATATCTCGGAAACTATAAGAGATAATGCAATTTGGCAACCGGCAATGTAATTAGCATGCCGAATATTACTTGGAATGTGAATTGGAACGAAATCGCCAATAGATAAGACCATTTTACAATTTGGGCCCAAGTTAGAAGCAGAGCCTATGGTGTAAATTATCGATAGTCCATATCTCGGAAACTATAAGAGATAATGCAATTTGGCAACCGGCAATGTAATTAGCATGCCGAATATTACTTGGAATGTGAATTGGAACGAAATCGCCAATAGATAAGACCATTTTACAATTTGGGCCCAAGTTAGAAGCAGAGCCTAAGGTGTAAATTATTGATAGTCCATATCTCGGAAACTATAAGAGATAATGCAATTTCGCAACCGGCAATGTAATTAGCATGCCGAATATTACTTGGAATGTGAATTGGAACGAAATCGCCAATAGATAAGACCATTTTACAATTTGGGCCCAAGTTAGAAGCAGAGCCTATGGTGTAAATTATCGATAGTCCATATCTCGGAAACTATAAGAGATAATGCAATTTGGCAACCGGCAATGTAATTAGCATGCCGAATATTACTTGGAATGTGAATTGGAACGAAATCGCCAATAGATAAGACCATTTTACAATTTGGGCCCAAGTTAGAAGCAGAGCCTAAGGTGTAAATTATTGATAGTCCATATCTCGGAAACTATAAGAGATAATGCAATTTCGCAACCGGCAATGTAATTAGCATGCCGAATATCACTTGGAATGTGAATTGGGACGAAATCGCCAATAGATAAGACCATTTTACAATTTGGGCAAAAGTTAGAAGCAGAGCCTAAGGTGTAAATTATCGTTAGTCCATATCTCGGAAACTATAAGAGATAATGCAATTTGGCAACCGGCAATGTAATTAGCATGCCGAATATTACTTGGAATGTGAATTGGAACGAAATCGCCAATAGATAAGACCATTTTACAATTTGGGCCCAAGTTAGAAGCAGAGCCTAAGGTGTAAATTATCGATAGTCCATATCTCGGAAACTATAAGAGATAATGCAATTTGGCAACCGGCAATGTAATTAGCACGCCGAATACTACTTGGAATGTGAATTGGAACGAAATCGCCAATAGGTAAGACCATTTTAGAATTTGGGCGCAAGTTAGAAGCAGAGCCTAAGGTGTAAATTATCGATAGTCCATATCTCGGAAACTATAAGAGATAATGCAATTTGGCAACCGGCAATGTAATTAGCATGCCGAATATTACTTGGAATGTGAATTGGAACGAAATCGCCAATATTATACAATTTGGGCCCAAGTTAGAAGCAGAGCCTAAGGTGTAAATTATCGATAGTCCATATCTCGGAAACTATAAGAGATAATGCAATTTGGCAACCGGCAATGTAATTAGCATGCCGAATAATACTTGGATTGTGAATTGGAACGAAATTGCCAATAGATAAGACCATTTTACAATATGGGCCCAAGTTAGAAGCAGAGCCTAAGGTGTAAATTATCGATAGTCCATATCTCTGAAACTATAAGAGATAATGCAATTTCTCAACCGGCAATGTAATTAGCATGCCGAATACTACTTGGAATGTGAATTGGGACGAAATCGCCAATAGATAAGGCCATTTTACAATTTGGGCCCAAGTTAGAAGCAGAGCCTAAGGTGTAAATTATCGATAGTCCATATCTCGGAAACTATAAGAGATAATGCAATTTGGCAGCCGGCAATGTAATTAGCATGCCGAATATTACTTGGAATGTGAATTGGAACGAAATCGCCAATAGATAAGACCATTTTACAATTTGGGCCCAAGTTAGAAGCAGAGCCTAAGGTGTAAATTATTGATAGTCCATATCTCGGAAACTATAAGAGATAATGCAATTTCGCAACCGGCAATGTAATTAGCATGCCGAATATTACTTGGAGTGTGAATTGGAACGAAATCGCCAATAGATAAGACCATTTTACAATTTGGGCCCAAGTTAGAAGCAGAGCCTAAGGTGTAAATTATCGATAGTCCATATCTCGGAAACTATAAGAGATAATGCAATTTGGCAACCGGCAATGTAATTAGCATGCCGAATATTACTTGGAATGTAAATTGGAACGAAATCGCCAATAGATAAGACCATTTTACAATTTGGGCCCAAGTTAGAAGCAGAGCCTAAGGTGTAAATTATCGATAGTCCATATCTCGGAAACTATAAGAGATAATGCAATTTGGCAACCGGCAATGTAATTAGCATGCCGAATATTACTTGGAATGTGAATTGGAACGAAATCGCCAATAGATAAGACCATTTTACAATTTGGGCCCAAGTTAGAAGCAGAGCCTAAGGTGTAAATTATCGATAGTCCATATCTCGGAAACTATAAGAGATAATGCAATTTGGCAACCGGCAATGTAATTAGCATGCCGAATATTACTTGGAATGTGAATTGGAACGAAATCGCCAATAGATAAGACCATTTTACAATTTGGGCCCAAGTTAGAAGCAGAGCCTAAGGTGTAAATTATTGATAGTCCATATCTCGGAAACTATAAGAGATAATGCAATTTCGCAACCGGCAATGTAATTAGCATGCCGAATATCTCTTGGAATGTGAATTGGGACGAAATCGCCAATAGATAAGACCATTTTACAATTTGGGCCCAAGTTAGAAGTAGAGCCTAAGGTGTAAATTATCGATAGTCCATATCTCGGAAACTATAAGAGATAATGCAATTTGGCAACCGGCAATGTAATTAGCATGCCGAATATTACTTGGAATGTGAATTGGAACGAAATCGCCAATAGATAAGACCATTTTACAATTTGGGCCCAAGTTAGAAGCAGAGCCTAAGGCGTAAATTATCGATAGTCCATATCTCGGAAACTATAAGAGATAATGCAATTTGGCAACCGGCAATGTAATTAGCACGCCGAATACTACTTGGAATGTGAATTGGAACGAAATCGCCAATAGGTAAGACCATTTTACAATTTGGGCCCAAGTTAGAAGCAGAGCCTAAGGTGTAAATTATCGATAGTCCATATCTCGGAAACTATAAGAGATAATTCAATTTGGCAACCGGCAATGTAATTAGCATGCCGAATATTACTTGGAATGTGAATTGGAGCGAAATCGCCAATAGATAAGACCATTTTACAATTTGGGCCCAAGTTAGAAGCAGAGCCTAAGGTGTAAATTATCGATAGTCCATATCTCGGAAACTATAAGAGATAATGCAATTTGGCAACCGGCAATGTAATTAGCATGCCGAATATTACTTGGAATGTGAATTGGAACGAAATCGCCAATAGATAAGACCATTTTACAATTTGGGCCCAAGTTAGAAGCATAGCCTAAGGTGTAAATTATCGATAGTCCATATCTCGGAAACTATAAGAGATAATGCAATTTGACAACCGGCAATGTAATTAGCATGACGAATATTACTTGGAATGTGAATTGGAACGAAATCGCCAATAGATAAGACCATTTTACAATTTGGGCCCAAGTTAGAAGCAGAGCCTAAGGTGTAAATTATCGATAGTCCATATCTCGGAAACTATAAGAGATAATGCAATTTGGCAACCGGCAATGTAATTAGCATGCCGAATATTAATTGGAATGTGAATTGGAACGAAATCGCCAATAGATAAGACCATTTTACAATTTGGGCCCAAGTTAGAAGCAGAGCCTAAGGTGTAAATTATTGATAGTCCATATCTCGGAAACTATAAGAGATAATGCAATTTGACAACCGGCAATGTAATTAGCATGCCGAATATTACTTGGAATGTGAATTGGAACGAAATCGCCAATAGAGAAGACCATTTTACAATTTGGGGCCAAGTTAGAAGCAGAGCCTAAGGTGTAAATTATCGATAGTCCATATCTCGGAAACTATAAGAGATAATGCAATTTGGCAACCGGCAATGTAATTAGCATGCCGAATATCACTTGGAATGTGAATTGGGACGAAATCGCCAATAGATAAGACCATTTTACAATTTGGGCCCAAGTTAGAAGCAGAGCCTAAGGTGTAAATTATCGATAGTCCATATCTCGGAAACCATAAGAGATAATGCAATTTGGCAACCGGCAATGTAATTAGCATGCCGAATATTACTTGGAATGTGAATTGGAACGAAATCGCCAATAGATAAGACCATTTTGCAATTTGGGCCCAAGTTAGAAGCAGAGCCTAAGGTGTAAATTATCGATAGTCCATATCTCGGAAACTATAAGAGATAATGCAATTTGGCAACCGGCAATGTAATTAGCATGCCGAATATTACTTGGAATGTGAATTGGAACGAAATCGCCAATAGATAAGACCATTTTACAATTTGGGCCCAAGTTAGAAGCAGAGCCTAAGGTGTAAATTATCGATAGTCCATATCTCGGAAACTATAAGAGATAATGCAATTTGGCAACCGGCAATGTAATTAGCATGCCGAATATTACTTGGAATGTGAATTGGAACGAAATCGCCAATAGATAAGACCATTTTACAATTTGGGCCCAAGTTAGAAGCAGAGCCTAAGGTGTAAATTATCGATAGTCCATATCTCGGAAACTATAAGAGATAATGCAATTTGGCAACCGGCAATGTAATTAGCATGCCGAATATTACTTGGAATGTGAATTGGAACGAAATCACCAATAGATAAGACCATTTTACAATTTGGGCCCAAGTTAGAAGCAGAGCCTAAGGTGTAAATTATTGATAGTCCATATCTCGGAAACTATAAGAGATAATGCAATTTCGCAACCGGCAATGTAATTAGCATGCCGAATATCACTTGGAATGTGAATTGGGACGAAATCGCCAATAGATAAGACCATTTTACAATTTGGGCCCAAGTTAGAAGCAGAGCCTAAGGTGTAAATTATCGATAGTCCATATCTCGGAAACTATAAGAGATAATGCAATTTGGCAACCGGCAATGTAATTAGCATGCCGAATATTACTTGGAATGTGAATTGGAACGAAATCGCCAATAGATAAGACCATTTTACAATTTGGGCCCAAGTTAGAAGCAGAGCCTAAGGTGTAAATTATCGATAGTCCATATCTCGGAAACTATAAGAGATAATGCAATTTGGCAACCGGCAATGTAATTAGCATGCCGAATATTACTTGGAATGTGAATTGGAACGAAATCGCCAATAGATAAGACCATTTTACAATTTGGGCCCAAGTTAGAAGCAGAGCCTAAGGTGTAAATTATCGATAGTCCATATCTCGGAAACTATAAGAGATAATGCAATTTGGCAACCGGCAATGTAATTAGCACGCCGAATACTACTTGGAATGTGAATTGGAACGAAATCGCCAATAGGTAAGACCATTTTACAATTTGGGCCCAAGTTAGAAGCAGAGCCTAAGGTGTAAATTATCGATAGTCCATATCTCGGAAACTATAAGAGATAATTCAATTTGGCAACCGGCAATGTAATTAGCATGCCGAATATTACTTGGAATGTGAATTGAAGCGAAATCGCCAATAGATAAGACCATTTTACAATTTGGGCCCAAGTTAGAAGCAGAGCCTAAGGTGTAAATTATCGATAGTCCATATCTCGGAAACTATAAGAGATAATGCAATTTGGCAACCGGCAATGTAATTAGCATGCCGAATATTACTTGGAATGTGAATTGGAACGAAATCGCCAATAGATAAGACCATTTTACAATTTGGGCCCAAGTTAGAAGCAGAGCCTAAGGTGTAAATTATCGATAGTCCATATCTCGGAAACTATAAGAGATAATGCAATTTGACAACCGGCAATGTAATTAGCATGCCGAATATCACTTGGAATGTGAATTGGGACGAAATCGCCAATAGATAAGACCATTTTACAATTTGGGCCCAAGTTAGAAGCAGAGCCTAAGGTGTAAATTATCGATAGTCCATATCTCGGAAACTATAAGAGATAATGCAATTTGGCAACCGGCAATGTAATTAGCATGCCGAATATCACTTGGAATGTGAATTGGGACGAAATCGCCAATAGATAAGACCATTTTACAATTTGGGCCCAAGTTAGAAGCAGAGCCTAAGGTGTAAATTATCGATAGTCCATATCTCGGAAACCATAAGATATAATGCAATTTGGCAACCGGCAATGTAATTAGCATGCCGAATATTACTTGGAATGTGAATTGGAACGAAATCGCCAATAGATAAGACCATTTTGCAATTTGGGCCCAAGTTAGAAGCAGAGCCTAAGGTGTAAATTATCGATAGTCCATATCTCGGAAACTATAAGAGATAATGCAATTTGGCAACCGGCAATGTAATTAGCATGCCGAATATTACTTGGAATGTGAATTGGAACGAAATCGCCAATAGATAAGACCATTTTACAATTTGGGCCCAAGTTAGAAGCAGAGCCTAAGGTGTAAATTATCGATAGTCCATATCTCGGAAACTATAAGAGATAATGCAATTTGGCAACCGGCAATGTAATTAGCATGCCGAATATTACTTGGAATGTGAATTGGAACGAAATCGCCAATAGGTAAGACCATTTTACAATTTGGGCCCAAGTTAGAAGCAGAGTCTAAGGTGTAAATTATCGATAGTCCATATCTCGGAAACTATAAGAGATAATGCAATTTGGCAACCGGCAATGTAATTAGCATGCCGAATATTACTTGGAATGTGAATTGGAACGAAATCGCCAATAGGTAAGACTATTTTACAATTTGGGAGCAAGTTAGAAGCAGAGCCTAAGGTGTAAATTATCGATAGTCCATATCTCGGAAACTATAAGAGATAATGCAATTTGGCAACCGGCAATGTAATTAGCATGCCGAATATTACTTATAATGTGAATTGGAACGAAATCGCCAATAGATAAGACCATTTTACAATTTGGGCCCAAGTTAGAAGCAGAGCCTAAGGTGTAAATTATCGATAGTCCATATCTCGGAAACTATAAGAGATAATGCAATTTGGCAACCGGCAATGTAATTAGCATGCCGAATATTACTTGGAATGTGAATTGGAACGAAATCGCCAATAGATAAGACCATTTTACAATTTGGGTCCAAGTTAGAAGCAGAGCCTAAGGTGTAAATTATCGATAGTCCATATCTCGGAAACTATAAGAGATAATGCAATTTGGCAACCGGCAATGTAATTAGCATGCCGAATATTACTTGGAATGTGAATTGGAACGAAATCGCCAATAGATAAGACTATTTTACAATTTGGGAGCAAGTTAGAAGCAGAGCCTAAGGTGTAAATTATCGATAGTCCATATCTCGGAAACTATAAGAGATAATGCAATTTGGCAACCGGCAATGTAATTAGCATGCCGAATATTACTTGGAATGTGAATTGGAACGAAATCGCCAATAGATAAGACCATTTTACAATTTGGGAGCAAGTTAGAAGCAGAGCCTAAGGTGTAAATTATCGATAGTCCATATCTCGGAAACTATAAGAGATAATGCAATTTGGCAACCGGCAATGTAATTAGCATGCCGAATATTACTTGGAATGTGAATTGGAACGAAATCGCCAATAGATAAGACCATTTTACAATTTGAGCCCAAGTTAGAAGCAGAGCCTAAGGTGTAAATTATTGATAGTCCATATCTCGGAAACTATAAGAGATAATGCAATTTCGCAACCGGCAATGTAATTAGCATGCCGAATATCACTTGGAATGTGAATTGGGACGAAATCGCCAATAGATAAGACCATTTTACAATTTGGGCCCAAGTTAGAAGCAGAGCCTAAGGTGTAAATTATCGATAGTCCATATCTCGGAAACTATAAGAGATAATGCAATTTGGCAACCGGCAATGTAATTAGCATGCCGAATATTACTTGGAATGTGAATTGGAACGAAATCGCCAATAGATAAGACCATTTTACAATTTGGGCCCAAGTTAGAAGCAGAGCCTAAGGTGTAAATTATTGATAGTCCATATCTCGGAAACTATAAGAGATAATGCAATTTCGCAACCGGCAATGTAATTAGCATGCCGAATATCACTTGGAATGTGAATTGGGACGAAATCGCCAATAGATAAGACCATTTTACAATTTGGGCAAAAGTTAGAAGCAGAGCCTAAGGTGTAAATTATCGTTAGTCCATATCTCGGAAACTATAAGAGATAATGCAATTTGGCAACCGGCAATGTAATTAGCATGCCGAATATTACTTGGAATGTGAATTGGAACGAAATCGCCAATAGATAAGACCATTTTACAATTTGGGCCCAAGTTAGAAGCCGAGCCTAAGGTGTAAATTATCGATAGTCCATATCTCGGAAACTATAAGAGATAATGCAATTTGGCAACCGGCAATGTAATTAGCACGCCGAATACTACTTGGAATGTGAATTGGAACGAAATCGCCAATAGGTAAGACCATTTTAGAATTTGGGCCCAAGTTAGAAGCAGAGCCTAAGGTGTAAATTATCGATAGTCCATATCTCGGAAACTATAAGAGATAATGCAATTTGGCAACCGGCAATGTAATTAGCATGCCGAATATTACTTGGAATGTGAATTGGAACGAAATCGCCAATATTTTACAATTTGGGCCCAAGTTAGAAGCAGAGCCTAAGGTGTAAATTATCGATAGTCCATATCTCGGAAACTATAAGAGATAATGCAATTTGGCAACCGGCAATGTAATTAGCATGCCGAATAATACTTGGATTGTGAATTGGAACGAAATTGCCAATAGATAAGACCATTTTACAATATGGGCCCAAGTTAGAAGCAGAGCCTAAGGTGTAAATTATCGATAGTCCATATCTCTGAAACTATAAGAGATAATGCAATTTCTCAACCGGCAATGTAATTAGCATGCCGAATACTACTTGGAATGTGAATTGGGACGAAATCGCCAATAGATAAGGCCATTTTACAATTTGGGCCCAAGTTAGAAGCAGAGCCTAAGGTGTAAATTATCGATAGTCCATATCTCGGAAACTATAAGAGATAATGCAATTTGGCAGCCGGCAATGTAATTAGCATGCCGAATATTACTTGGAATGTGAATTGGAACGAAATCGCCAATAGATAAGACCATTTTACAATTTGGGCCCAAGTTAGAAGCAGAGCCTAAGGTGTAAATTATTGATAGTCCATATCTCGGAAACTATAAGAGATAATGCAATTTCGCAACCGGCAATGTAATTAGCATGCCGAATATTACTTGGAGTGTGAATTGGAACGAAATCGCCAATAGATAAGACCATTTTACAATTTGGGCCCAAGTTAGAAGCAGAGCCTAAGGTGTAAATTATCGATAGTCCATATCTCGGAAACTATAAGAGATAATGCAATTTGGCAACCGGCAATGTAATTAGCATGCCGAATATTACTTGGAATGTAAATTGGAACGAAATCGCCAATAGATAAGACCATTTTACAATTTGGGCCCAAGTTAGAAGCAGAGCCTAAGGTGTAAATTATCGATAGTCCATATCTCGGAAACTATAAGAGATAATGCAATTTGGCAACCGGCAATGTAATTAGCATGCCGAATATTACTTGGAATGTGAATTGGAACGAAATCGCCAATAGATAAGACCATTTTACAATTTGGGCCCAAGTTAGAAGCAGAGCCTAAGGTGTAAATTATCGATAGTCCATATCTCGGAAACTATAAGAGATAATGCAATTTGGCAACCGGCAATGTAATTAGCATGCCGAATATTACTTGGAATGTGAATTGGAACGAAATCGCCAATAGATAAGACCATTTTACAATTTGGGCCCAAGTTAGAAGCAGAGCCTAAGGTGTAAATTATTGATAGTCCATATCTCGGAAACTATAAGAGATAATGCAATTTCGCAACCGGCAATGTAATTAGCATGCCGAATATCTCTTGGAATGTGAATTGGGACGAAATCGCCAATAGATAAGACCATTTTACAATTTGGGCCCAAGTTAGAAGCAGAGCCTAAGGTGTAAATTATCGATAGTCCATATCTCGGAAACTATAAGAGATAATGCAATTTGGCAACCGGCAATGTAATTAGCATGCCGAATATTACTTGGAATGTGAATTGGAACGAAATCGCCAATAGATAAGACCATTTTACAATTTGGGCCCAAGTTAGAAGCAGAGCCTAAGGCGTAAATTATCGATAGTCCATATCTCGGAAACTATAAGAGATAATGCAATTTGGCAACCGGCAATGTAATTAGCACGCCGAATACTACTTGGAATGTGAATTGGAACGAAATCGCCAATAGGTAAGACCATTTTACAATTTGGGCCCAAGTTAGAAGCAGAGCCTAAGGTGTAAATTATCGATAGTCCATATCTCGGAAACTATAAGATATAATTCAATTTGGCAACCGGCAATGTAATTAGCATGCCGAATATTACTTGGAATGTGAATTGGAACGAAATCGCCAATAGATAAGACCATTTTACAATTTGGGCCCAAGTTAGAAGCAGAGCCTAAGGTGTAAATTATCGATAGTCCATATCTCGGAAACTATAAGAGATAATGCAATTTGGCAACCGGCAATGTAATTAGCATGCCGAATATTACTTGGAATGTGAATTGGAACGAAATCGCCAATAGATAAGACCATTTTACAATTTGGGCCCAAGTTAGAAGCATAGCCTAAGGTGTAAATTATCGATAGTCCATATCTCGGAAACTATAAGAGATAATGCAATTTGACAACCGGCAATGTAATTAGCATGACGAATATTACTTGGAATGTGAATTGGAACGAAATCGCCAATAGATAAGACCATTTTACAATTTGGGCCCAAGTTAGAAGCAGAGCCTAAGGTGTAAATTATCGATAGTCCATATCTCGGAAACTATAAGAGATAATGCAATTTGGCAACCGGCAATGTAATTAGCATGCCGAATATTAATTGGAATGTGAATTGGAACGAAATCGCCAATAGATAAGACCATTTTACAATTTGGGCCCAAGTTAGAAGCCGAGCCTAAGGTGTAAATTATTGATAGTCCATATCTCGGAAACTATAAGAGATAATGCAATTTGACAACCGGCAATGTAATTAGCATGCCGAATATTACTTGGAATGTGAATTGGAACGAAATCGCCAATAGAGAAGACCATTTTACAATTTGGGCCCAAGTTAGAAGCAGAGCCTAAGGTGTAAATTATCGATAGTCCATATCTCGGAAACTATAAGAGATAATGCAATTTGGCAACCGGCAATGTAATTAGCATGCCGAATATCACTTGGAATGTGAATTGGGACGAAATCGCCAATAGATAAGACCATTTTACAATTTGGGCCCAAGTTAGAAGCAGAGCCTAAGGTGTAAATTATCGATAGTCCATATCTCGGAAACCATAAGAGATAATGCAATTTGGCAACCGGCAATGTAATTAGCATGCCGAATATTACTTGGAATGTGAATTGGAACGAAATCGCCAATAGATAAGACCATTTTGCAATTTGGGCCCAAGTTAGAAGCAGAGCCTAAGGTGTAAATTATCGATAGTCCATATCTCGGAAACTATAAGAGATAATGCAATTTGGCAACCGGCAATGTAATTAGCATGCCGAATATTACTTGGAATGTGAATTGGAACGAAATCGCCAATAGATAAGACCATTTTACAATTTGGGCCCAAGTTAGAAGCAGAGCCTAAGGTGTAAATTATCGATAGTCCATATCTCGGAAACTATAAGAGATAATGCAATTTGGCAACCGGCAATGTAATTAGCATGCCGAATATTACTTGGAATGTGAATTGGAACGAAATCGCCAATAGATAAGACCATTTTACAATTTGGGCCCAAGTTAGAAGCAGAGCCTAAGGTGTAAATTATCGATAGTCCATATCTCGGAAACTATAAGAGATAATGCAATTTGGCAACCGGCAATGTAATTAGCATGCCGAATATTACTTGGAATGTGAAATGGAACGAAATCACCAATAGATAAGACCATTTTACAATTTGGGCCCAAGTTAGAAGCAGAGCCTAAGGTGTAAATTATTGATAGTCCATATCTCGGAAACTATAAGAGATAATGCAATTTCGCAACCGGCAATGTAATTAGCATGCCGAATATCACTTGGAATGTGAATTGGGACGAAATCGCCAATAGATAAGACCATTTTACAATTTGGGCCCAAGTTAGAAGCAGAGCCTAAGGTGTAAATTATCGATAGTCCATATCTCGGAAACTATAAGAGATAATGCAATTTGGCAACCGGCAATGTAATTAGCATGCCGAATATTACTTGGAATGTGAATTGGAACGAAATCGCCAATAGATAAGACCATTTTACAATTTGGGCCCAAGTTAGAAGCAGAGCCTAAGGTGTAAATTATCGATAGTCCATATCTCGGAAACTATAAGAGATAATGCAATTTGGCAACCGGCAATGTACTTAGCATGCCGAATATTACTTGGAATGTGAATTGGAACGAAATCGCCAATAGATAAGACCATTTTACAATTTGGGCCCAAGTTAGAAGTAGAGCCTAAGGTGTAAATTATCGATAGTCCATATCTCGGAAACTATAAGAGATAATGCAATTTGGCAACCGGCAATGTAATTAGCACGCCGAATACTACTTGGAATGTGAATTGGAACGAAATCGCCAATAGGTAAGACCATTTTACAATTTGGGCCCAAGTTAGAAGCAGAGCCTAATGTGTAAATTATCGATAGTCCATATCTCGGAAACTATAAGAGATAATTCAATTTGGCAACCGGCAATGTAATTAGCATGCCGAATATTACTTGGAATGTGAATTGAAGCGAAATCGCCAATAGATAAGACCATTTTACAATTTGGGCCCAAGTTAGAAGCAGAGCCTAAGGTGTAAATTATCGATAGTCCATATCTCGGAAACTATAAGAGATAATGCAATTTGGCAACCGGCAATGTAATTAGCATGCCGAATATTACTTGGAATGTGAATTGGAACGAAATCGCCAATAGATAAGACCATTTTACAATTTGGGCCCAAGTTAGAAGCAGAGCCTAAGGTGTAAATTATCGATAGTCCATATCTCGGAAACTATAAGAGATAATGCAATTTGACAACCGGCAATGTAATTAGCATGCCGAATATCACTTGGAATGTGAATTGGGACGAAATCGCCAATAGATAAGACCATTTTACAATTTGGGCCCAAGTTAGAAGCAGAGCCTAAGGTGTAAATTATCGATAGTCCATATCTCGGAAACTATAAGAGATAATGCAATTTGGCAACCGGCAATGTAATTAGCATGCCGAATATCACTTGGAATGTGAATTGGGACGAAATCGCCAATAGATAAGACCATTTTACAATTTGGGCCCAAGTTAGAAGCAGAGTCTAAGGTGTAAATTATCGATAGTCCATATCTCGGAAACTATAAGAGATAATGCAATTTGGCAACCGGCAATGTAATTAGCATGCCGAATATTACTTGGAATGTGAATTGGAACGAAATCGCCAATAGGTAAGACCATTTTACAATTTGGGCCCAAGTTAGAAGCAGAGTCTAAGGTGTAAATTATCGATAGTCCATATCTCGGAAACTATAAGAGATAATGCAATTTGGCAACCGGCAATGTAATTAGCATGCCGAATATCACTTGGAATGTGAATTGGGACGAAATCGCCAATAGATAAGACCATTTTACAATTTGGGCCCAAGTTAGAAGCAGAGTCTAAGGTGTAAATTATCGATAGTCCATATCTCGGAAACTATAAGAGATAATGCAATTTGGCAACCGGCAATGTAATTAGCATGCCGAATATTACTTGGAATGTGAATTGGAACGAAATCGCCAATAGATAAGACCATTTTACAATTTGGGCCCAAGTTAGAAGCAGAGTCTAAGGTGTAAATTATCGATAGTCCATATCTCGGAAACTATAAGAGATAATGCAATTTGGCAACCGGCAATGTAATTAGCATGCCGAATATTACTTGGAATGTGAATTGGAACGAAATCGCCAATAGATAAGACCATTTTACAATTTGGGCCCAAGTTAGAAGCAGAGCCTAAGGTGTAAATTATTGATAGTCCATATCTCGGAAACTATAAGAGATAATGCAATTTCGCAACCGGCAATGTAATTAGCATACCGAATATCTCTTGGAATGTGAATTGGGACGAAATCGCCAATAGATAAGACCATTTTACAATTTGGGCCCAAGTTAGAAGCAGAGCCTAAGGTGTAAATTATCGATAGTCCATATCTCGGAAACTATAAGAGATAATGCAATTTGGCAACCGGCAATGTAATTAGCATGCCGAATATTACTTGGAATGTGAATTGGAACGAAATCGCCAATAGATAAGACCATTTTACAATTTGGGCCCAAGTTAGAAGCAGAGCCTAAGGCGTAAATTATCGATAGTCCATATCTCGGAAACTATAAGAGATAATGCAATTTGGCAACCGGCAATGTAATTAGCACGCCGAATACTACTTGGAATGTGAATTGGAACGAAATCGCCAATAGGTAAGACCATTTTACAATTTGGGCCCAAGTTAGAAGCAGAGCCTAAGGTGTAAATTATCGATAGTCCATATCTCGGAAACTATAAGATATAATTCAATTTGGCAACCGGCAATGTAATTAGCATGCCGAATATTACTTGGAATGTGAATTGGAACGAAATCGCCAATAGATAAGACCATTTTACAATTTGGGCCCAAGTTAGAAGCAGAGCCTAAGGTGTAAATTATCGATAGTCCATATCTCGGAAACTATAAGAGATAATGCAATTTGGCAACCGGCAATGTAATTAGCATGCCGAATATTACTTGGAATGTGAATTGGAACGAAATCGCCAATAGATAAGACCATTTTACAATTTGGGCCCAAGTTAGAAGCATAGCCTAAGGTGTAAATTATCGATAGTCCATATCTCGGAAACTATAAGAGATAATGCAATTTGACAACCGGCAATGTAATTAGCATGACGAATATTACTTGGAATGTGAATTGGAACGAAATCGCCAATAGATAAGACCATTTTACAATTTGGGCCCAAGTTAGAAGCAGAGCCTAAGGTGTAAATTATCGATAGTCCATATCTCGGAAACTATAAGAGATAATGCAATTTGGCAACCGGCAATGTAATTAGCATGCCGAATATTAATTGGAATGTGAATTGGAACGAAATCGCCAATAGATAAGACCATTTTACAATTTGGGCCCAAGTTAGAAGCCGAGCCTAAGGTGTAAATTATTGATAGTCCATATCTCGGAAACTATAAGAGATAATGCAATTTGACAACCGGCAATGTAATTAGCATGCCGAATATTACTTGGAATGTGAATTGGAACGAAATCGCCAATAGAGAAGACCATTTTACAATTTGGGCCCAAGTTAGAAGCAGAGCCTAAGGTGTAAATTATCGATAGTCCATATCTCGGAAACTATAAGAGATAATGCAATTTGGCAACCGGCAATGTAATTAGCATGCCGAATATCACTTGGAATGTGAATTGGGACGAAATCGCCAATAGATAAGACCATTTTACAATTTGGGCCCAAGTTAGAAGCAGAGCCTAAGGTGTAAATTATCGATAGTCCATATCTCGGAAACCATAAGAGATAATGCAATTTGGCAACCGGCAATGTAATTAGCATGCCGAATATTACTTGGAATGTGAATTGGAACGAAATCGCCAATAGATAAGACCATTTTGCAATTTGGGCCCAAGTTAGAAGCAGAGCCTAAGGTGTAAATTATCGATAGTCCATATCTCGGAAACTATAAGAGATAATGCAATTTGGCAACCGGCAATGTAATTAGCATGCCGAATATTACTTGGAATGTGAATTGGAACGAAATCGCCAATAGATAAGACCATTTTACAATTTGGGCCCAAGTTAGAAGCAGAGCCTAAGGTGTAAATTATCGATAGTCCATATCTCGGAAACTATAAGAGATAATGCAATTTGGCAACCGGCAATGTAATTAGCATGCCGAATATTACTTGGAATGTGAATTGGAACGAAATCGCCAATAGATAAGACCATTTTACAATTTGGGCCCAAGTTAGAAGCAGAGCCTAAGGTGTAAATTATCGATAGTCCATATCTCGGAAACTATAAGAGATAATGCAATTTGGCAACCGGCAATGTAATTAGCATGCCGAATATTACTTGGAATGTGAATTGGAACGAAATCACCAATAGATAAGACCATTTTACAATTTGGGCCCAAGTTAGAAGCAGAGCCTAAGGTGTAAATTATTGATAGTCCATATCTCGGAAACTATAAGAGATAATGCAATTTCGCAACCGGCAATGTAATTAGCATGCCGAATATCACTTGGAATGTGAATTGGGACGAAATCGCCAATAGATAAGACCATTTTACAATTTGGGCCCAAGTTAGAAGCAGAGCCTAAGGTGTAAATTATCGATAGTCCATATCTCGGAAACTATAAGAGATAATGCAATTTGGCAACCGGCAATGTAATTAGCATGCCGAATATTACTTGGAATGTGAATTGGAACGAAATCGCCAATAGATAAGACCATTTTACAATTTGGGCCCAAGTTAGAAGCAGAGCCTAAGGTGTAAATTATCGATAGTCCATATCTCGGAAACTATAAGAGATAATGCAATTTGGCAACCGGCAATGTACTTAGCATGCCGAATATTACTTGGAATGTGAATTGGAACGAAATCGCCAATAGATAAGACCATTTTACAATTTGGGCCCAAGTTAGAAGTAGAGCCTAAGGTGTAAATTATCGATAGTCCATATCTCGGAAACTATAAGAGATAATGCAATTTGGCAACCGGCAATGTAATTAGCACGCCGAATACTACTTGGAATGTGAATTGGAACGAAATCGCCAATAGGTAAGACCATTTTACAATTTGGGCCCAAGTTAGAAGCAGAGCCTAATGTGTAAATTATCGATAGTCCATATCTCGGAAACTATAAGAGATAATTCAATTTGGCAACCGGCAATGTAATTAGCATGCCGAATATTACTTGGAATGTGAATTGAAGCGAAATCGCCAATAGATAAGACCATTTTACAATTTGGGCCCAAGTTAGAAGCAGAGCCTAAGGTGTAAATTATCGATAGTCCATATCTCGGAAACTATAAGAGATAATGCAATTTGGCAACCGGCAATGTAATTAGCATGCCGAATATTACTTGGAATGTGAATTGGAACGAAATCGCCAATAGATAAGACCATTTTACAATTTGGGCCCAAGTTAGAAGCAGAGCCTAAGGTGTAAATTATCGATAGTCCATATCTCGGAAACTATAAGAGATAATGCAATTTGACAACCGGCAATGTAATTAGCATGCCGAATATCACTTGGAATGTGAATTGGGACGAAATCGCCAATAGATAAGACCATTTTACAATTTGGGCCCAAGTTAGAAGCAGAGCCTAAGGTGTAAATTATCGATAGTCCATATCTCGGAAACTATAAGAGATAATGCAATTTGGCAACCGGCAATGTAATTAGCATGCCGAATATCACTTGGAATGTGAATTGGGACGAAATCGCCAATAGATAAGACCATTTTACAATTTGGGCCCAAGTTAGAAGCAGAGTCTAAGGTGTAAATTATCGATAGTCCATATCTCGGAAACTATAAGAGATAATGCAATTTGGCAACCGGCAATGTAATTAGCATGCCGAATATTACTTGGAATGTGAATTGGAACGAAATCGCCAATAGGTAAGACCATTTTACAATTTGGGCCCAAGTTAGAAGCAGAGTCTAAGGTGTAAATTATCGATAGTCCATATCTCGGAAACTATAAGAGATAATGCAATTTGGCAACCGGCAATGTAATTAGCATGCCGAATATTACTTGGAATGTGAATTGGAACGAAATCGCCAATAGATAAGACCATTTTACAATTTGGGCCCAAGTTAGAAGCAGAGCCTAAGGTGTAAATTATCGATAGTCCATATCTCGGAAACTATAAGAGATAATGCAATTTGGCAACCGGCAATGTACTTAGCATGCCGAATATTACTTGGAATGTGAATTGGAACGAAATCGCCAATAGATAAGACCATTTTACAATTTGGGCCCAAGTTAGAAGTAGAGCCTAAGGTGTAAATTATCGATAGTCCATATCTCGGAAACTATAAGAGATAATGCAATTTGGCAACCGGCAATGTAATTAGCACGCCGAATACTACTTGGAATGTGAATTGGAACGAAATCGCCAATAGGTAAGACCATTTTACAATTTGGGCCCAAGTTAGAAGCAGAGCCTAATGTGTAAATTATCGATAGTCCATATCTCGGAAACTATAAGAGATAATTCAATTTGGCAACCGGCAATGTAATTAGCATGCCGAATATTACTTGGAATGTGAATTGAAGCGAAATCGCCAATAGATAAGACCATTTTACAATTTGGGCCCAAGTTAGAAGCAGAGCCTAAGGTGTAAATTATCGATAGTCCATATCTCGGAAACTATAAGAGATAATGCAATTTGGCAACCGGCAATGTAATTAGCATGCCGAATATTACTTGGAATGTGAATTGGAACGAAATCGCCAATAGATAAGACCATTTTACAATTTGGGCCCAAGTTAGAAGCAGAGCCTAAGGTGTAAATTATCGATAGTCCATATCTCGGAAACTATAAGAGATAATGCAATTTGACAACCGGCAATGTAATTAGCATGCCGAATATCACTTGGAATGTGAATTGGGACGAAATCGCCAATAGATAAGACCATTTTACAATTTGGGCCCAAGTTAGAAGCAGAGCCTAAGGTGTAAATTATCGATAGTCCATATCTCGGAAACTATAAGAGATAATGCAATTTGGCAACCGGCAATGTAATTAGCATGCCGAATATTACTTGGAATGTGAATTGGAACGAAATCGCCAATAGGTAAGACCATTTTACAATTTGGGCCCAAGTTAGAAGCAGAGTCTAAGGTGTAAATTATCGATAGTCCATATCTCGGAAACTATAAGAGATAATGCAATTTGGCAACCGGCAATGTAATTAGCATGCCGAATATTACTTGGAATGTGAATTGGAACGAAATCGCCAATAGATAAGACCATTTTACAATTTGGGCCCAAGTTAGAAGCAGAGCCTAAGGTGTAAATTATCGATAGTCCATATCTCGGAAACTATAAGAGATAATGCAATTTGGCAACCGGCAATGTACTTAGCATGCCGAATATTACTTGGAATGTGAATTGGAACGAAATCGCCAATAGATAAGACCATTTTACAATTTGGGCCCAAGTTAGAAGTAGAGCCTAAGGTGTAAATTATCGATAGTCCATATCTCGGAAACTATAAGAGATAATGCAATTTGGCAACCGGCAATGTAATTAGCACGCCGAATACTACTTGGAATGTGAATTGGAACGAAATCGCCAATAGGTAAGACCATTTTACAATTTGGGCCCAAGTTAGAAGCAGAGCCTAATGTGTAAATTATCGATAGTCCATATCTCGGAAACTATAAGAGATAATTCAATTTGGCAACCGGCAATGTAATTAGCATGCCGAATATTACTTGGAATGTGAATTGAAGCGAAATCGCCAATAGATAAGACCATTTTACAATTTGGGCCCAAGTTAGAAGCAGAGCCTAAGGTGTAAATTATCGATAGTCCATATCTCGGAAACTATAAGAGATAATGCAATTTGGCAACCGGCAATGTAATTAGCATGCCGAATATTACTTGGAATGTGAATTGGAACGAAATCGCCAATAGATAAGACCATTTTACAATTTGGGCCCAAGTTAGAAGCAGAGCCTAAGGTGTAAATTATCGATAGTCCATATCTCGGAAACTATAAGAGATAATGCAATTTGACAACCGGCAATGTAATTAGCATGCCGAATATCACTTGGAATGTGAATTGGGACGAAATCGCCAATAGATAAGACCATTTTACAATTTGGGCCCAAGTTAGAAGCAGAGCCTAAGGTGTAAATTATCGATAGTCCATATCTCGGAAACTATAAGAGATAATGCAATTTGGCAACCGGCAATGTAATTAGCATGCCGAATATCACTTGGAATGTGAATTGGGACGAAATCGCCAATAGATAAGACCATTTTACAATTTGGGCCCAAGTTAGAAGCAGAGCCTAAGGTGTAAATTATCGATAGTCCATATCTCGGAAACCATAAGATATAATGCAATTTGGCAACCGGCAATGTAATTAGCATGCCGAATATTACTTGGAATGTGAATTGGAACGAAATCGCCAATAGATAAGACCATTTTGCAATTTGGGCCCAAGTTAGAAGCAGAGCCTAAGGTGTAAATTATCGATAGTCCATATCTCGGAAACTATAAGAGATAATGCAATTTGGCAACCGGCAATGTAATTAGCATGCCGAATATTACTTGGAATGTGAATTGGAACGAAATCGCCAATAGATAAGACCATTTTACAATTTGGGCCCAAGTTAGAAGCAGAGCCTAAGGTGTAAATTATCGATAGTCCATATCTCGGAAACTATAAGAGATAATGCAATTTGGCAACCGGCAATGTAATTAGCATGCCGAATATTACTTGGAATGTGAATTGGAACGAAATCGCCAATAGATAAGACCATTTTACAATTTGGGCCCAAGTTAGAAGCAGAGCCTAAGGTGTAAATTATCGATAGTCCATATCTCGGAAACTATAAGAGATAATGCAATTTGGCAACCGGCAATGTAATTAGCATGCCGAATATTACTTGGAATGTGAATTGGAACGAAATCACCAATAGATAAGACCATTTTACAATTTGGGCCCAAGTTAGAAGCAGAGCCTAAGGTGTAAATTATTGATAGTCCATATCTCGGAAACTATAAGAGATAATGCAATTTCGCAACCGGCAATGTAATTAGCATGCCGAATATCACTTGGAATGTGAATTGGGACGAAATCGCCAATAGATAAGACCATTTTACAATTTGGGCCCAAGTTAGAAGCAGAGCCTAAGGTGTAAATTATCGATAGTCCATATCTCGGAAACTATAAGAGATAATGCAATTTGGCAACCGGCAATGTAATTAGCATGCCGAATATTACTTGGAATGTGAATTGGAACGAAATCGCCAATAGATAAGACCATTTTACAATTTGGGCCCAAGTTAGAAGCAGAGCCTAAGGTGTAAATTATCGATAGTCCATATCTCGGAAACTATAAGAGATAATGCAATTTGGCAACCGGCAATGTAATTAGCATGCCGAATATTACTTGGAATGTGAATTGGAACGAAATCGCCAATAGATAAGACCATTTTACAATTTGGGCCCAAGTTAGAAGCAGAGCCTAAGGTGTAAATTATCGATAGTCCATATCTCGGAAACTATAAGAGATAATGCAATTTGGCAACCGGCAATGTAATTAGCACGCCGAATACTACTTGGAATGTGAATTGGAACGAAATCGCCAATAGGTAAGACCATTTTACAATTTGGGCCCAAGTTAGAAGCAGAGCCTAAGGTGTAAATTATCGATAGTCCATATCTCGGAAACTATAAGAGATAATTCAATTTGGCAACCGGCAATGTAATTAGCATGCCGAATATTACTTGGAATGTGAATTGAAGCGAAATCGCCAATAGATAAGACCATTTTACAATTTGGGCCCAAGTTAGAAGCAGAGCCTAAGGTGTAAATTATCGATAGTCCATATCTCGGAAACTATAAGAGATAATGCAATTTGGCAACCGGCAATGTAATTAGCATGCCGAATATTACTTGGAATGTGAATTGGAACGAAATCGCCAATAGATAAGACCATTTTACAATTTGGGCCCAAGTTAGAAGCAGAGCCTAAGGTGTAAATTATCGATAGTCCATATCTCGGAAACTATAAGAGATAATGCAATTTGACAACCGGCAATGTAATTAGCATGCCGAATATCACTTGGAATGTGAATTGGGACGAAATCGCCAATAGATAAGACCATTTTACAATTTGGGCCCAAGTTAGAAGCAGAGCCTAAGGTGTAAATTATCGATAGTCCATATCTCGGAAACTATAAGAGATAATGCAATTTGGCAACCGGCAATGTAATTAGCATGCCGAATATCACTTGGAATGTGAATTGGGACGAAATCGCCAATAGATAAGACCATTTTACAATTTGGGCCCAAGTTAGAAGCAGAGCCTAAGGTGTAAATTATCGATAGTCCATATCTCGGAAACCATAAGATATAATGCAATTTGGCAACCGGCAATGTAATTAGCATGCCGAATATTACTTGGAATGTGAATTGGAACGAAATCGCCAATAGATAAGACCATTTTGCAATTTGGGCCCAAGTTAGAAGCAGAGCCTAAGGTGTAAATTATCGATAGTCCATATCTCGGAAACTATAAGAGATAATGCAATTTGGCAACCGGCAATGTAATTAGCATGCCGAATATTACTTGGAATGTGAATTGGAACGAAATCGCCAATAGATAAGACCATTTTACAATTTGGGCCCAAGTTAGAAGCAGAGCCTAAGGTGTAAATTATCGATAGTCCATATCTCGGAAACTATAAGAGATAATGCAATTTGGCAACCGGCAATGTAATTAGCATGCCGAATATTACTTGGAATGTGAATTGGAACGAAATCGCCAATAGGTAAGACCATTTTACAATTTGGGCCCAAGTTAGAAGCAGAGTCTAAGGTGTAAATTATCGATAGTCCATATCTCGGAAACTATAAGAGATAATGCAATTTGGCAACCGGCAATGTAATTAGCATGCCGAATATTACTTGGAATGTGAATTGGAACGAAATCGCCAATAGGTAAGACTATTTTACAATTTGGGAGCAAGTTAGAAGCAGAGCCTAAGGTGTAAATTATCGATAGTCCATATCTCGGAAACTATAAGAGATAATGCAATTTGGCAACCGGCAATGTAATTAGCATGCCGAATATTACTTATAATGTGAATTGGAACGAAATCGCCAATAGATAAGACCATTTTACAATTTGGGCCCAAGTTAGAAGCAGAGCCTAAGGTGTAAATTATCGATAGTCCATATCTCGGAAACTATAAGAGATAATGCAATTTGGCAACCGGCAATGTAATTAGCATGCCGAATATTACTTGGAATGTGAATTGGAACGAAATCGCCAATAGATAAGACCATTTTACAATTTGGGTCCAAGTTAGAAGCAGAGCCTAAGGTGTAAATTATCGATAGTCCATATCTCGGAAACTATAAGAGATAATGCAATTTGGCAACCGGCAATGTAATTAGCATGCCGAATATTACTTGGAATGTGAATTGGAACGAAATCGCCAATAGATAAGACTATTTTACAATTTGGGAGCAAGTCAGAAGCAGAGCCTAAGGTGTAAATTATCGATAGTCCATATCTCGGAAACTATAAGAGATAATGCAATTTGGCAACCGGCAATGTAATTAGCATGCCGAATATTACTTGGAATGTGAATTGGAACGAAATCGCCAATAGATAAGACCATTTTACAATTTGGGAGCAAGTTAGAAGCAGAGCCTAAGGTGTAAATTATCGATAGTCCATATCTCGGAAACTATAAGAGATAATGCAATTTGGCAACCGGCAATGTAATTAGCATGCCGAATATTACTTGGAATGTGAATTGGAACGAAATCGCCAATAGATAAGACCATTTTACAATTTGAGCCCAAGTTAGAAGCAGAGCCTAAGGTGTAAATTATTGATAGTCCATATCTCGGAAACTATAAGAGATAATGCAATTTCGCAACCGGCAATGTAATTAGCATGCCGAATATCACTTGGAATGTGAATTGGGACGAAATCGCCAATAGATAAGACCATTTTACAATTTGGGCCCAAGTTAGAAGCAGAGCCTAAGGTGTAAATTATCGATAGTCCATATCTCGGAAACTATAAGAGATAATGCAATTTGGCAACCGGCAATGTAATTAGCATGCCGAATATTACTTGGAATGTGAATTGGAACGAAATCGCCAATAGATAAGACCATTTTACAATTTGGGCCCAAGTTAGAAGCAGAGCCTAAGGTGTAAATTATTGATAGTCCATATCTCGGAAACTATAAGAGATAATGCAATTTCGCAACCGGCAATGTAATTAGCATGCCGAATATCACTTGGAATGTGAATTGGGACGAAATCGCCAATAGATAAGACCATTTTACAATTTGGGCAAAAGTTAGAAGCAGAGCCTAAGGTGTAAATTATCGTTAGTCCATATCTCGGAAACTATAAGAGATAATGCAATTTGGCAACCGGCAATGTAATTAGCATGCCGAATATTACTTGGAATGTGAATTGGAACGAAATCGCCAATAGATAAGACCATTTTACAATTTGGGCCCAAGTTAGAAGCCGAGCCTAAGGTGTAAATTATCGATAGTCCATATCTCGGAAACTATAAGAGATAATGCAATTTGGCAACCGGCAATGTAATTAGCACGCCGAATACTACTTGGAATGTGAATTGGAACGAAATCGCCAATAGGTAAGACCATTTTAGAATTTGGGCCCAAGTTAGAAGCAGAGCCTAAGGTGTAAATTATCGATAGTCCATATCTCGGAAACTATAAGAGATAATGCAATTTGGCAACCGGCAATGTAATTAGCATGCCGAATATTACTTGGAATGTGAATTGGAACGAAATCGCCAATATTTTACAATTTGGGCCCAAGTTAGAAGCAGAGCCTAAGGTGTAAATTATCGATAGTCCATATCTCGGAAACTATAAGAGATAATGCAATTTGGCAACCGGCAATGTAATTAGCATGCCGAATAATACTTGGATTGTGAATTGGAACGAAATTGCCAATAGATAAGACCATTTTACAATATGGGCCCAAGTTAGAAGCAGAGCCTAAGGTGTAAATTATCGATAGTCCATATCTCTGAAACTATAAGAGATAATGCAATTTCTCAACCGGCAATGTAATTAGCATGCCGAATACTACTTGGAATGTGAATTGGGACGAAATCGCCAATAGATAAGGCCATTTTACAATTTGGGCCCAAGTTAGAAGCAGAGCCTAAGGTGTAAATTATCGATAGTCCATATCTCGGAAACTATAAGAGATAATGCAATTTGGCAGCCGGCAATGTAATTAGCATGCCGAATATTACTTGGAATGTGAATTGGAACGAAATCGCCAATAGATAAGACCATTTTACAATTTGGGCCCAAGTTAGAAGCAGAGCCTAAGGTGTAAATTATTGATAGTCCATATCTCGGAAACTATAAGAGATAATGCAATTTCGCAACCGGCAATGTAATTAGCATGCCGAATATTACTTGGAGTGTGAATTGGAACGAAATCGCCAATAGATAAGACCATTTTACAATTTGGGCCCAAGTTAGAAGCAGAGCCTAAGGTGTAAATTATCGATAGTCCATATCTCGGAAACTATAAGAGATAATGCAATTTGGCAACCGGCAATGTAATTAGCATGCCGAATATTACTTGGAATGTAAATTGGAACGAAATCGCCAATAGATAAGACCATTTTACAATTTGGGCCCAAGTTAGAAGCAGAGCCTAAGGTGTAAATTATCGATAGTCCATATCTCGGAAACTATAAGAGATAATGCAATTTGGCAACCGGCAATGTAATTAGCATGCCGAATATTACTTGGAATGTGAATTGGAACGAAATCGCCAATAGATAAGACCATTTTACAATTTGGGCCCAAGTTAGAAGCAGAGCCTAAGGTGTAAATTATCGATAGTCCATATCTCGGAAACTATAAGAGATAATGCAATTTGGCAACTGGCAATGTAATTAGCATGCCGAATATTACTTGGAATGTGAATTGGAACGAAATCGCCAATAGATAAGACCATTTTACAATTTGGGCCCAAGTTAGAAGCAGAGCCTAAGGTGTAAATTATTGATAGTCCATATCTCGGAAACTATAAGAGATAATGCAATTTCGCAACCGGCAATGTAATTAGCATGCCGAATATCTCTTGGAATGTGAATTGGGACGAAATCGCCAATAGATAAGACCATTTTACAATTTGGGCCCAAGTTAGAAGCAGAGCCTAAGGTGTAAATTATCGATAGTCCATATCTCGGAAACTATAAGAGATAATGCAATTTGGCAACCGGCAATGTAATTAGCATGCCGAATATTACTTGGAATGTGAATTGGAACGAAATCGCCAATAGATAAGACCATTTTACAATTTGGGCCCAAGTTAGAAGCAGAGCCTAAGGCGTAAATTATCGATAGTCCATATCTCGGAAACTATAAGAGATAATGCAATTTGGCAACCGGCAATGTAATTAGCACGCCGAATACTACTTGGAATGTGAATTGGAACGAAATCGCCAATAAGTAAGACCATTTTACAATTTGGGCCCAAGTTAGAAGCAGAGCCTAAGGTGTAAATTATCGATAGTCCATATCTCGGAAACTATAAGATATAATTCAATTTGGCAACCGGCAATGTAATTAGCATGCCGAATATTACTTGGAATGTGAATTGGAACGAAATCGCCAATAGATAAGACCATTTTACAATTTGGGCCCAAGTTAGAAGCAGAGCCTAAGGTGTAAATTATCGATAGTCCATATCTCGGAAACTATAAGAGATAATGCAATTTGGCAACCGGCAATGTAATTAGCATGCCGAATATTACTTGGAATGTGAATTGGAACGAAATCGCCAATAGATAAGACCATTTTACAATTTGGGCCCAAGTTAGAAGCATAGCCTAAGGTGTAAATTATCGATAGTCCATATCTCGGAAACTATAAGAGATAATGCAATTTGACAACCGGCAATGTAATTAGCATGACGAATATTACTTGGAATGTGAATTGGAACGAAATCGCCAATAGATAAGACCATTTTACAATTTGGGCCCAAGTTAGAAGCAGAGCCTAAGGTGTAAATTATCGATAGTCCATATCTCGGAAACTATAAGAGATAATGCAATTTGGCAACCGGCAATGTAATTAGCATGCCGAATATTAATTGGAATGTGAATTGGAACGAAATCGCCAATAGATAAGACCATTTTACAATTTGGGCCCAAGTTAGAAGCCGAGCCTAAGGTGTAAATTATTGATAGTCCATATCTCGGAAACTATAAGAGATAATGCAATTTGACAACCGGCAATGTAATTAGCATGCCGAATATTACTTGGAATGTGAATTGGAACGAAATCGCCAATAGAGAAGACCATTTTACAATTTGGGCCCAAGTTAGAAGCAGAGCCTAAGGTGTAAATTATCGATAGTCCATATCTCGGAAACTATAAGAGATAATGCAATTTGGCAACCGGCAATGTAATTAGCATGCCGAATATCACTTGGAATGTGAATTGGGACGAAATCGCCAATAGATAAGACCATTTTACAATTTGGGCCCAAGTTAGAAGCAGAGCCTAAGGTGTAAATTATTGATAGTCCATATCTCGGAAACTATAAGAGATAATGCAATTTCGCAACCGGCAATGTAATTAGCATGCCGAATATCACTTGGAATGTGAATTGGGACGAAATCGCCAATAGATAAGACCATTTTACAATTTGGGCAAAAGTTAGAAGCAGAGCCTAAGGTGTAAATTATCGTTAGTCCATATCTCGGAAACTATAAGAGATAATGCAATTTGGCAACCGGCAATGTAATTAGCATGCCGAATATTACTTGGAATGTGAATTGGAACGAAATCGCCAATAGATAAGACCATTTTACAATTTGGGCCCAAGTTAGAAGCCGAGCCTAAGGTGTAAATTATCGATAGTCCATATCTCGGAAACTATAAGAGATAATGCAATTTGGCAACCGGCAATGTAATTAGCACGCCGAATACTACTTGGAATGTGAATTGGAACGAAATCGCCAATAGGTAAGACCATTTTAGAATTTGGGCCCAAGTTAGAAGCAGAGCCTAAGGTGTAAATTATCGATAGTCCATATCTCGGAAACTATAAGAGATAATGCAATTTGGCAACCGGCAATGTAATTAGCATGCCGAATATTACTTGGAATGTGAATTGGAACGAAATCGCCAATATTTTACAATTTGGGCCCAAGTTAGAAGCAGAGCCTAAGGTGTAAATTATCGATAGTCCATATCTCGGAAACTATAAGAGATAATGCAATTTGGCAACCGGCAATGTAATTAGCATGCCGAATAATACTTGGATTGTGAATTGGAACGAAATTGCCAATAGATAAGACCATTTTACAATATGGGCCCAAGTTAGCAGCAGAGCCTAAGGTGTAAATTATCGATAGTCCATATCTCTGAAACTATAAGAGATAATGCAATTTCTCAACCGGCAATGTAATTAGCATGCCGAATACTACTTGGAATGTGAATTGGGACGAAATCGCCAATAGATAAGGCCATTTTACAATTTGGGCCCAAGTTAGAAGCAGAGCCTAAGGTGTAAATTATCGATAGTCCATATCTCGGAAACTATAAGAGATAATGCAATTTGGCAGCCGGCAATGTAATTAGCATGCCGAATATTACTTGGAATGTGAATTGGAACGAAATCGCCAATAGATAAGACCATTTTACAATTTGGGCCCAAGTTAGAAGCAGAGCCTAAGGTGTAAATTATTGATAGTCCATATCTCGGAAACTATAAGAGATAATGCAATTTCGCAACCGGCAATGTAATTAGCATGCCGAATATTACTTGGAGTGTGAATTGGAACGAAATCGCCAATAGATAAGACCATTTTACAATTTGGGCCCAAGTTAGAAGCAGAGCCTAAGGTGTAAATTATCGATAGTCCATATCTCGGAAACTATAAGAGATAATGCAATTTGGCAACCGGCAATGTAATTAGCATGCCGAATATTACTTGGAATGTAAATTGGAACGAAATCGCCAATAGATAAGACCATTTTACAATTTGGGCCCAAGTTAGAAGCAGAGCCTAAGGTGTAAATTATCGATAGTCCATATCTCGGAAACTATAAGAGATAATGCAATTTGGCAACCGGCAATGTAATTAGCATGCCGAATATTACTTGGAATGTGAATTGGAACGAAATCGCCAATAGATAAGACCATTTTACAATTTGGGCCCAAGTTAGAAGCAGAGCCTAAGGTGTAAATTATCGATAGTCCATATCTCGGAAACTATAAGAGATAATGCAATTTGGCAACTGGCAATGTAATTAGCATGCCGAATATTACTTGGAATGTGAATTGGAACGAAATCGCCAATAGATAAGACCATTTTACAATTTGGGCCCAAGTTAGAAGCAGAGCCTAAGGTGTAAATTATTGATAGTCCATATCTCGGAAACTATAAGAGATAATGCAATTTCGCAACCGGCAATGTAATTAGCATGCCGAATATCTCTTGGAATGTGAATTGGGACGAAATCGCCAATAGATAAGACCATTTTACAATTTGGGCCCAAGTTAGAAGCAGAGCCTAAGGTGTAAATTATCGATAGTCCATATCTCGGAAACTATAAGAGATAATGCAATTTGGCAACCGGCAATGTAATTAGCATGCCGAATATTACTTGGAATGTGAATTGGAACGAAATCGCCAATAGATAAGACCATTTTACAATTTGGGCCCAAGTTAGAAGCAGAGCCTAAGGCGTAAATTATCGATAGTCCATATCTCGGAAACTATAAGAGATAATGCAATTTGGCAACCGGCAATGTAATTAGCACGCCGAATACTACTTGGAATGTGAATTGGAACGAAATCGCCAATAAGTAAGACCATTTTACAATTTGGGCCCAAGTTAGAAGCAGAGCCTAAGGTGTAAATTATCGATAGTCCATATCTCGGAAACTATAAGATATAATTCAATTTGGCAACCGGCAATGTAATTAGCATGCCGAATATTACTTGGAATGTGAATTGGAACGAAATCGCCAATAGATAAGACCATTTTACAATTTGGGCCCAAGTTAGAAGCAGAGCCTAAGGTGTAAATTATCGATAGTCCATATCTCGGAAACTATAAGAGATAATGCAATTTGGCAACCGGCAATGTAATTAGCATGCCGAATATTACTTGGAATGTGAATTGGAACGAAATCGCCAATAGATAAGACCATTTTACAATTTGGGCCCAAGTTAGAAGCATAGCCTAAGGTGTAAATTATCGATAGTCCATATCTCGGAAACTATAAGAGATAATGCAATTTGACAACCGGCAATGTAATTAGCATGACGAATATTACTTGGAATGTGAATTGGAACGAAATCGCCAATAGATAAGACCATTTTACAATTTGGGCCCAAGTTAGAAGCAGAGCCTAAGGTGTAAATTATCGATAGTCCATATCTCGGAAACTATAAGAGATAATGCAATTTGGCAACCGGCAATGTAATTAGCATGCCGAATATTAATTGGAATGTGAATTGGAACGAAATCGCCAATAGATAAGACCATTTTACAATTTGGGCCCAAGTTAGAAGCCGAGCCTAAGGTGTAAATTATTGATAGTCCATATCTCGGAAACTATAAGAGATAATGCAATTTGACAACCGGCAATGTAATTAGCATGCCGAATATTACTTGGAATGTGAATTGGAACGAAATCGCCAATAGAGAAGACCATTTTACAATTTGGGCCCAAGTTAGAAGCAGAGCCTAAGGTGTAAATTATCGATAGTCCATATCTCGGAAACTATAAGAGATAATGCAATTTGGCAACCGGCAATGTAATTAGCATGCCGAATATCACTTGGAATGTGAATTGGGACGAAATCGCCAATAGATAAGACCATTTTACAATTTGGGCCCAAGTTAGAAGCAGAGCCTAAGGTGTAAATTATCGATAGTCCATATCTCGGAAACCATAAGAGATAATGCAATTTGGCAACCGGCAATGTAATTAGCATGCCGAATATTACTTGGAATGTGAATTGGAACGAAATCGCCAATAGATAAGACCATTTTGCAATTTGGGCCCAAGTTAGAAGCAGAGCCTAAGGTGTAAATTATCGATAGTCCATATCTCGGAAACTATAAGAGATAATGCAATTTGGCAACCGGCAATGTAATTAGCATGCCGAATATTACTTGGAATGTGAATTGGAACGAAATCGCCAATAGATAAGACCATTTTACAATTTGGGCCCAAGTTAGAAGCAGAGCCTAAGGTGTAAATTATCGATAGTCCATTTCTCGGAAACTATAAGAGATAATGCAATTTGGCAACCGGCAATGTAATTAGCATGCCGAATATTACTTGGAATGTGAATTGGAACGAAATCGCCAATAGATAAGACCATTTTACAATTTGGGCCCAAGTTAGAAGCAGAGCCTAAGGTGTAAATTATCGATAGTCCATATCTCGGAAACTATAAGAGATAATGCAATTTGGCAACCGGCAATGTAATTAGCATGCCGAATATTACTTGGAATGTGAATTGGAACGAAATCACCAATAGATAAGACCATTTTACAATTTGGGCCCAAGTTAGAAGCAGAGCCTAAGGTGTAAATTATTGATAGTCCATATCTCGGAAACTATAAGAGATAATGCAATTTCGCAACCGGCAATGTAATTAGCATGCCGAATATCACTTGGAATGTGAATTGGGACGAAATCGCCAATAGATAAGACCATTTTACAATTTGGGCCCAAGTTAGAAGCAGAGCCTAAGGTGTAAATTATCGATAGTCCATATCTCGGAAACTATAAGAGATAATGCAATTTGGCAACCGGCAATGTAATTAGCATGCCGAATATTACTTGGAATGTGAATTGGAACGAAATCGCCAATAGATAAGACCATTTTACAATTTGGGCCCAAGTTAGAAGCAGAGCCTAAGGTGTAAATTATCGATAGTCCATATCTCGGAAACTATAAGAGATAATGCAATTTGGCAACCGGCAATGTACTTAGCATGCCGAATATTACTTGGAATGTGAATTGGAACGAAATCGCCAATAGATAAGACCATTTTACAATTTGGGCCCAAGTTAGAAGTAGAGCCTAAGGTGTAAATTATCGATAGTCCATATCTCGGAAACTATAAGAGATAATGCAATTTGGCAACCGGCAATGTAATTAGCACGCCGAATACTACTTGGAATGTGAATTGGAACGAAATCGCCAATAGGTAAGACCATTTTACAATTTGGGCCCAAGTTAGAAGCAGAGCCTAATGTGTAAATTATCGATAGTCCATATCTCGGAAACTATAAGAGATAATTCAATTTGGCAACCGGCAATGTAATTAGCATGCCGAATATTACTTGGAATGTGAATTGAAGCGAAATCGCCAATAGATAAGACCATTTTACAATTTGGGCCCAAGTTAGAAGCAGAGCCTAAGGTGTAAATTATCGATAGTCCATATCTCGGAAACTATAAGAGATAATGCAATTTGGCAACCGGCAATGTAATTAGCATGCCGAATATTACTTGGAATGTGAATTGGAACGAAATCGCCAATAGATAAGACCATTTTACAATTTGGGCCCAAGTTAGAAGCAGAGCCTAAGGTGTAAATTATCGATAGTCCATATCTCGGAAACTATAAGAGATAATGCAATTTGACAACCGGCAATGTAATTAGCATGCCGAATATCACTTGGAATGTGAATTGGGACGAAATCGCCAATAGATAAGACCATTTTACAATTTGGGCCCAAGTTAGAAGCAGAGCCTAAGGTGTAAATTATCGATAGTCCATATCTCGGAAACTATAAGAGATAATGCAATTTGGCAACCGGCAATGTAATTAGCATGCCGAATATCACTTGGAATGTGAATTGGGACGAAATCGCCAATAGATAAGACCATTTTACAATTTGGGCCCAAGTTAGAAGCAGAGCCTAAGGTGTAAATTATCGATAGTCCATATCTCGGAAACCATAAGATATAATGCAATTTGGCAACCGGCAATGTAATTAGCATGCCGAATATTACTTGGAATGTGAATTGGAACGAAATCGCCAATAGATAAGACCATTTTGCAATTTGGGCCCAAGTTAGAAGCAGAGCCTAAGGTGTAAATTATCGATAGTCCATATCTCGGAAACTATAAGAGATAATGCAATTTGGCAACCGGCAATGTAATTAGCATGCCGAATATTACTTGGAATGTGAATTGGAACGAAATCGCCAATAGATAAGACCATTTTACAATTTGGGCCCAAGTTAGAAGCAGAGCCTAAGGTGTAAATTATCGATAGTCCATATCTCGGAAACTATAAGAGATAATGCAATTTGGCAACCGGCAATGTAATTAGCATGCCGAATATTACTTGGAATGTGAATTGGAACGAAATCGCCAATAGGTAAGACCATTTTACAATTTGGGCCCAAGTTAGAAGCAGAGTCTAAGGTGTAAATTATCGATAGTCCATATCTCGGAAACTATAAGAGATAATGCAATTTGGCAACCGGCAATGTAATTAGCATGCCGAATATTACTTGGAATGTGAATTGGAACGAAATCGCCAATAGGTAAGACTATTTTACAATTTGGGAGCAAGTTAGAAGCAGAGCCTAAGGTGTAAATTATCGATAGTCCATATCTCGGAAACTATAAGAGATAATGCAATTTGGCAACCGGCAATGTAATTAGCATGCCGAATATCACTTGGAATGTGAATTGGGACGAAATCGCCAATAGATAAGACCATTTTACAATTTGGGCCCAAGTTAGAAGCAGAGCCTAAGGTGTAAATAATCGATAGTCCATATCTCGGAAACTATAAGAGATAATGCAATTTGGCAACCGGCAATGTAATTAGCATGCCGAATATTACTTGGAATGTGAATTGGAACGAAATCGCCAATAGATAAGACCATTTTACAATTTGGGCCCAAGTTAGAAGCAGAGCCTAAGGTGTAAATTATCGATAGTCCATATCTCGGAAACTATAAGAGATAATGCAATTTGGCAACCGGCAATGTAATTAGCACGCCGAATACTACTTGGAATGTGAATTGGAACGAAATCGCCAATAGGTAAGACCATTTTACAATTTGGGCCCAAGTTAGAAGCAGAGCCTAAGGTGTAAATTATCGATAGTCCATATCTCGGAAACTATAAGAGATAATGCAATTTGGCAACCGGCAATGTAATTAGCATGCCGAATATTACTTGGAATGTGAATTGGAACGAAATCGCCAATAGATAAGACCATTTTACAATTTGGGCCCAAGTTAGAAGCAGAGCCTAAGGTGTAAATTGTCGATAGTCCATATCTCGGAAACTATAAGAGATAATGCAATTTGGCAACCGGCAATGTAATTAGCATGCCGAATATTACTTGGAATGTGAATTGGAACGAAATCGCCAATAGATAAGACCATTTTACAATTTGGGCCCAAGTTAGAAGCAGAGCCTAAGGTGTAAATTATTGATAGTCCATATCTCGGAAACTATAAGAGATAATGCAATTTCGCAACCGGCAATGTAATTAGCATGCCGAATATCACTTGGAATGTGAATTGGGACGAAATCGCCAATAGATAAGACCATTTTACAATTTGGGCCCAAGTTAGAAGCAGAGCCTAAGGTGTAAATTATCGATAGTCCATATCTCGGAAACTATAAGAGATAATGCAATTTGGCAACCGGCAATGTAATTAGCATGCCGAATATTACTTGGAATGTGAATTGGAACGAAATCGCCAATAGGTAAGACCATTTTACAATTTGGGCCCAAGTTAGAAGCAGAGCCTAAGGTGTAAATTATCGATAGTCCATATCTCGGAAACTATAAGAGATAATGCAATTTGGCAACCGGCAATGTAATTAGCATGCCGAATATTACTTGGAATGTGAATTGGAACGAAATCGCCAATAGGTAAGACTATTTTACAATTTGGGAGCAAGTTAGAAGCAGAGCCTAAGGTGTAAATTATCGATAGTCCATATCTCGGAAACTATAAGAGATAATGCAATTTGGCAACCGGCAATGTAATTAGCATGCCGAATATTACTTGGAATGTGAATTGGAACGAAATCGCCAATAGATAAGACCATTTTACAATTTGGGCCCAAGTTAGAAGCAGAGCCTAAGGTGTAAATTATCGATAGTATATATCTCGGAAACTATAAGAGATAATGCAATTTGGCAACCGGCAATGTAATTAGCATGCCGAATATTACTTGGAATGTGAATTGGAACGAAATCGCCAATAGATAAGACCATTTTACAATTTGGGTCCAAGTTAGAAGCAGAGCCTAAGGTGTAAATTATCGATAGTCCATATCTCGGAAACTATAAGAGATAATGCAATTTGGCAACCGGCAATGTAATTAGCATGCCGAATATTACTTGGAATGTGAATTGGAACGAAATCGCCAATAGATAAGACCATTTTACAATTTGGGCCCAAGTTAGAAGCAGAGCCTAAGGTGTAAATTATCGATAGTCCATATCTCGGAAACTATAAGAGATAATGCAATTTGGCAACCGGCAATGTAATTAGCATGTCGAATATTACTTGGAATGTGAATTGGAACGAAATCGCCAATAGATAAGACCATTTTACAATTTGGGCCCAAGTTAGAAGCAGAGCCTAAGGTGTAAATTATTGATAGTCCATATCTCGGAAACTATAAGAGATAATGCAATTTCGCAACCGGCAATGTAATTAGCATGCCGAATATCACTTGGAATGTGAATTGGGACGAAATCGCCAATAGATAAGACCATTTTACAATTTGGGCCCAAGTTAGAAGCAGAGAATAAGGTGTAAATTATCGATAGTCCATATCTCGGAAACTATAAGAGATAATGCAATTTGGCAACCGGCAATGTAATTAGCATGCCGAATATTACTTGGAATGTGAATTGGAACGAAATCGCCAATAGATAAGACCATTTTACAATTTGGGCCCAAGTTAGAAGCAGAGCCTAAGGTGTAAATTATCGATAGTCCATATCTCGGAAACTATAAGAGATAATGCAATTTGGCAACCGGCAATGTAATTAGCACGCCGAATACTACTTGGAATGTGAATTGGAACGAAATCGCCAATAGGTAAGACCATTTTACAATTTGGGCCCAAGTTAGAAGCAGAGCCTAAGGTGTAAATTATCGATAGTCCATATCTCGGAAACTATAAGAGATAATGCAATTTGGCAACCGGCAATGTAATTAGCATGCCGAATATTACTTGGAATGTGAATTGGAACGAAATCGCCAATAGATAAGACCATTTTACAATTTGGGCCCAAGTTAGAAGCAGAGCCTAAGGTGTAAATTATCGATAGTCCATATCTCGGAAACTATAAGAGATAATGCAATTTGGCAACCGGCAATGTAATTAGCATGCCGAATATTACTTGGAATGTGAATTGGAACGAAATCGCCAATAGATAAGACCATTTTACAATTTGGGCCCAAGTTAGAAGCAGAGCCTAAGGTGTAAATTATTGATAGTCCATATCTCGGAAACTATAAGAGATAATGCAATTTCGCAACCGGCAATGTAATTAGCATGCCGAATATCACTTGGAATGTGAATTGGGACGAAATCGCCAATAGATAAGACCATTTTACAATTTGGGCCCAAGTTAGAAGCAGAGCCTAAGGTGTAAATTATCGATAGTCCATATCTCGGAAACTATAAGAGATAATGCAATTTGGCAACCGGCAATGTAATTAGCATGCCGAATATTACTTGGAATGTGAATTGGAACGAAATCGCCAATAGATAAGACCATTTTACAATTTGGGCCCAAGTTAGAAGCAGAGCCTAAGGTGTAAATTATCGATAGTCCATATCTCGGAAACTATAAGAGATAATGCAATTTGGCAACCGGCAATGTAATTAGCATGCTAAATATTAATTGGAATGTGAATTGGAACGAAATCGCCAATAGATAAGACCATTTTACAATTTGGGCCCAAGTTAGAAGCAGAGACTATGGTGTAAATTATCGATAGTCCATATCTCGGAAACTATAAGAGATAATACAATTTGGCAACCGGCAATGTAATTAGCATGCCGAATATTACTTGGCATGTGAATTGGAACGAAATCGCCAATAGATAAGACCATTTTACAATTTGGGCCCAAGTTAGAAGCAGAGCCTAAGGTGTAAATTATCGATAGTCCATATCTCGGAAACTATAAGAGATAATGCAATTTGGCAACCGGCAATGTAATTAGCATGCCGAATATTACTTGGAATGTGAATTGGAACGAAATCGCCAATATTTTACAATTTGGGCCCAAGTTAGAAGCAGAGCCTAAGGTGTAAATTATCGATAGTCCATATCTCGGAAACTATAAGAGATAATGCAATTTGGCAGCCGGCAATGTAATTAGCATGCCGAATATTACTTGGAATGTGAATTGGAACGAAATCGCCAATAGATAAGACCATTTTACAATTTGGGCCCAAGTTAGAAGCAGAGCCTAAGGTGTAAATTATTGATAGTCCATATCTCGGAAACTATAAGAGATAATGCAATTTCGCAACCTGCAATGTAATTAGCATGCCGAATATTACTTGGAGTGTGAATTGGAACGAAATCGCCAATAGATAAGACCATTTTACAATTTGGGCCCAAGTTAGAAGCAGAGCCTAAGGTGTAAATTATCGATAGTCCATATCTCGGAAACTATAAGAGATAATGCAATTTGGCAACCGGCAATGTAATTAGCATGCCGAATATTACTTGGAATGTGAATTGGAACGAAATCGCCAATAGATAAGACCATTTTACAATTTGGGCCCAAGTTAGAAGCAGAGCCTAAGGTGTAAATTATCGATAGTCCATATCTCGGAAACTATAAGAGATAATGCAATTTGGCAACCGGCAATGTAATTAGCATGCCGAATATCACTTGGAATGTGAATTGGAACGAAATCGCCAATAGATAAGACCATTTTACAATTTGGGCCCAAGTTAGAAGCAGAGCCTAAGGTGTAAATTATTGATAGTCCATATCTCGGAAACTATAAGAGATAATGCAATTTGACAACCGGCAATGTAATTAGCATGCCGAATATTACTTGGAATGTGAATTGGAACGAAATCGCCAATAGAGAAGACCATTTTACAATTTGGGCCCAAGTTAGAAGCAGAGCCTAAGGTGTAAATTATCGATAGTCCATATCTCGGAAACTATAAGAGATAATGCAATTTGGCAACCGGCAATGTAATTAGCATGCCGAATATCACTTGGAATGTGAATTGGGACGAAATCGCCAATAGATAAGACCATTTTACAATTTGGGCCCAAGTTAGAAGCAGAGCCTAAGGTGTAAATTATCGATAGTCCATATCTCGGAAACCATAAGAGATAATGCAATTTGGCAACCGGCAATGTAATTAGCATGCCGAATATTACTTGGAATGTGAATTGGAACGAAATCGCCAATAGATAAGACCATTTTGCAATTTGGGCCCAAGTTAGAAGCAGAGCCTAAGGTGTAAATTATCGATAGTCCATATCTCGGAAACTATAAGAGATAATGCAATTTGGCAACCGGCAATGTAATTAGCATGCCGAATATTACTTGGAATGTGAATTGGAACGAAATCGCCAATAGATAAGACCATTTTACAATTTGGGCCCAAGTTAGAAGCAGAGCCTAAGGTGTAAATTATCGATAGTCCATATCTCGGAAACTATAAGAGATAATGCAATTTGGCAACCGGCAATGTAATTAGCATGCCGAATATTACTTGGAATGTGAATTGGAACGAAATCGCCAATAGGTAAGACCATTTTACAATTTGGGCCCAAGTTAGAAGCAGAGCCTAAGGTGTAAATTATCGATAGTCCATATCTCGGAAACTATAAGAGATAATGCAATTTGGCAACCGGCAATGTAATTAGCATGCCGAATATTACTTGGAATGTGAATTGGAACGAAATCGCCAATAGGTAAGACTATTTTACAATTTGGGAGCAAGTTAGGAGCAGAGCCTAAGGTGTAAATTATCGATAGTCCATATCTCGGAAACTATAAGAGATAATGCAATTTGGCAACCGGCAATGTAATTAGCATGCCGAATATTACTTGGAATGTGAATTGGAACGAAATCGCCAATAGATAAGACCATTTTACAATTTGGGCCCAAGTTAGAAGCAGAGCCTAAGGTGTAAATTATCGATAGTCCATATCTCGGAAACTATAAGAGATAATGCAATTTGGCAACCGGCAATGTAATTAGCATGCCGAATATTACTTGGAATGTGAATTGGAACGAAATCGCCAATAGATAAGACCATTTTACAATTTGGGTCCAAGTTAGAAGCAGAGCCTAAGGTGTAAATTATCGATAGTCCATATCTCGGAAACTATAAGAGATAATGCAATTTGGCAACCGGCAATGTAATTAGCATGCCGAATATTACTTGGAATGTGAATTGGAACGAAATCGCCAATAGATAAGACCATTTTACAATTTGGGCCCAAGTTAGAAGCAGAGCCTAAGGTGTAAATTATCGATAGTCCATATCTCGGAAACTATAAGAGATAATGCAATTTGGCAACCGGCAATGTAATTAGCATGCCGAATATTACTTGGAATGTGAATTGGAACGAAATCGCCAATAGATAAGACCATTTTACAATTTGGGCCCAAGTTAGAAGCAGAGCCTAAGGTGTAAATTATCGATAGTCCATATCTCGGAAACTATAAGAGATAATGCAATTTGGCAACCGGCAATGTAATTAGCATGCCGAATATTACTTGGAATGTGAATTGGAACGAAATCGCCAATAGATAAGACCATTTTACAATTTGGGCCCAAGTTAGAAGCAGAGCCTAAGGTGTAAATTATCGATAGTCCATATCTCGGAAACTATAAGAGATAATGCAATTTGGCAACCGGCAATGTAATTAGCATGCCGAATATTACTTGGAATGTGAATTGGAACGAAATCGCCAATAGATAAGACCATTTTACAATTTGGGCCCAAGTTAGAAGCAGAGCCTAAGGTGTAAATTATCGATAGTCCATATCTCGGAAACTATAAGAGATAATGCAATTTGGCAACCGGCAATGTAATTAGCATGCCGAATATTACTTGGAATGTAAATTGGAACGAAATCACCAATAGATAAGACCATTTTACAATTTGGGCCCAAGTTAGAAGCAGAGCCTAAGGTGTAAATTATTGATAGTCCATATCTCGGAAACTATAAGAGATAATGCAATTTCGCAACCGGCAATGTAATTAGCATGCCGAATATCACTTGGAATGTGAATTGGGACGAAATCGCCAATAGATAAGACCATTTTACAATTTGGGCCCAAGTTAGAAGCAGAGCCTAAGGTGTAAATTATCGATAGTCCATATCTCGGAAACTATAAGAGATAATGCAATTTGGCAACCGGCAATATAATTAGCATGCCGAATATTACTTGGAATGTGAATTGGAACGAAATCGCCAATAGATAAGACCATTTTACAATTTGGGCCCAAGTTAGAAGCAGAGCCTAAGGTGTAAATTATCGATAGTCCATATCCCGGAAACTATAAGAGATAATGCAATTTGGCAACCGGCAATGTAATTAGCATGCCGAATATTACTTGGAATGTGAATTGGAACGAAATCGCCAATAGATAAGACCATTTTACAATTTGGGCCCAAGTTAGAAGCAGAGCCTAAGGTGTAAATTATCGATAGTCCATATCTCGGAAACTATAAGAGATAATGCAATTTGGCAACCGGCAATGTAATTAGCACGCCGAATACTACTTGGAATGTGAATTGGAACGAAATCGCCAATAGGTAAGACCATTTTACAATTTGGGCCCAAGTTAGAAGCAGAGCCTAAGGTGTAAATTATCGATAGTCCATATCTCGGAAACTATAAGAGATAATTCAATTTGGCAACCGGCAATGTAATTAGCATGCCGAATATTACTTGGAATGTGAATTGGAGCGAAATCGCCAATAGATAAGACCATTTTACAATTTGGGCCCAAGTTAGAAGCAGAGCCTAAGGTGTAAATTATCGATAGTCCATATCTCGGAAACTATAAGAGATAATGCAATTTGGCAACCGGCAATGTAATTAGCATGCCGAATATTACTTGGAATGTGAATTGGAACGAAATCGCCAATAGATAAGACCATTTTACAATTTGGGCCCAAGTTAGAAGCAGAGCCTAAGGTGTAAATTATCGATAGTCCATATCTCGGAAACTATAAGAGATAATGCAATTTGACAACCGGCAATGTAATTAGTATGCCGAATATCACTTGGAATGTGAATTGGGACGAAATCGCCAATAGATAAGACCATTTTACAATTTGGGCCCAAGTTAGAAGCAGAGCCTAAGGTGTAAATTATCGATAGTCCATATCTCGGAAACTATAAGAGATAATGCAATTTGGCAACCGGCAATGTAATTAGCATGCCGAATATCACTTGGAATGTGAATTGGGACGAAATCGCCAATAGATAAGACCATTTTACAATTTGGGCCCAAGTTAGAAGCAGAGCCTAAGGTGTAAATTATCGATAGTCCATATCTCGGAAACCATAAGATATAATGCAATTTGGCAACCGGCAATGTAATTAGCATGCCGAATATTACTTGGAATGTGAATTGGAACGAAATCGCCAATAGATAAGACCATTTTGCAATTTGGGCCCAAGTTAGAAGCAGAGCCTAAGGTGTAAATTATCGATAGTCCATATCTCGGAAACTATAAGAGATAATGCAATTTGGCAACCGGCAATGTAATTAGCATGCCGAATATTACTTGGAATGTGAATTGGAACGAAATCGCCAATAGATAAGACCATTTTACAATTTGGGCCCAAGTTAGAAGCAGAGCCTAAGGTGTAAATTATCGATAGTCCATATCTCGGAAACTATAAGAGATAATGCAATTTGGCAACCGGCAATGTAATTAGCATGCCGAATATTACTTGGAATGTGAATTGGAACGAAATCGCCAATAGGTAAGACCATTTTACAATTTGGGCCCAAGTTAGAAGCAGAGTCTAAGGTGTAAATTATCGATAGTCCATATCTCGGAAACTATAAGAGATAATGCAATTTGGCAACCGGCAATGTAATTAGCATGCCGAATATTACTTGGAATGTGAATTGGAACGAAATCGCCAATAGGTAAGACTATTTTACAATTTGGGAGCAAGTTAGAAGCAGAGCCTAAGGTGTAAATTATCGATAGTCCATATCTCGGAAACTATAAGAGATAATGCAATTTGGCAACCGGCAATGTAATTAGCATGCCGAATATTACTTGGAATGTGAATTGGAACGAAATCGCCAATAGATAAGACCATTTTACAATTTGGGCCCAAGTTAGAAGCAGAGCCTAAGGTGTAAATTATCGATAGTCCATATCTCGGAAACTATAAGAGATAATGCAATTTGGCAACCGGCAATGTAATTAGCATGCCCAATATTACTTAGAATGTGAATTGGAACGAAATCGCTAATAGATAAGACCATTTTACAATTTGGGTCCAAGTTAGAAGCAGAGCCTAAGGTGTAAATTATCGATAGTCCATATCTCGGAAACTATAAGAGATAATGCAATTTGGCAACCGGCAATGTAATTAGCATGCCGAATATTACTTGGAATGTGAATTGGAACGAAATCGCCAATAGATAAGACCATTTTACAATTTGGGCCCAAGTTAGAAGCAGAGCCTAAGGTGTAAATTATCGATAGTCCATATCTCGGAAACTATAAGAGATAATGCAATTTGGCAACCGGCAATGTAATTAGCATGCCGAATATTACTTGGAATGTGAATTGGAACGAAATCGCCAATAGATAAGACCATTTTACAATTTGGGCCCAAGTTAGAAGCAGAGCCTAAGGTGTAAATTATCGATAGTCCATATCTCGGAAACTATAAGAGATAATGCAATTTGACAACCGGCAATGTAATTAGTATGCCGAATATCACTTGGAATGTGAATTGGGACGAAATCGCCAATAGATAAGACCATTTTACAATTTGGGCCCAAGTTAGAAGCAGAGCCTAAGGTGTAAATTATCGATAGTCCATATCTCGGAAACTATAAGAGATAATGCAATTTGGCAACCGGCAATGAAATTAGCACGCCGAATACTACTTGGAATGTGAACTGGAACGAAATCGCCAATAGGTAAGACCATTTTACAATTTGGGCCCAAGTTAGAAGCAGAGCCTAAGGTGTAAATTATCGATAGTCCATATCTCGGAAACTATAAGAGATAATGCAATTTGGCAACCGGCAATGTAATTAGCATGCCGAATATTACTTGGAATGTGAATTGGAACGAAATCGCTAATAGATAAGACCATTTTACAATTTGGGCCCAAGTTAGAAGCAGAGCCTAAGGTGTAAATTATCGATAGTCCATATCTCGGAAACTATAAGAGATAATGCAATTTGGCAACCGGCAATGTAATTAGCATGCCGAATATTACTTGGAATGTGAATTGGAACGAAATCGCCAATAGATAAGACCATTTTACAATTTGGGCCCAAGTTAGAAGCGGAGCCTAAGGTGTAAATTATTGATAGTCCATATCTCGGAAACTATAAGAGATAATGCAATTTCGCAACCGGCAATGTAATTAGCATGCCGAATATCACTTGGAATGTGAATTGGGACGAAATCGCCAATAGATAAGACCATTTTACAATTTGGGCCCAAGTTAGAAGCAGAGCCTAAGGTGTAAATTATCGATAGTCCATATCTCGGAAACTATAAGAGATAATGCAATTTGGCAACCGGCAATGTAATTAGCATGCCGAATATTACTTGGAATGTGAATTGGAACGAAATCGCCAATAGGTAAGACCATTTTACAATTTGGGCCCAAGTTAGAAGCAGAGCCTAAGGTGTAAATTATCGATAGTCCATATCTCGGAAACTATAAGAGATAATGCAATTTGGCAACCGGCAATGTAATTAGCATGCCGAATATTACTTGGAATGTGAATTGGAACGAAATCGCCAATAGGTAAGACTATTTTACAATTTGGGAGCAAGTTAGAAGCAGAGCCTAAGGTGTAAATTATCGATAGTCCATATCTCGGAAACTATAAGAGATAATGCAATTTGGCAACCGGCAATGTAATTAGCATGCCGAATATTACTTGGAATGTGAATTGGAACGAAATCGCCAATAGATAAGACCATTTTACAATTTGGGCCCAAGTTAGAAGCAGAGCCTAAGGTGTAAATTATCGATAGTCCATATCTCGGAAACTATAAGAGATAATGCAATTTGGCATCCGGCAATGTAATTAGCATGCCGAATATTACTTGGAATGTGAATTGGAACGAAATCGCCAATAGATAAGACCATTTTACAATTTGGGTCCAAGTTAGAAGCAGAGCCTAAGGTGTAAATTATCGATAGTCCATATCTCGGAAACTATAAGAGATAATGCAATTTGGCAACCGGCAATGTAATTAGCATGCCGAATATTACTTGGAATGTGAATTGGAACGAAAACGCCAATAGATAAGACCATTTTACAATTTGGGCCCAAGTTAGAAGCAGAGCCTAAGGTGTAAATTATCGATAGTCCATATCTCGGAAACTATAAGAGATAATGCAATTTGGCAACCGGCAATGTAATTAGCATGCCGAATATTACTTGGAATGTGAATTGGAACGAAATCGCCAATAGATAAGACCATTTTACAATTTGGGCCCAAGTTAGAAGCAGAGCCCTAAGGTGTAAATTATTGATAGTCCATATCTCGGAAACTATAAGAGATAATGCAATTTCGCAACCGGCAATGTAATTAGCATGCCGAATATCACTTGGAATGTGAATTGAGACGAAATCGCCAATAGATAAGACCATTTTACAATTTGGGCCCAAGTTAGAAGCAGAGCCTAAGGTGTAAATTATCGATAGTCCATATCTCGGAAACTATAAGAGATAATGCAATTTGGCAACCGGCAATGTAATTAGCATGCCGAATATTACTTGGAATGTGAATTGGAACGAAATCGCCAATAGATAAGACCATTTTACAATTTGGGCCCAAGTTAGAAGCAGAGCCTAAGGTGTAAATTATCGATAGTCCATATCTCGGAAACTATAAGAGATAATGCAATTTGGCAACCGGCAATGTAATTAGCACGCCGAATACTACTTGGAATGTGAATTGGAACGAAATCGCCAATAGGTAAGACTATTTTACAATTTGGGCCCAAGTTAGAAGCAGAGCCTAAGGTGTAAATTATCGATAGTCCATATCTCGGAAACTATAAGAGATAATGCAATTTGGCAACCGGCAATGTAATTAGCATGCCGAATATTACTTGGAATGTGAATTGGAACGAAATCGCCAATAGATAAGACCATTTTACAATTTGGGCCCAAGTTAGAAGCAGAGCCTAAGGTGTAAATTATCGATAGTCCATATCTCGGAAACTATAAGAGATAATGCAATTTGGCAACCGGCAATGTAATTAGCATGCCGAATATTACTTGGAATGTGAATTGGAACGAAATCGCCAATAGATAAGACCATTTTACAATTTGGTCCCAAGTTAGAAGCAGAGCCTAAGGTGTAAATTATTGATAGTCCATATCTCGGAAACTATAAGAGATAATGCAATTTCGCAACCGGCAATGTAATTAGCATGCCGAATATCACTTGGAATGTGAATTGGGACGAAATCGCCAATAGATAAGACCATTTTACAATTTGGGGCCCAAGTTAGAAGCAGAGCCTAAGGTGTAAATTATCGATAGTCCATATCTCGGAAACTATAAGAGATAATGCAATTTGGCAACCGGCAATGTAATTAGCATGCCGAATATTACTTGGAATGTGAATTGGAACGAAATCGCCAATAGATAAGACCATTTTACAATTTGGGCCCAAGTTAGAAGCAGAGCCTAAGGTGTAAATTATCGATAGTCCATATCTCGGAAACTATAAGAGATAATGCAATTTGGCAACCGGCAATGTAATTAGCATGCCGAATATTAATTGGAATGTGAATTGGAACGAAATCGCCAATAGATAAGACCATTTTACAATTTGGGCCCAAGTTAGAAGCAGAGCCTATGGTGTAAATTATCGATAGTCCATATCTCGGAAACTATAAGAGATAATACAATTTGGCAACCGGCAATGTAATTAGCATGCCGAATATTACTTGGAATGTGAATTGGAACGAAATCGCCAATAGATAAGACCATTTTACAATTTGGGCCCAAGTTAGAAGCAGAGCCTAAGGTGTAAATTATCGATAGTCCATATCTCGGAAACTATAAGAGATAATGCAATTTGGCAACCGGCAATGTAATTAGCATGCCGAATATTACTTGGAATGTGAATTGGAACGAAATCGCCAATATTTTACAATTTGGGCCCAAGTTAGAAGCAGAGCCTAAGGTGTAAATTATCGATAGTCCATATCTCGGAAACTATAAGAGATAATGCAATTTGGCAGCCGGCAATGTAATTAGCATGCCGAATATTACTTGGAATGTGAATTGGAACGAAATCGCCAATAGATAAGACCATTTTACAATTTGGGCTCAAGTTAGAAGCAGAGCCTAAGGTGTAAATTATTGATAGTCCATATCTCGGAAACTATAAGAGATAATGCAATTTCGCAACCGGCAATGTAATTAGCATGCCGAATATTACTTGGAGTGTGAATTGGAACGAAATCGCCAATAGATAAGACCATTTTACAATTTGGGCCCAAGTTAGAAGCAGAGCCTAAGGTGTAAATTATCGATAGTCCATATCTCGGAAACTATAAGAGATAATGCAATTTGGCAACCGGCAATGTAATTAGCATGCCGAATATTACTTGGAATGTGAATTGGAACGAAATCGCCAATAGATAAGACCATTTTACAATTTGGGCCCAAGTTAGAAGCAGAGCCTAAGGTGTAAATTATCGATAGTCCATATCTCGGAAACTATAAGAGATAATGCAATTTGGCAACCGGCAATGTAATTAGCATGCCGAATATTACTTGGAATGTGAATTGGAACGAAATCGCCAATAGATAAGACCATTTTACAATTTGGGCCCAAGTTAGAAGCAGAGCCTAAGGTGTAAATTATTGATAGTCCATATCTCGGAACCTATAAGAGATAATGCAATTTGACAACCGGCAATGTAATTAGCATGCCGAATATTACTTGGAATGTGAATTGGAACGAAATCGCCAATAGAGAAGACCATTTTACAATTTGGGCCCAAGTTAGAAGCAGAGCCTAAGGTGTAAATTATCGATAGTCCATATCTCGGAAACTATAAGAGATAATGCAATTTGGCAACCGGCAATGTAATTAGCATGCCGAATATCACTTGGAATGTGAATTGGGACGAAATCGCCAATAGATAAGACCATTTTACAATTTGGGCCCAAGTTAGAAGCAGAGCCTAAGGTGTAAATTATCGATAGTCCATATCTCGGAAACTATAAGAGATAATGCAATTTGGCATCCGGCAATGTAATTAGCATGCCGAATATTACTTGGAATGTGAATTGGAACGAAATCGCCAATAGATAAGACCATTTTACAATTTGGGTCCAAGTTAGAAGCAGAGCCTAAGGTGTAAATTATCGATAGTCCATATCTCGGAAACTATAAGAGATAATGCAATTTGGCAACCGGCAATGTAATTAGCATGCCGAATATTACTTGGAATGTGAATTGGAACGAAAACGCCAATAGATAAGACCATTTTACAATTTGGGCCCAAGTTAGAAGCAGAGCCTAAGGTGTAAATTATCGATAGTCCATATCTCGGAAACTATAAGAGATAATGCAATTTGGCAACCGGCAATGTAATTAGCATGCCGAATATTACTTGGAATGTGAATTGGAACGAAATCGCCAATAGATAAGACCATTTTACAATTTGGGCCCAAGTTAGAAGCAGAGCCTAAGGTGTAAATTATTGATAGTCCATATCTCGGAAACTATAAGAGATAATGCAATTTCGCAACCGGCAATGTAATTAGCATGCCGAATATCACTTGGAATGTGAATTGGGACGAAATCGCCAATAGATAAGACCATTTTACAATTTGGGCCCAAGTTAGAAGCAGAGCCTAAGGTGTAAATTATCGATAGTCCATATCTCGGAAACTATAAGAGATAATGCAATTTGGCAACCGGCAATGTAATTAGCATGCCGAATATTACTTGGAATGTGAATTGGAACGAAATCGCCAATAGATAAGACCATTTTACAATTTGGGCCCAAGTTAGAAGCAGAGCCTAAGGTGTAAATTATCGATAGTCCATATCTCGGAAACTATAAGAGATAATGCAATTTGGCAACCGGCAATGTAATTAGCACGCCGAATACTACTTGGAATGTGAATTGGAACGAAATCGCCAATAGGTAAGACTATTTTACAATTTGGGCCCAAGTTAGAAGCAGAGCCTAAGGTGTAAATTATCGATAGTCCATATCTCGGAAACTATAAGAGATAATGCAATTTGGCAACCGGCAATGTAATTAGCATGCCGAATATTACTTGGAATGTGAATTGGAACGAAATCGCCAATAGATAAGACCATTTTACAATTTGGGCCCAAGTTAGAAGCAGAGCCTATGGTGTAAATTATCGATAGTCCATATCTCGGAAACTATAAGAGATAATACAATTTGGCAACCGGCAATGTAATTAGCATGCCGAATATTACTTGGAATGTGAATTGGAACGAAATCGCCAATAGATAAGACCATTTTACAATTTGGGCCCAAGTTAGAAGCAGAGCCTAAGGTGTAAATTATCGATAGTCCATATCTCGGAAACTATAAGAGATAATGCAATTTGGCAACCGGCAATGTAATTAGCATGCCGAATATTACTTGGAATGTGAATTGGAACGAAATCGCCAATATTTTACAATTTGGGCCCAAGTTAGAAGCAGAGCCTAAGGTGTAAATTATCGATAGTCCATATCTCGGAAACTATAAGAGATAATGCAATTTGGCAGCCGGCAATGTAATTAGCATGCCGAATATTACTTGGAATGTGAATTGGAACGAAATCGCCAATAGATAAGACCATTTTACAATTTGGGCTCAAGTTAGAAGCAGAGCCTAAGGTGTAAATTATTGATAGTCCATATCTCGGAAACTATAAGAGATAATGCAATTTCGCAACCGGCAATGTAATTAGCATGCCGAATATTACTTGGAGTGTGAATTGGAACGAAATCGCCAATAGATAAGACCATTTTACAATTTGGGCCCAAGTTAGAAGCAGAGCCTAAGGTGTAAATTATCGATAGTCCATATCTCGGAAACTATAAGAGATAATGCAATTTGGCAACCGGCAATGTAATTAGCATGCCGAATATTACTTGGAATGTGAATTGGAACGAAATCGCCAATAGATAAGACCATTTTACAATTTGGGCCCAAGTTAGAAGCAGAGCCTAAGGTGTAAATTATCGATAGTCCATATCTCGGAAACTATAAGAGATAATGCAATTTGGCAACCGGCAATGTAATTAGCATGCCGAATATTACTTGGAATGTGAATTGGAACGAAATCGCCAATAGATAAGACCATTTTACAATTTGGGCCCAAGTTAGAAGCAGAGCCTAAGGTGTAAATTATTGATAGTCCATATCTCGGAACCTATAAGAGATAATGCAATTTGACAACCGGCAATGTAATTAGCATGCCGAATATTACTTGGAATGTGAATTGGAACGAAATCGCCAATAGAGAAGACCATTTTACAATTTGGGCCCAAGTTAGAAGCAGAGCCTAAGGTGTAAATTATCGATAGTCCATATCTCGGAAACTATAAGAGATAATGCAATTTGGCAACCGGCAATGTAATTAGCATGCCGAATATCACTTGGAATGTGAATTGGGACGAAATCGCCAATAGATAAGACCATTTTACAATTTGGGCCCAAGTTAGAAGCAGAGCCTAAGGTGTAAATTATCGATAGTCCATATATCGGAAACCATAAGAGATAATGCAATTTGGCAACCGGCAATGTAATTAGCATGCCGTATATTACTTGGAATGTGAATTGGAACGAAATCGCCAATAGATAAGACCATTTTGCAATTTGGGCCCAAGTTAGAAGCAGAGCCTAAGGTGTAAATTATCGATAGTCCATATCTCGGAAACTATAAGAGATAATGCAATTTGGCAACCGGCAATGTAATTAGCATGCCGAATATTACTTGGAATGTGAATTGGAACGAAATCGCCAATAGATAAGACCATTTTACAATTTGGGCCCAAGTTAGAAGCAGAGCCTAAGGTGTAAATTATCGATAGTCCATATCTCGGAAACTATAAGAGATAATGCAATTTGGCAACCGGCAATGTAATTAGCATGCCGAATATTACTTGGAATGTGAATTGGAACGAAATCGCCAATAGATAAGACCATTTTACAATTTGGGCCCAAGTTAGAAGCAGAGCCTAAGGTGTAAATTATTGATAGTCCATATCTCGGAAACTATAAGAGATAATGCAATTTCGCAACCGGCAATGTAATTAGCATGCCGAATATCACTTGGAATGTGAATTGGGACGAAATCGCCAATAGATAAGACCATTTTACAATTTGGGCCCAAGTTAGAAGCAGAGCCTAAGGTGTAAATTATCGATAGTCCATATCTCGGAAACTATAAGAGATAATGCAATTTGGCAACCGGCAATGTAATTAGCATGCCGAATATTACTTGGAATGTGAATTGGAACGAAATCGCCAATAGATAAGACCATTTTACAATTTGGGCCCAAGTTAGAAGCAGAGCCTAAGGTGTAAATTATCGATAGTCCATATCTCGGAAACTATAAGAGATAATGCAATTTGGCAACCGGCAATGTAATTAGCATGCCGAATATTACTTGGAATGTGAATTGGAACGAAATCGCCAATAGATAAGACCATTTTACAATTTGGGCCCAAGTTAGAAGCAGAGCCTAAGGTGTAAATTATCGATAGTCCATATCTCGGAAACTATAAGAGATAATGCAATTTGGCAACCGGCAATGTAATTAGCATGCCGAATATTACTTGGAATGTGAATTGGAACGAAATCGCCAATAGATAAGACCATTTTACAATTTGGGCCCAAGTTAGAAGCAGAGCCTAAGGTGTAAATTATTGATAGTCCATATCTCGATGGACGAACCTATAAGAGATAATGCAATTTGACAACCGGCAATGTAATTAGCATGCCGAATATTACTTGGAATGTGAATTGGAACGAAATCGCCAATAGAGAAGACCATTTTACAATTTGGGCCCAAGTTAGAAGCAGAGCCTAAGGTGTAAATTATCGATAGTCCATATCTCGGAAACTATAAGAGATAATGCAATTTGGCAACCGGCAATGTAATTAGCATGCCGAATATCACTTGGAATGTGAATTGGACGAAATCGCCAATAGATAAGACCATTTTACAATTTGGGCCCAAGTTAGAAGCAGAGCCTAAGGTGTAAATTATCGATAGTCCATATATCGGAAACCATAAGAGATAATGCAATTTGGCAACCGGCAATGTAATTAGCATGCCGTATATTACTTGGAATGTGAATTGGAACGAAATCGCCAATAGATAAGACCATTTTGCAATTTGGGCCCAAGTTAGAAGCAGAGCCTAAGGTGTAAATTATCGATAGTCCATATCTCGGAAACTATAAGAGATAATGCAATTTGGCAACCGGCAATGTAATTAGCATGCCGAATATTACTTGGAATGTGAATTGGAACGAAATCGCCAATAGATAAGACCATTTTACAATTTGGGCCCAAGTTAGAAGCAGAGCCTAAGGTGTAAATTATCGATAGTCCATATCTCGGAAACTATAAGAGATAATGCAATTTGGCAACCGGCAATGTAATTAGCATGCCGAATATTACTTGGAATGTGAATTGGAACGAAATCGCCAATAGATAAGACCATTTTACAATTTGGGCCCAAGTTAGAAGCAGAGCCTAAGGTGTAAATTATTGATAGTCCATATCTCGGAACCTATAAGAGATAATGCAATTTGACAACCGGCAATGTAATTAGCATGCCGAATATTACTTGGAATGTGAATTGGAACGAAATCGCCAATAGAGAAGACCATTTTACAATTTGGGCCCAAGTTAGAAGCAGAGCCTAAGGTGTAAATTATCGATAGTCCATATCTCGGAAACTATAAGAGATAATGCAATTTGGCAACCGGCAATGTAATTAGCATGCCGAATATCACTTGGAATGTGAATTGGGACGAAATCGCCAATAGATAAGACCATTTTACAATTTGGGCCCAAGTTAGAAGCAGAGCCTAAGGTGTAAATTATCGATAGTCCATATATCGGAAACCATAAGAGATAATGCAATTTGGCAACCGGCAATGTAATTAGCATGCCGTATATTACTTGGAATGTGAATTGGAACGAAATCGCCAATAGATAAGACCATTTTGCAATTTGGGCCCAAGTTAGAAGCAGAGCCTAAGGTGTAAATTATCGATAGTCCATATCTCGGAAACTATAAGAGATAATGCAATTTGGCAACCGGCAATGTAATTAGCATGCCGAATATTACTTGGAATGTGAATTGGAACGAAATCGCCAATAGATAAGACCATTTTACAATTTGGGCCCAAGTTAGAAGCAGAGCCTAAGGTGTAAATTATCGATAGTCCATATCTCGGAAACTATAAGAGATAATGCAATTTGGCAGCCGGCAATGTAATTAGCATGCCGAATATTACTTGGAATGTGAATTGGAACGAAATCGCCAATAGATAAGACCATTTTACAATTTGGGCTCAAGTTAGAAGCAGAGCCTAAGGTGTAAATTATTGATAGTCCATATCTCGGAAACTATAAGAGATAATGCAATTTCGCAACCGGCAATGTAATTAGCATGCCGAATATTACTTGGAGTGTGAATTGGAACGAAATCGCCAATAGATAAGACCATTTTACAATTTGGGCCCAAGTTAGAAGCAGAGCCTAAGGTGTAAATTATCGATAGTCCATATCTCGGAAACTATAAGAGATAATGCAATTTGGCAACCGGCAATGTAATTAGCATGCCGAATATTACTTGGAATGTGAATTGGAACGAAATCGCCAATAGATAAGACCATTTTACAATTTGGGCCCAAGTTAGAAGCAGAGCCTAAGGTGTAAATTATCGATAGTCCATATCTCGGAAACTATAAGAGATAATGCAATTTGGCAACCGGCAATGTAATTAGCATGCCGAATATTACTTGGAATGTGAATTGGAACGAAATCGCCAATAGATAAGACCATTTTACAATTTGGGCCCAAGTTAGAAGCAGAGCCTAAGGTGTAAATTATTGATAGTCCATATCTCGGAACCTATAAGAGATAATGCAATTTGACAACCGGCAATGTAATTAGCATGCCGAATATTACTTGGAATGTGAATTGGAACGAAATCGCCAATAGAGAAGACCATTTTACAATTTGGGCCCAAGTTAGAAGCAGAGCCTAAGGTGTAAATTATCGATAGTCCATATCTCGGAAACTATAAGAGATAATGCAATTTGGCAACCGGCAATGTAATTAGCATGCCGAATATCACTTGGAATGTGAATTGGGACGAAATCGCCAATAGATAAGACCATTTTACAATTTGGGCCCAAGTTAGAAGCAGAGCCTAAGGTGTAAATTATCGATAGTCCATATATCGGAAACCATAAGAGATAATGCAATTTGGCAACCGGCAATGTAATTAGCATGCCGTATATTACTTGGAATGTGAATTGGAACGAAATCGCCAATAGATAAGACCATTTTGCAATTTGGGCCCAAGTTAGAAGCAGAGCCTAAGGTGTAAATTATCGATAGTCCATATCTCGGAAACTATAAGAGATAATGCAATTTGGCAACCGGCAATGTAATTAGCATGCCGAATATTACTTGGAATGTGAATTGGAACGAAATCGCCAATAGATAAGACCATTTTACAATTTGGGCCCAAGTTAGAAGCAGAGCCTAAGGTGTAAATTATCGATAGTCCATATCTCGGAAACTATAAGAGATAATGCAATTTGGCAACCGGCAATGTAATTAGCATGCCGAATATTACTTGGAATGTGAATTGGAACGAAATCGCCAATAGATAAGACCATTTTACAATTTGGGCCCAAGTTAGAAGCAGAGCCTAAGGTGTAAATTATTGATAGTCCATATCTCGGAAACTATAAGAGATAATGCAATTTCGCAACCGGCAATGTAATTAGCATGCCGAATATCACTTGGAATGTGAATTGGGACGAAATCGCCAATAGATAAGACCATTTTACAATTTGGGCCCAAGTTAGAAGCAGAGCCTAAGGTGTAAATTATCGATAGTCCATATCTCGGAAACTATAAGAGATAATGCAATTTGGCAACCGGCAATGTAATTAGCATGCCGAATATTACTTGGAATGTGAATTGGAACGAAATCGCCAATAGATAAGACCATTTTACAATTTGGGCCCAAGTTAGAAGCAGAGCCTAAGGTGTAAATTATCGATAGTCCATATCTCGGAAACTATAAGAGATAATGCAATTTGGCAACCGGCAATGTAATTAGCATGCCGAATATTACTTGGAATGTGAATTGGAACGAAATCGCCAATAGATAAGACCATTTTACAATTTGGGCCCAAGTTAGAAGCAGAGCCTAAGGTGTAAATTATCGATAGTCCATATCTCGGAAACTATAAGAGATAATGCAATTTGGCAACCGGCAATGTAATTAGCATGCCGAATATTACTTGGAATGTGAATTGGAACGAAATCGCCAATAGATAAGACCATTTTACAATTTGGGCCCAAGTTAGAAGCAGAGCCTAAGGTGTAAATTATTGATAGTCCATATCTCGGAACCTATAAGAGATAATGCAATTTGACAACCGGCAATGTAATTAGCATGCCGAATATTACTTGGAATGTGAATTGGAACGAAATCGCCAATAGAGAAGACCATTTTACAATTTGGGCCCAAGTTAGAAGCAGAGCCTAAGGTGTAAATTATCGATAGTCCATATCTCGGAAACTATAAGAGATAATGCAATTTGGCAACCGGCAATGTAATTAGCATGCCGAATATCACTTGGAATGTGAATTGGGACGAAATCGCCAATAGATAAGACCATTTTACAATTTGGGCCCAAGTTAGAAGCAGAGCCTAAGGTGTAAATTATCGATAGTCCATATATCGGAAACCATAAGAGATAATGCAATTTGGCAACCGGCAATGTAATTAGCATGCCGTATATTACTTGGAATGTGAATTGGAACGAAATCGCCAATAGATAAGACCATTTTGCAATTTGGGCCCAAGTTAGAAGCAGAGCCTAAGGTGTAAATTATCGATAGTCCATATCTCGGAAACTATAAGAGATAATGCAATTTGGCAACCGGCAATGTAATTAGCATGCCGAATATTACTTGGAATGTGAATTGGAACGAAATCGCCAATAGATAAGACCATTTTACAATTTGGGCCCAAGTTAGAAGCAGAGCCTAAGGTGTAAATTATCGATAGTCCATATCTCGGAAACTATAAGAGATAATGCAATTTGGCAACCGGCAATGTAATTAGCATGCCGAATATTACTTGGAATGTGAATTGGAACGAAATCGCCAATAGATAAGACCATTTTACAATTTGGGCCCAAGTTAGAAGCAGAGCCTAAGGTGTAAATTATTGATAGTCCATATCTCGGAAACTATAAGAGATAATGCAATTTCGCAACCGGCAATGTAATTAGCATGCCGAATATCACTTGGAATGTGAATTGGGACGAAATCGCCAATAGATAAGACCATTTTACAATTTGGGCCCAAGTTAGAAGCAGAGCCTAAGGTGTAAATTATCGATAGTCCATATCTCGGAAACTATAAGAGATAATGCAATTTGGCAACCGGCAATGTAATTAGCATGCCGAATATTACTTGGAATGTGAATTGGAACGAAATCGCCAATAGATAAGACCATTTTACAATTTGGGCCCAAGTTAGAAGCAGAGCCTAAGGTGTAAATTATCGATAGTCCATATCTCGGAAACTATAAGAGATAATGCAATTTGGCAACCGGCAATGTAATTAGCATGCCGAATATTAATTGGAATGTGAATTGGAACGAAATCGCCAATAGATAAGACCATTTTACAATTTGGGCCCAAATTAGAAGCAGAGCCTATGGTGTAAATTATCGATAGTCCATATCTCGGAAACTATAAGAGATAATACAATTTGGCAACCGGCAATGTAATTAGCATGCCGAATATTACTTGGAATGTGAATTGGAACGAAATCGCCAATAGATAAGACCATTTTACAATTTGGGCCCAAGTTAGAAGCAGAGCCTAAGGTGTAAATTATCGATAGTCCATATCTCGGAAACTATAAGAGATAATGCAATTTGGCAACCGGCAATGTAATTAGCATGCCGAATATTACTTGGAATGTGAATTGGAACGAAATCGCCAATAGATAAGACCATTTTACAATTTGGGCCCAAGTTAGAAGCAGAGCCTAAGGTGTAAATTATCGATAGTCCATATCTCGGAAACTATAAGAGATAATGCAATTTGGCAACCGGCAATGTAATTAGCATGCCGAATATTACTTGGAATGTGAATTGGAACGAAATCGCCAATAGATAAGACCATTTTACAATTTGGGTCCAAGTTAGAAGCAGAGCCTAAGGTGTAAATTATCGATAGTCCATATCTCGGAAACTATAAGAGATAATGCAATTTGGCAACCGGCAATGTAATTAGCATGCCGAATATTACTTGGAATGTGAATTGGAACGAAATCGCCAATAGATAAGACCATTTTACAATTTGGGCCCAAGTTAGAAGCAGAGCCTAAGGTGTAAATTATCGATAGTCCATATCTCGGAAACTATAAGAGATAATGCAATTTGGCAACCGGCAAAGTAATTAGCATGCCGAATATTACTTGGAATGTGAATTGGAACGAAATCGCCAATAGATAAGACCATTTTACAATTTGGGCCCAAGTTAGAAGCAGAGCCTAAGGTGTAAATTATTGATAGTCCATATCTCGGAAACTATAAGAGATAATGCAATTTCGCAACCGGCAATGTAATTAGCATGCCGAATATCACTTGGAATGTGAATTGGGACGAAATCGCCAATAGATAAGACCATTTTACAATTTGGGCCCAAGTTAGAAGCAGAGCCTAAGGTGTAAATTATCGATAGTCCATATCTCGGAAACTATAAGAGATAATGCAATTTGGCAACCGGCAATGTAATTAGCATGCCGAATATTACTTGGAATGTGAATTGGAACGAAATCGCCAATAGATAAGACCATTTTACAATTTGGGCCCAAGTTAGAAGCAGAGCCTAAGGTGTAAATTATCGATAGTCCATATCTCGGAAACTATAAGAGATAATGCAATTTGGCAACCGGCAATGTAATTAGCATGCCGAATATTACTTGGAATGTGAATTGGAACGAAATCGCCAATAGATAAGACCATTTTACAATTTGGGCCCAAGTTAGAAGCAGAGCCTAAGGTGTAAATTATCGATAGTCCATATCTCGGAAACTATAAGAGATAATGCAATTTGGCAACCGGCAATGTAATTAGCATGCCGAATATTACTTGGAATGTGAATTGGAACGAAATCACCAATAGATAAGACCATTTTACAATTTGGGCCCAAGTTAGAAGCAGAGCCTAAGGTGTAAATTATTGATAGTCCATATCTCGGAAACTATAAGAGATAATGCAATTTCGCAACCGGCAATGTAATTAGCATGCCGAATATCACTTGGAATGTGAATTGGGACGAAATCGCCAATAGATAAGACCATTTTACAATTTGGGCCCAAGTTAGAAGCAGAGCCTAAGGTGTAAATTATCGATAGTCCATATCTCGGAAACTATAAGAGATAATGCAATTTGGCAACCGGCAATGTAATTAGCATGCCGAATATTACTTGGAATGTGAATTGGAACGAAATCGCCAATAGATAAGACCATTTTACAATTTGGGCCCAAGTTAGAAGCAGAGCCTAAGGTGTAAATTATCGATAGTCCATATCTCGGAAACTATAAGAGATAATGCAATTTGGCAACCGGCAATGTAATTAGCATGCCGAATATTACTTGGAATGTGAATTGGAACGAAATCGCCAATAGATAAGACCATTTTACAATTTGGGCCCAAGTTAGAAGCAGAGCCTAAGGTGTAAATTATCGATAGTCCATATCTCGGAAACTATAAGAGATAATGCAATTTGGCAACCGGCAATGTAATTAGCACGCCGAATACTACTTGGAATGTGAATTGGAACGAAATCGCCAATAGATAAGACCATTTTACAATTTGGGCCCAAGTTAGAAGCAGAGCCTAAGGTGTAAATTATCGATAGTCCATATCTCGGAAACTATAAGAGATAATGCAATTTGGCAACCGGCAATGTAATTAGCATGCCGAATATCACTTGGAATGTGAATTGGGACGAAATCGCCAATAGATAAGACCATTTTACAATTTGGGCCCAAGTTAGAAGCAGAGCCTAAGGTGTAAATTATCGATAGTCCATATCTCGGAAACCATAAGATATAATGCAATTTGGCAACCGGCAATGTAATTAGCATGCCGAATATTACTTGGAATGTGAATTGGAACGAAATCGCCAATAGATAAGACCATTTTGCAATTTGGGCCCAAGTTAGAAGCAGAGCCTAAGGTGTAAATTATCGATAGTCCATATCTCGGAAACTATAAGAGATAATGCAATTTGGCAACCGGCAATGTAATTAGCATGCCGAATATTACTTGGAATGTGAATTGGATCGAAATCGCCAATAGATAAGACCATTTTACAATTTGGGCCCAAGTTAGAAGCAGAGCCTAAGGTGTAAATTATCGATAGTCCATATCTCGGAAACTATAAGAGATAATGCAATTTGGCAACCGGCAATGTAATTAGCATGCCGAATATTACTTGGAATGTGAATTGGAACGAAATCGCCAATAGGTAAGACCATTTTACAATTTGGGCCCAAGTTAGAAGCAGAGTCTAAGGTGTAAATTATCGATAGTCCATATCTCGGAAACTATAAGAGATAATGCAATTTGGCAACCGGCAATGTAATTAGCATGCCGAATATTACTTGGAATGTGAATTGGAACGAAATCGCCAATAGGTAAGACTATTTTACAATTTGGGAGCAAGTTAGAAGCAGAGCCTAAGGTGTAAATTATCGATAGTCCATATCTCGGAAACTATAAGAGATAATGCAATTTGGCAACCGGCAATGTAATTAGCATGCCGAATATTACTTGGAATGTGAATTGGAACGAAATCGCCAATAGATAAGACCATTTTACAATTTGGGCCCAAGTTAGAAGCAGAGCCTAAGGTGTAAATTATCGATAGTCCATATCTCGGAAACTATAAGAGATAATGCAATTTGGCAACCGGCAATGTAATTAGCATGCCGAATATTACTTGGAATGTGAATTGGAACGAAATCGCCAATAGATAAGACCATTTTACAATTTGGGCCCAAGTTAGAAGCAGAGCCTAAGGTGTAAATTATCGATAGTCCATATCTCGGAAACTATAAGAGATAATGCAATTTGGCAAACGGCAATGTAATTAGCATGCCGAATATTACTTGGAATGTGAATTGGAACGAAATCGCCAATAGATAAGACCATTTTACAATTTGGGCCCAAGTTAGAAGCAGAGCCTAAGGTGTAAATAATTGATAGTCCATATCTCGGAAACTATAAGAGATAATGCAATTTCGCAACCGGCAATGTAATTAGCATGCCGAATATCACTTGGAATGTGAATTGGGACGAAATCGCCAATAGATAAGACCATTTTACAATTTGGGCCCAAGTTAGAAGCAGAGCCTAAGGTGTAAATTATCGATAGTCCATATCTCGGAAACTATAAGAGATAATGCAATTTGGCAACCGGCAATGTAATTAGCATGCCGAATATTACTTGGAATGTGAATTGGAACGAAATCGCCAATAGATAAGACCATTTTACAATTTGGGCCCAAGTTAGAAGCAGAGCCTAAGGTGTAAATTATCGATAGTCCATATCTCGGAAACTATAAGAGATAATGCAATTTGGCAACCGGCAATGTAATTAGCACGCCGAATACTACTTGGAATGTGAATTGGAACGAAATCGCCAATAGGTAAGGCCATTTTACAATTTGGGCCCAAGTTAGAAGCAGAGCCTAAGGTGTAAATTATCGATAGTCCATATCTCGGAAACTATAAGAGATAATGCAATTTGGCAACCGGCAATGTAATTAGCATGCCGAATATTACTTGGAATGTGAATTGGAACGAAATCGCCAATAGATAAGACCATTTTACAATTTGGGCCCAAGTTAGAAGCAGAGCCTAAGGTGTAAATTATCGATAGTCCATATCTCGGAAACTATAAGAGATAATGCAATTTGGCAACCGGCAATGTAATTAGCATGCCGAATATTACTTGGAATGTGAATTGGAACGAAATCGCCAATAGATAAGACCATTTTACAATTTGGGCCCAAGTTAGAAGCAGAGCCTAAGGTGTAAATTATTGATAGTCCATATCTCGGAAACTATAAGAGATAATGCAATTTCGCAACCGGCAATGTAATTAGCATGCCGAATATCACTTGGAATGTGAATTGGGACGAAATCGCCAATAGATAAGACCATTTTACAATTTGGGCCCAAGTTAGAAGCAGAGCCTAAGGTGTAAATTATCGATAGTCCATATCTCGGAAACTATAAGAGATAATGCAATTTGGCAACCGGCAATGTAATTAGCATGCCGAATATTACTTGTAATGTGAATTGGAACGAAATCGCCAATAGGTAAGACTATTTTGCAATTTGGGAGCAAGTTAGAAGCAGAGCCTAAGGTGTAAATTATCGATAGTCCATATCTCGGAAACTATAAGAGATAATGCAATTTGGCAACCGGCAATGTAATTAGCATGCCGAATATTACTTGGAATGTGAATTGGAACGAAATCGCCAATAGATAAGACCATTTTACAATTTGGGCCCAAGTTAGAAGCAGAGCCTAAGGTGTAAATTATCGATAGTCCATATCTCGGAAACTATAAGAGATAATGCAATTTGGCAACCGGCAATGTAATTAGCATGCCGAATATTACTTGGAATGTGAATTGGAACGAAATCGCCAATAGATAAGACCATTTTACAATTTGGGTCCAAGTTAGAAGCAGAGCCTAAGGTGTAAATTATCGATAGTCCATATCTCGGAAACTATAAGAGATAATGCAATTTGGCAACCGGCAATGTAATTAGCATGCCGAATATTACTTGGAATGTGAATTGGAACGAAATCGCCAATAGATAAGACCATTTTACAATTTGGGCCCAAGTTAGAAGCAGAGCCTAAGGTGTAAATTATCGATAGTCCATATCTCGGAAACTATAAGAGATAATGCAATTTGGCAACCGGCAATGTAATTAGCATGCCGAATATTACTTGGAATGTGAATTGGAACGAAATCGCCAATAGATAAGACCATTTTACAATTTGGGCCCAAGTTAGAAGCAGAGCCTAAGGTGTAAATTATTGATAGTCCATATCTCGGAAACTATAAGAGATAATGCAATTTCGCAACCGGCAATGTAATTAGCATGCCGAATATCACTTGGAATGTGAATTGGGACGAAATCGCCAATAGATAAGGCCATTTTACAATTTGGGCCCAAGTTAGAAGCAGAGCCTAAGGTGTAAATTATCGATAGTCCATATCTCGGAAACTATAAGAGATAATGCAATTTGGCAACCGGCAATGTAATTAGCATGCCGAATATTACTTGGAATGTGAATTGGAACGAAATCGCCAATAGATAAGACCATTTTACAATTTGGGCCCAAGTTAGAAGCAGAGCCTAAGGTGTAAATTATCGATAGTCCATATCTCGGAAACTATAAGAGATAATGCAATTTGGCAACCGGCAATGTAATTAGCACGCCGAATACTACTTGGAATGTGAATTGGAACGAAATCGCCAATAGGTAAGACCATTTTACAATTTGGGCCCAAGTTAGAAGCAGAGCTTAAGGTGTAAATTATCGATAGTCCATATCTCGGAAACTATAAGAGATAATGCAATTTGGCAACCGGCAATGTAATTAGCATGCCGAATATTACTTGGAATGTGAATTGGAACGAAATCGCCAATAGATAAGACCATTTTACAATTTGGGCCCAAGTTAGAAGCAGAGCCTAAGGTGTAAATTATCGATAGTCCATATCTCGGAAACTATAAGAGATAATGCAATTTGGCAACCGGCAATGTAATTAGCATGCCGAATATTACTTGGAATGTGAATTGGAACGAAATCGCCAATAGATAAGACCATTTTACAATTTGGGCCCAAGTTAGAAGCAGAGCCTAAGGTGTAAATTATTGATAGTCCATATCTCGGAAACTATAAGAGATAATGCAATTTGGCAACCGGCAATGTAATTAGCATGCCGAATATTACTTGGAATGTGAATTGGAACGAAATCGCCAATAGATAAGACCATTTTACAATTTGGGCCCAAGTTAGAAGCAGAGCCTAAGGTGTAAATTATTGATAGTCCATATCTCGGAAACTATAAGAGATAATGCAATTTCGCAACCGGCAATGTAATTAGCATGCCGAATATCACTTGGAATGTGAATTGGGACGAAATCGCCAATAGATAAGGCCATTTTACAATTTGGGCCCAAGTTAGAAGCAGAGCCTAAGGTGTAAATTATCGATAGTCCATATCTCGGAAACTATAAGAGATAATGCAATTTGGCAACCGGCAATGTAATTAGCATGCCGAATATTACTTGGAATGTGAATTGGAACGAAATCGCCAATAGATAAGACCATTTTACAATTTGGGCCCAAGTTAGAAGCAGAGCCTAAGGTGTAAATTATCGATAGTCCATATCTCGGAAACTATAAGAGATAATGCAATTTGGCAACCGGCAATGTAATTAGCACGCCGAATACTACTTGGAATGTGAATTGGAACGAAATCGCCAATAGGTAAGACCATTTTACAATTTGGGCCCAAGTTAGAAGCAGAGCTTAAGGTGTAAATTATCGATAGTCCATATCTCGGAAACTATAAGAGATAATGCAATTTGGCAACCGGCAATGTAATTAGCATGCCGAATATTACTTGGAATGTGAATTGGAACGAAATCGCCAATAGATAAGACCATTTTACAATTTGGGCCCAAGTTAGAAGCAGAGCCTAAGGTGTAAATTATCGATAGTCCATATCTCGGAAACTATAAGAGATAATGCAATTTGGCAACCGGCAATGTAATTAGCATGCCGAATATTACTTGGAATGTGAATTGGAACGAAATCGCCAATAGATAAGACCATTTTACAATTTGGGCCCAAGTTAGAAGCAGAGCCTAAGGTGTAAATTATTGATAGTCCATATCTCGGAAACTATAAGAGATAATGCAATTTCGCAACCGGCAATGTAATTAGCATGCCGAATATCACTTGGAATGTGAATTGGGACGAAATCGCCAATAGATAAGACCATTTTACAATTTGGGCCCAAGTTAGAAGCAGAGCCTAAGGTGTAAATTATCGATAGTCCATATCTCGGAAACTATAAGAGATAATGCAATTTGGCAACCGGCAATGTAATTAGCATGCCGAATATTACTTGGAATGTGAATTGGAACGAAATCGCCAATAGATAAGACCATTTTACAATTTGGGCCCAAGTTAGAAGCAGAGCCTAAGGTGTAAATTATCGATAGTCCATATCTCGGAAACTATAAGAGATAATGCAATTTGGCAACCGGCAATGTAATTAGCATGCCGAATATTAATTGGAATGTGAATTGGAACGAAATCGCCAATAGATAAGACCATTTTACAATTTGGGCCCAAGTTAGAAGCAGAGCCTATGGTGTAAATTATCGATAGTCCATATCTCGGAAACTATAAGAGATAATACAATTTGGCAACCGGCAATGTAATTAGCATGCCGAATATTACTTGGAATGTGAATTGGAACGAAATCGCCAATAGATAAGACCATTTTACAATTTGGGCCCAAGTTAGAAGCAGAGCCTAAGGTGTAAATTATCGATAGTCCATATCTCGGAAACTATAAGAGATAATGCAATTTGGCAACCGGCAATGTAATTAGCATGCCGAATATTACTTGGAATGTGAATTGGAACGAAATCGCCAATAGATAAGACCATTTTACAATTTGGGCCCAAGTTAGAAGCAGAGCCTAAGGTGTAAATTATCGATAGTCCATATCTCGGAAACTATAAGAGATAATGCAATTTGGCATCCGGCAATGTAATTAGCATGCCGAATATTACTTGGAATGTGAATTGGAACGAAATCGCCAATAGATAAGACCATTTTACAATTTGGGTCCAAGTTAGAAGCAGAGCCTAAGGTGTAAATTATCGATAGTCCATATCTCGGAAACTATAAGAGATAATGCAATTTGGCAACCGGCAATGTAATTAGCATGCCGAATATTACTTGGAATGTGAATTGGAACGAAAACGCCAATAGATAAGACCATTTTACAATTTGGGCCCAAGTTAGAAGCAGAGCCTAAGGTGTAAATTATCGATAGTCCATATCTCGGAAACTATAAGAGATAATGCAATTTGGCAACCGGCAATGTAATTAGCATGCCGAATATTACTTGGAATGTGAATTGGAACGAAATCGCCAATAGATAAGACCATTTTACAATTTGGGCCCAAGTTAGAAGCAGAGCCTAAGGTGTAAATTATTGATAGTCCATATCTCGGAAACTATAAGAGATAATGCAATTTCGCAACCGGCAATGTAATTAGCATGCCGAATATCACTTGGAATGTGAATTGGGACGAAATCGCCAATAGATAAGACCATTTTACAATTTGGGCCCAAGTTAGAAGCAGAGCCTAAGGTGTAAATTATCGATAGTCCATATCTCGGAAACTATAAGAGATAATGCAATTTGGCAACCGGCAATGTAATTAGCATGCCGAATATTACTTGGAATGTGAATTGGAACGAAATCGCCAATAGATAAGACCATTTTACAATTTGGGCCCAAGTTAGAAGCAGAGCCTAAGGTGTAAATTATCGATAGTCCATATCTCGGAAACTATAAGAGATAATGCAATTTCGCAACCGGCAATGTAATTAGCATGCCGAATATCACTTGGAATGTGAATTGGGACGAAATCGCCAATAGATAAGACCATTTTACAATTTGGGCCCAAGTTAGAAGCAGAGCCTAAGGTGTAAATTATCGATAGTCCATATCTCGGAAACTATAAGAGATAATGCAATTTGGCAACCGGCAATGTAATTAGCATGCCGAATATTACTTGGAATGTGAATTGGAACGAAATCGCCAATAGATAAGACCATTTTACAATTTGGGCCCAAGTTAGAAGCAGAGCCTAAGGTGTAAATTATCGATAGTCCATATCTCGGAAACTATAAGAGATAATGCAATTTGGCAACCGGCAATGTAATTAGCATGCCGAATATTAATTGGAATGTGAATTGGAACGAAATCGCCAATAGATAAGACCATTTTACAATTTGGGCCCAAGTTAGAAGCAGAGCCTATGGTGTAAATTATCGATAGTCCATATCTCGGAAACTATAAGAGATAATACAATTTGGCAACCGGCAATGTAATTAGCATGCCGAATATTACTTGGAATGTGAATTGGAACGAAATCGCCAATAGATAAGACCATTTTACAATTTGGGCCCAAGTTAGAAGCAGAGCCTAAGGTGTAAATTATCGATAGTCCATATCTCGGAAACTATAAGAGATAATGCAATTTGGCAACCGGCAATGTAATTAGCATGCCGAATATTACTTGGAATGTGAATTGGAACGAAATCGCCAATATTTTACAATTTGGGCCCAAGTTAGAAGCAGAGCCTAAGGTGTAAATTATCGATAGTCCATATCTCGGAAACTATAAGAGATAATGCAATTTGGCAACCGGCAATGTAATTAGCATGCCGAATATTACTTGGAGTGTGAATTGGAACGAAATCGCCAATAGATAAGACCATTTTACAATTTGGGCCCAAGTTAGAAGCAGAGCCTAAGGTGTAAATTATCGATAGTCCATATCTCGGAAACTATAAGAGATAATGCAATTTGGCAACCGGCAATGTAATTAGCATGCCGAATATTACTTGGAATGTGAATTGGAACGAAATCGCCAATAGATAAGACCATTTTACAATTTGGGCCCAAGTTAGAAGCAGAGCCTAAGGTGTAAATTATCGATAGTCCATATCTCGGAAACTATAAGAGATAATGCAATTTGGCAACCGGCAATGTAATTAGCATGCCGAATATTACTTGGAATGTGAATTGGAACGAAATCGCCAATAGATAAGACCATTTTACAATTTGGGCCCAAGTTAGAAGCAGAGCCTAAGGTGTAAATTATTGATAGTCCATATCTCGGAACCTATAAGAGATAATGCAATTTGACAACCGGCAATGTAATTAGCATGCCGAATATTACTTGGAATGTGAATTGGAACGAAATCGCCAATAGAGAAGACCATTTTACAATTTGGGCCCAAGTTAGAAGCAGAGCCTAAGGTGTAAATTATCGATAGTCCATATCTCGGAAACTATAAGAGATAATGCAATTTGGCAACCGGCAATGTAATTAGCATGCCGAATATCACTTGGAATGTGAATTGGGACGAAATCGCCAATAGATAAGACCATTTTACAATTTGGGCCCAAGTTAGAAGCAGAGCCTAAGGTGTAAATTATCGATAGTCCATATATCGGAAACCATAAGAGATAATGCAATTTGGCAACCGGCAATGTAATTAGCATGCCGAATATTACTTGGAATGTGAATTGGAACGAAATCGCCAATAGATAAGACCATTTTGCAATTTGGGCCCAAGTTAGAAGCAGAGCCTAAGGTGTAAATTATCGATAGTCCATATCTCGGAAACTATAAGAGATAATGCAATTTGGCAACCGGCAATGTAATTAGCATGCCGAATATTACTTGGAATGTGAATTGGAACGAAATCGCCAATAGATAAGACCATTTTACAATTTGGGCCCAAGTTAGAAGCAGAGCCTAAGGTGTAAATTATCGATAGTCCATATCTCGGAAACTATAAGAGATAATGCAATTTGGCAACCGGCAATGTAATTAGCATGCCGAATATTACTTGGAATGTGAATTGGAACGAAATCGCCAATAGATAAGACCATTTTACAATTTGGGCCCAAGTTAGAAGCAGAGCCTAAGGTGTAAATTATTGATAGTCCATATCTCGGAAACTATAAGAGATAATGCAATTTCGCAACCGGCAATGTAATTAGCATGCCGAATATCACTTGGAATGTGAATTGGGACGAAATCGCCAATAGATAAGACCATTTTACAATTTGGGCCCAAGTTAGAAGCAGAGCCTAAGGTGTAAATTATCGATAGTCCATATCTCGGAAACTATAAGAGATAATGCAATTTGGCAACCGGCAATGTAATTAGCATGCCGAATATTACTTGGAATGTGAATTGGAACGAAATCGCCAATAGATAAGACCATTTTACAATTTGGGCCCAAGTTAGAAGCAGAGCCTAAGGTGTAAATTATCGATAGTCCATATCTCGGAAACTATAAGAGATAATGCAATTTGGCAACCGGCAATGTAATTAGCATGCCGAATATTAATTGGAATGTGAATTGGAACGAAATCGCCAATAGATAAGACCATTTTACAATTTGGGCCCAAATTAGAAGCAGAGCCTATGGTGTAAATTATCGATAGTCCATATCTCGGAAACTATAAGAGATAATACAATTTGGCAACCGGCAATGTAATTAGCATGCCGAATATTACTTGGAATGTGAATTGGAACGAAATCGCCAATAGATAAGACCATTTTACAATTTGGGCCCAAGTTAGAAGCAGAGCCTAAGGTGTAAATTATCGATAGTCCATATCTCGGAAACTATAAGAGATAATGCAATTTGGCAACCGGCAATGTAATTAGCATGCCGAATATTACTTGGAATGTGAATTGGAACGAAATCGCCAATATTTTACAATTTGGGCCCAAGTTAGAAGCAGAGCCTAAGGTGTAAATTATCGATAGTCCATATCTCGGAAACTATAAGAGATAATGCAATTTGGCAGCCGGCAATGTAATTAGCATGCCGAATATTACTTGGAATGTGAATTGGAACGAAATCGCCAATAGATAAGACCATTTTACAATTTGGGCCCAAGTTAGAAGCAGAGCCTAAGGTGTAAATTATCGATAGTCCATATCTCGGAAACTATAAGAGATAATGCAATTTGGCAACCGGCAATGTAATTAGCATGCCGAATATTACTTGGAATGTGAATTGGAACGAAATCGCCAATAGATAAGACCATTTTACAATTTGGGCCCAAGTTAGAAGCAGAGCCTAAGGTGTAAATTATCGATAGTCCATATCTCGGAAACTATAAGAGATAATGCAATTTGGCAACCGGCAATGTAATCAGCATGCCGAATATTACTTGGAATGTGAATTGGAACGAAATCGCCAATAGATAAGACCATTTTACAATTTGGGCCCAAGTTAGAAGCAGAGCCTAAGGTGTAAATTATCGATAGTCCATATCTCGGAAACTATAAGAGATAATGCAATTTGGCAACCGGCAATGTAATTAGCATGCCGAATATTACTTGGAATGTGAATTGGAACGAAATCGCCAATAGATAAGACCATTTTACAATTTGGGCCCAAGTTAGAAGCAGAGCCTAAGGTGTAAATTATCGATAGTCCATATCTCGGAAACTATAAGAGATAATGCAATTTGGCAACCGGCAATGTAATTAGCATGCCGAATATCACTTGAAATGTGAATTGGAACGAAATCGCCAATAGATAAGACCATTTTACAATTTGGGCCCAAGTTAGAAGCAGAGCCTAAGGTGTAAATTATTGATAGTCCATATCTCGGAAACTATAAGAGATAATGCAATTTGACAACCGGCAATGTAATTAGCATGCCGAATATTACTTGGAATGTGAATTGGAACGAAATCGCCAATAGAGAAGACCATTTTACAATTTGGGCCCAAGTTAGAAGCAGAGCCTAAGGTGTAAATTATCGATAGTCCATATCTCGGAAACTATAAGAGATAATGCAATTTGGCAACCGGCAATGTAATTAGCATGCCGAATATTACTTGGAATGTGAATTGGAACGAAATCGCCAATAGATAAGACCATTTTACAATTTGGGCCCAAGTTAGAAGCAGAGCCTAAGGTGTAAATTATCGACAGTCCATATCTCGGAAACTATAAGAGATAATGCAATTTGGCAACCGGCAATGTAATTAGCATGCCGAATATTACTTGGAATGTGAATTGGAACGAAATCGCCAATAGGTAAGGCCATTTTACAATTTGGGCCCAAGTTAGAAGCAGAGCCTAAGGTGTAAATTATCGATAGTCCATATCTCGGAAACTATAAGAGATAATGCAATTTGGCAACCGGCAATGTAATTAGCATGCCGAATATTACTTGGAATGTGAATTGGAACGAAATCGCCAATAGGTAAGACTATTTTACAATTTGGGAGCAAGTTAGAAGCAGAGCCTAAGGTGTAAATTATCGATAGTCCATATCTCGGAAACTATAAGAGATAATGCAATTTGGCAACCGGCAATGTAATTAGCATGCCGAATATTACTTGGAATGTGAATTGGAACGAAATCGCCAATAGATAAGACCATTTTACAATTTGGGCCCAAGTTAGAAGCAGAGCCTAAGGTGTAAATTATCGATAGTCCATATCTCGGAAACTATAAGAGATAATGCAATTTGGCAACCGGCAATGTAATTAGCATGCCGAATATTACTTGGAATGTGAATTGGAACGAAATCGCCAATAGATAAGACCATTTTACAATTTGGGTCCAAGTTAGAAGCAGAGCCTAAGGTGTAAATTATCGATAGTCCATATCTCGGAAACTATAAGAGATAATGCAATTTGGCAACCGGCAATGTAATTAGCATGCCGAATATTACTTGGAATGTGAATTGGAACGAAATCGCCAATAGATAAGACCATTTTACAATTTGGGCCCAAGTTAGAAGCAGAGCCTAAGGTGTAAATTATCGATAGTCCATATCTCGGAAACTATAAGAGATAATGCAATTTGGCAACCGGCAATGTAATTAGCATGCCGAATATTACTTGGAATGTGAATTGGAACGAAATCGCCAATAGATAAGACCATTTTACAATTTGGGCCCAAGTTAGAAGCAGAGCCTAAGGTGTAAATTATTGATAGTCCATATCTCGGAAACTATAAGAGATAATGCAATTTCGCAACCGGCAATGTAATTAGCATGCCGAATATCACTTGGAATGTGAATTGGGACGAAATCGCCAATAGATAAGACCATTTTACAATTTGGGCCCAAGTTAGAAGCAGAGCCTAAGGTGTAAATTATCGATAGTCCATATCTCGGAAACTATAAGAGATAATGCAATTTGGCAACCGGCAATGTAATTAGCATGCCGAATATTACTTGGAATGTGAATTGGAACGAAATCGCCAATAGATAAGACCATTTTACAATTTGGGCCCAAGTTAGAAGCAGAGCCTAAGGTGTAAATTATCGATAGTCCATATCTCGGAAACTATAAGAGATAATGCAATTTGGCAACCGGCAATGTAATTAGCATGCCGAATATTACTTGGAATGTGAATTGGAACGAAATCGCCAATAGATAAGACCATTTTACAATTTGGGCCCAAGTTAGAAGCAGAGCCTAAGGTGTAAATTATCGATAGTCCATATCTCGGAAACTATAAGAGATAATGCAATTTGGCAACCGGCAATGTAATTAGCATGCCGAATATTACTTGGAATGTGAATTGGAACGAAATCACCAATAGATAAGACCATTTTACAATTTGGGCCCAAGTTAGAAGCAGAGCCTAAGGTGTAAATTATTGATAGTCCATATCTCGGAAACTATAAGAGATAATGCAATTTCGCAACCGGCAATGTAATTAGCATGCCGAATATCACTTGGAATGTGAATTGGGACGAAATCGCCAATAGATAAGACCATTTTACAATTTGGGCCCAAGTTAGAAGCAGAGCCTAAGGTGTAAATTATCGATAGTCCATATCTCGGAAACTATAAGAGATAATGCAATTTGGCAACCGGCAATGTAATTAGCATGCCGAATATTACTTGGAATGTGAATTGGAACGAAATCGCCAATAGATAAGACCATTTTACAATTTGGGCCCAAGTTAGAAGCAGAGCCTAAGGTGTAAATTATCGATAGTCCATATCTCGGAAACTATAAGAGATAATGCAATTTGGCAACCGGCAATGTAATTAGCATGCCGAATATTACTTGGAATGTGAATTGGAACGAAATCGCCAATAGATAAGACCATTTTACAATTTGGGCCCAAGTTAGAAGCAGAGCCTAAGGTGTAAATTATCGATAGTCCATATCTCGGAAACTATAAGAGATAATGCAATTTGGCAACCGGCAATGTAATTAGCACGCCGAATACTACTTGGAATGTGAATTGGAACGAAATCGCCAATAGATAAGACCATTTTACAATTTGGGCCCAAGTTAGAAGCAGAGCCTAAGGTGTAAATTATCGATAGTCCATATCTCGGAAACTATAAGAGATAATGCAATTTGGCAACCGGCAATGTAATTAGCATGCCGAATATCACTTGGAATGTGAATTGGGACGAAATCGCCAATAGATAAGACCATTTTACAATTTGGGCCCAAGTTAGAAGCAGAGCCTAAGGTGTAAATTATCGATAGTCCATATCTCGGAAACCATAAGATATAATGCAATTTGGCAACCGGCAATGTAATTAGCATGCCGAATATTACTTGGAATGTGAATTGGAACGAAATCGCCAATAGATAAGACCATTTTGCAATTTGGGCCCAAGTTAGAAGCAGAGCCTAAGGTGTAAATTATCGATAGTCCATATCTCGGAAACTATAAGAGATAATGCAATTTGGCAACCGGCAATGTAATTAGCATGCCGAATATTACTTGGAATGTGAATTGGAACGAAATCGCCAATAGATAAGACCATTTTACAATTTGGGCCCAAGTTAGAAGCAGAGCCTAAGGTGTAAATAATCGATAGTCCATATCTCGGAAACTATAAGAGATAATGCAATTTGGCAACCGGCAATGTAATTAGCATGCCGAATATTACTTGGAATGTGAATTGGAACGAAATCGCCAATAGGTAAGACCATTTTACAATTTGGGCCCAAGTTAGAAGCAGAGTCTAAGGTGTAAATTATCGATAGTCCATATCTCGGAAACTATAAGAGATAATGCAATTTGGCAACCGGCAATGTAATTAGCATGCCGAATATTACTTGGAATGTGAATTGGAACGAAATCGCCAATAGGTAAGACTATTTTACAATTTGGGAGCAAGTTAGAAGCAGAGCCTAAGGTGTAAATTATCGATAGTCCATATCTCGGAAACTATAAGAGATAATGCAATTTGGCAACCGGCAATGTAATTAGCATGCCGAATATTACTTGGAATGTGAATTGGAACGAAATCGCCAATAGATAAGACCATTTTACAATTTGGGCCCAAGTTAGAAGCAGAGCCTAAGGTGTAAATTATCGATAGTCCATATCTCGGAAACTATAAGAGATAATGCAATTTGGCAACCGGCAATGTAATTAGCATGCCGAATATTACTTGGAATGTGAATTGGAACGAAATCGCCAATAGATAAGACCATTTTACAATTTGGGCCCAAGTTAGAAGCAGAGCCTAAGGTGTAAATTATCGATAGTCCATATCTCGGAAACTATAAGAGATAATGCAATTTGGCAAACGGCAATGTAATTAGCATGCCGAATATTACTTGGAATGTGAATTGGAACGAAATCGCCTATAGATAAGACCATTTTACAATTTGGGCCCAAGTTAGAAGCAGAGCCTAAGGTGTAAATTATTGATAGTCCATATCTCGGAAACTATAAGAGATAATGCAATTTCGCAACCGGCAATGTAATTAGCATGCCGAATATCACTTGGAATGTGAATTGGGACGAAATCGCCAATAGATAAGACCATTTTACAATTTGGGCCCAAGTTAGAAGCAGAGCCTAAGGTGTAAATTATCGATAGTCCATATCTCGGAAACTATAAGAGATAATGCAATTTGGCAACCGGCAATGTAATTAGCACGCCGAATACTACTTGGAATGTGAATTGGAACGAAATCGCCAATAGGTAAGACCATTTTACAATTTGGGCCCAAGTTAGAAGCAGAGCCTAAGGTGTAAATTATCGATAGTCCATATCTCGGAAACTATAAGAGATAATGCAATTTGGCAACCGGCAATGTAATTAGCATGCCGAATATTACTTGGAATGTGAATTGGAACGAAATCGCCAATAGATAAGACCATTTTACAATTTGGGCCCAAGTTAGAAGCAGAGCCTAAGGTGTAAATTATCGATAGTCCATATCTCGGAAACTATAAGAGATAATGCAATTTGGCAACCGGCAATGTAATTAGCATGCCGAATATTACTTGGAATGTGAATTGGAACGAAATCGCCAATAGATAAGACCATTTTACAATTTGGGCCCAAGTTAGAAGCAGAGCCTAAGGTGTAAATTATTGATAGTCCATATCTCGGAAACTATAAGAGATAATGCAATTTCGCAACCGGCAATGTAATTAGCATGCCGAATATCACTTGGAATGTGAATTGGGACGAAATCGCCAATAGATAAGACCATTTTACAATTTGGGCCCAAGTTAGAAGCAGAGCCTAAGGTGTAAATTATCGATAGTCCATATCTCGGAAACTATAAGAGATAATGCAATTTGGCAACCGGCAATGTAATTAGCATGCCGAATATTACTTGGAATGTGAATTGGAACGATATCGCCAATAGGTAAGACCATTTTACAATTTGGGCCCAAGTTAGAAGCAGAGCCTAAGGTGTAAATTATCGATAGTCCATATCTCGGAAACTATAAGAGATAATGCAATTTGGCAACCGGCAATGTAATTAGCATGCCGAATATTACTTGTAATGTGAATTGGAACGAAATCGCCAATAGGTAAGACTATTTTGCAATTTGGGAGCAAGTTAGAAGCAGAGCCTAAGGTGTAAATTATCGATAGTCCATATCTCGGAAACTATAAGAGATAATGCAATTTGGCAACCGGCAATGTAATTAGCATGCCGAATATTACTTGGAATGTGAATTGGAACGAAATCGCCAATAGATAAGACCATTTTACAATTTGGGCCCAAGTTAGAAGCAGAGCCTAAGGTGTAAATTATCGATAGTCCATATCTCGGAAACTATAAGAGATAATGCAATTTGGCAACCGGCAATGTAATTAGCATGCCGAATATTACTTGGAATGTGAATTGGAACGAAATCGCCAATAGATAAGACCATTTTACAATTTGGGTCCAAGTTAGAAGCAGAGCCTAAGGTGTAAATTATCGATAGTCCATATCTCGGAAACTATAAGAGATAATGCAATTTGGCAACCGGCAATGTAATTAGCATGCCGAATATTACTTGGAATGTGAATTGGAACGAAATCGCCAATAGATAAGACCATTTTACAATTTGGGCCCAAGTTAGAAGCAGAGCCTAAGGTGTAAATTATCGATAGTCCATATCTCGGAAACTATAAGAGATAATGCAATTTGGCAACCGGCAATGTAATTAGCATGCCGAATATTACTTGGAATGTGAATTGGAACGAAATCGCCAATAGATAAGACCATTTTACAATTTGGGCCCAAGTTAGAAGCAGAGCCTAAGGTGTAAATTATTGATAGTCCATATCTCGGAAACTATAAGAGATAATGCAATTTCGCAACCGGCAATGTAATTAGCATGCCGAATATCACTTGGAATGTGAATTGGGACGAAATCGCCAATAGATAAGACCATTTTACAATTTGGGCCCAAGTTAGAAGCAGAGCCTAAGGTGTAAATTATCGATAGTCCATATCTCGGAAACTATAAGAGATAATGCAATTTGGCAACCGGCAATGTAATTAGCATGCCGAATATTACTTGGAATGTGAATTGGAACGAAATCGCCAATAGATAAGACCATTTTACAATTTGGGCCCAAGTTAGAAGCAGAGCCTAAGGTGTAAATTATCGATAGTCCATATCTCGGAAACTATAAGAGATAATGCAATTTGGCAACCGGCAATGTAATTAGCACGCCGAATACTACTTGGAATGTGAATTGGAACGAAATCGCCAATAGGTAGGACCATTTTACAATTTGGGCCCAAGTTAGAAGCAGAGCTTAAGGTGTAAATTATCGATAGTCCATATCTCGGAAACTATAAGAGATAATGCAATTTGGCAACCGGCAATGTAATTAGCATGCCGACTATTACTTGGAATGTGAATTGGAACGAAATCGCCAATAGATAAGACCATTTTACAATTTGGGCCCAAGTTAGAAGCAGAGCCTAAGGTGTAAATTATCGATAGTCCATATCTCGGAAACTATAAGAGATAATGCAATTTGGCAACCGGCAATGTAATTAGCATGCCGAATATTACTTGGAATGTGAATTGGAACGAAATCGCCAATAGATAAGACCATTTTACAATTTGGGCCCAAGTTAGAAGCAGAGCCTAAGGTGTAAATTATTGATAGTCCATATCTCGGAAACTATAAGAGATAATGCAATTTCGCAACCGGCAATGTAATTAGCATGCCGAATATCACTTGGAATGTGAATTGGGACGAAATCGCCAATAGATAAGACCATTTTACAATTTGGGCCCAAGTTAGAAGCAGAGCCTAAGGTGTAAATTATCGATAGTCCATATCTCGGAAACTATAAGAGATAATGCAATTTGGCAACCGGCAATGTAATTAGCATGCCGAATATTACTTGGAATGTGAATTGGAACGAAATCGCCAATAGATAAGACCATTTTACAATTTGGGCCCAAGTTAGAAGCAGAGCCTAAGGTGTAAATTATCGATAGTCCATATCTCGGAAACTATAAGAGATAATGCAATTTGGCAACCGGCAATGTAATTAGCATGCCGAATATTAATTGGAATGTGAATTGGAACGAAATCGCCAATAGATAAGACCATTTTACAATTTGGGCCCAAGTTAGAAGCAGAGCCTATGGTGTAAATTATCGATAGTCCATATCTCGGAAACTATAAGAGATAATACAATTTGGCAACCGGCAATGTAATTAGCATGCCGAATATTACTTGGAATGTGAATTGGAACGAAATCGCCAATAGATAAGACCATTTTACAATTTGGGCCCAAGTTAGAAGCAGAGCCTAAGGTGTAAATTATCGATAGTCCATATCTCGGAAACTATAAGAGATAATGCAATTTGGCAACCGGCAATGTAATTAGCATGCCGAATATTACTTGGAATGTGAATTGGAACGAAATCGCCAATATTTTACAATTTGGGCCCAAGTTAGAAGCAGAGCCTAAGGTGTAAATTATCGATAGTCCATATCTCGGAAACTATAAGAGATAATGCAATTTGGCAGCCGGCAATGTAATTAGCATGCCGAATATTACTTGGAATGTGAATTGGAACGAAATCGCCAATAGATAAGACCATTTTACAATTTGGGCCCAAGTTAGAAGCAGAGCCTAAGGTGTAAATTATTGATAGTCCATATCTCGGAAACTATAAGAGATAATGCAATTTCGCAACCGGCAATGTAATTAGCATGCCGAATATTACTTGGAGTGTGAATTGGAACGAAATCGCCAATAGATAAGACCATTTTACAATTTGGGCCCAAGTTAGAAGCAGAGCCTAAGGTGTAAATTATCGATAGTCCATATCTCGGAAACTATAAGAGATAATGCAATTTGGCAACCGGCAATGTAATTAGCATGCCGAATATTACTTGGAATGTGAATTGGAACGAAATCGCCAATAGATAAGACCATTTTACAATTTGGGCCCAAGTTAGAAGCAGAGCCTAAGGTGTAAATTATCGATAGTCCATATCTCGGAAACTATAAGAGATAATGCAATTTGGCAACCGGCAATGTAATTAGCATGCCGAATATTACTTGGAATGTGAATTGGAACGAAATCGCCAATAGATAAGACCATTTTACAATTTGGGCCCAAGTTAGAAGCAGAGCCTAAGGTGTAAATTATCGATAGTCCATATCTCGGAAACTATAAGAGATAATGCAATTTGGCAACCGGCAATGTAATTAGCATGCCGAATATTACTTGGAATGTGAATTGGAACGAAATCGCCAATAGATAAGACCATTTTACAATTTGGGCCCAAGTTAGAAGCAGAGCCTAAGGTGTAAATTATCGATAGTCCATATCTCGGAAACTATAAGAGATAATGCAATTTGGCAACCGGCAATGTAATTAGCATGCCGAATATCACTTGGAATGTGAATTGGAACGAAATCGCCAATAGATAAGACCATTTTACAATTTGGGCCCAAGTTAGAAGCAGAGCCTAAGGTGTAAATTATTGATAGTCCATATCTCGGAAACTATAAGAGATAATGCAATTTCGCAACCGGCAATGTAATTAGCATGCCGAATATCACTTGGAATGTGAATTGGAACGAAATCGCCAATAGATAAGACCATTTTACAATTTGGGCCCAAGTTAGAAGCAGAGCCTAAGGTGTAAATTATCGATAGTCCATATCTCGGAAACTATAAGAGATAATGCAATTTGGCAACCGGCAATGTAATTAGCACGCCGAATACTACTTGGAATGTGAATTGGAACGAAATCGCCAATAGATAAGACCATTTTACAATTTGGGCCCAAGTTAGAAGCAGAGCCTAAGGTGTAAATTATCGATAGTCCATATCTCGGAAACTATAAGAGATAATGCAATTTGGCAACCGGCAATGTAATTAACACGCCGAATACTACTTGGAATGTGAATTGGAACGAAATCGCCAATAGGTAAGACCATTTTACAATTTGGGCCCAAGTTAGAAGCAGAGCCTAAGGTGTAAATTATCGATAGTCCATATCTCGGAAACTATAAGAGATAATTCAATTTAGCAACCGGCAATGTAATTAGCATGCCGAATATTACTTGGAATGTGAATTGGAGCGAAATCGCCAATAGATAAGACCATTTTACAATTTGGGCCCAAGTTAGAAGCAGAGCCTAAGGTGTAAATTATCGATAGTCCATATCTCGGAAACTATAAGAGATAATGCAATTTGGCAACCGGCAATGTAATTAGCATGCCGAATATTACTTGGAATGTGAATTGGAACGAAATCGCCAATAGATAAGACCATTTTACAATTTGGGCCCAAGTTAGAAGCAGAGCCTAAGGTGTAAATTATCGATAGTCCATATCTCGGAAACTATAAGAGATAATGCAATTTGACAACCGGCAATGTAATTAGCATGACGAATATTACTTGGAATGTGAATTGGAACGAAATCGCCAATAGATAAGACCATTTTACAATTTGGGCCCAAGTTAGAAGCAGAGCCTAAGGTGTAAATTATTGATAGTCCATATCTCGGAAACTATAAGAGATAATGCAATTTGACAACCGGCAATGTAATTAGCATGCCGAATATTACTTGGAATGTGAATTGGAACGAAATCGCCAATAGAGAAGACCATTTTACAATTTGGGCCCAAGTTAGAAGCAGAGCCTAAGGTGTAAATTATCGATAGTCCATATCTCGGAAACTATAAGAGATAATGCAATTTGGCAACCGGCAATGTAATTAGCATGCCGACTATCACTTGGAATGTGAATTGGGACGAAATCGCCAATAGATAAGACCATTTTACAATTTGGGCCCAAGTTAGAAGCAGAGCCTAAGGTGTAAATTATCGATAGTCCATATCTCGGAAACCATAAGAGATAATGCAATTTGGCAACCGGCAATGTAATTAGCATGCCGAATATTACATGGAATGTGAATTGGAACGAAATCGCCAATAGATAAAACCATTTTGCAATTTGGGCCCAAGTTAGAAGCAGAGCCTAAGGTGTAAATTGTCGATAGTCCATATCTCGGAAACTATAAGAGATAATGCAATTTGGCAACCGGCAATGTAATTAGCATGCCGAATATTACTTGGAATGTGAATTGGAACGAAATCGCCAATAGATAAGACCATTTTACAATTTGGGCCCAAGTTAGAAGCAGAGCCTAAGGTGTAAATTATCGATAGTCCATATCTCGGAAACTATAAGAGATAATGCAATTTGGCAACCGGCAATGTAATTAGCATGCCGAATATTACTTGGAATGTGAATTGGAATGAAATCGCCAATAGGTAAGACCATTTTACAATTTGGGCCCAAGTTAGAAGCAGAGCCTAAGGTGTAAATTATCGATAGTCCATATCTCGGAAACTATAAGAGATAATTCAATTTGGCAACCGGCAATGTAATTAGCATGCCGAATATTACTTGGAATGTGAATTGGAACGAAATCGCCAATATATAAGGCCATTTTACAATTTGGGCCCAAGTTAGAAGCAGAGCCTAAGGTGTAAATTATCGATAGTCCATATCTCGGAAACTATAAGAGATAATGCAATTTGGCAACCGGCAATGTTATTAGCATGAAGAATATTACTTGGAATGTGAATTGGAACGAAATCGCCAATATATAAGACCATTTTACAATTTGGGCCCAAGTTAGAAGCAGAGCCTAAGGTGTAAATTATCGATAGTCCATATCTCGGAAACTATAAGAGATAACGCAATTTGGCAACCGGAAATGTAATTAGCATGCCGAATATTACTTGGAATGTGAATTGGAACGAAATCGCCAATAGATAAGACCATTTTACAATTTGGGCCCAAGTTAGAAGCAGAGCCTAAGGTGTAAATTATCGATAGTCCATATCTCGGAAACTATAAGAGATAATGCAATTTCGCAACCGGCAATGTAATTAGCATGCCGAATATTACTTGGAGTGTGAATTGGAACGAAATCGCCAATAGATAAGACCATTTTACAATTTGGGCCCAAGTTAGAAGCAGAGCCTAAGGTGTAAATTATCGATAGTCCATATCTCGGAAACTATAAGAGATAATGCAATTTGGCAACCGGCAATGTAATTAGCATGCCGAATATTACTTGGAATGTGAATTGGAACGAAATCGCCAATAGATAAGACCATTTTACAATTTGGGCCCAAGTTAGAAGCAGAGCCTAAGGTGTAAATTATCGATAGTCCATATCTCGGAAACTATAAGAGATAATGCAATTTGGCAACCGGCAATGTAATTAGCATGCCGAATATTACTTGGAATGTGAATTGCAACGAAATCGCCAATAGATAAGACCATTTTACAATTTGGGCCCAAGTTAGAAGCAGAGCCTAAGGTGTAAATTATCGATAGTCCATATCTCGGAAACTATAAGAGATAATGCAATTTGGCAACCGGCAATGTAATTGGCATGCCGAATATTACTTGGAATGTGAATTGGAACGAAATCGCCAATAGATAAGACCATTTTACAATTTGGGCCCAAGTTAGAAGCAGAGCCTAAGGAGTAAATTATGGATAGTCCATATCTCGGAAACTATAAGAGATAATGCAATTTCGCAACCGGCAATGTAATTAGCATGCCGAATATCACTTGGAATGTGAATTGGGACGATATCGCCAATAGATAAGACCATTTTACAATTTGGGCCCAAGTTAGAAGCAGAGCCTAAGGTGTAAATTATCGATAGTCCATATCTCGGAAACTATAAGAGATAATGCAATTTGGCAACCGGCAATGTAATTAGCATGCCGAATATTACTTGGAATGTGAATTGGAACGAAATCGCCAATAGATAAGACCATTTTACAATTTGGGCCCAAGTTAGAAGCAGAGCCTAAGGTGTAAATTATCGATAGTCCATATCTCGGAAACTATAAGAGATAATGCAATTTGGCAACCGGCAATGTAATTAGCATGCCGAATATTACTTGGAATGTGAATTGGAACGAAATCGCCAATAGATAAGACTATTTTACAATTTGGGAGCAAGTTAGAAGCAGAGCCTAAGGTGTAAATTATCGATAGTCCATATCTCGGAAACTATAAGAGATAATGCAATTTGGCAACCGGCAATGTAATTAGCATGCCGAATATTACTTGGAATGTGAATTGGAACGAAATCGCCAATAGATAAGACCATTTTACAATTTGGGCCCAAGTTAGAAGCAGAGCCTAAGGTGTAAATTATCGATAGTCCATATCTCGGAAACTATAAGAGATAATGCAATTTGGCAACCGGCAATGTAATTAGCATGCCGAATATTACTTGGAATGTGAATTGGAACGAAATCGCCAATAGATAAGACCATTTTACAATTTGGGCCCAAGTTAGAAGCAGAGCCTAAGGTGTAAATTATCGATAGTCCATATCTCGGAAACTATAAGAGATAATGCAATTTGGCAACCGGCAATGTAATTAGCATGCCGAATATTACTTGGAATGTGAATTGGAACGAAATCGCCAATAGGTAAGACCATTTTACAATTTGGGCCCAAGTTAGAAGCAGAGCCTAAGGTGTAAATTATCGATAGTCCATATCTCGGAAACTATAAGAGATAATGCAATTTGGCAACCGGCAATGTAATTAGCATGCCGAATATTACTTGGAATGTGAATTGGAACGAAATCGCCAATAGATAAGACCATTTTACAATTTGGGCCCAAGTTAGAAGCAGAGCCTAAGGTGTAAATTATCGATAGTCCATATCTCGGAAACTATAAGAGATAATTCAATTTGGCAACCGGCAATGTAATTAGCATGCCGGATATTACTTGGAATGTGAATTGGAACGAAATCGCCAATAGATAAGACCATTTTACAATTTGGGTCCAAGTTAGAAGCAGAGCCTAAGGTGTAAATTACCGATAGTCCATATCTCGGAAACTATAAGAGATAATGCAATTTGGCAACCGGCAATGTAATTAGCATGCCGAATATTACTTGGAATGTGAATTGGAACGAAATCGCCAATAGATAAGACCATTTTACAATTTGGGCCCAAGTTAGAAGCAGAGCCTAAGGTGTAAATTATCGATAGTCCATATCTCGGAAACTATAAGAGATAATGCAATTTGGCAACCGGCAATGTAATTAGCATGCCGAATATTAATTGGAATGTGAATTGGAACGAAATCGCCAATAGATAAGACCATTTTACAATTTGGGCCCAAGTTAGAAGCAGAGCCTAAGGTGTAAATTATTGATAGTCCATATCTCGGAAACTATAAGAGATAATGCAATTTGACAACCGGCAATGTAATTAGCATGCCGAATATTACTTGGAATGTGAATTGGAACGAAATCGCCAATAGATAAGACCATTTTGCAATTTGGGCCCAAGTTAGAAGCAGATCCTAAGGTGTAAATTATCGATAGTCCATATCTCGGAAACTATAAGAGATAATGCAATTTGGCAACCGGCAATGTAATTAGCATGCCGAATATTACTTGGAATGTGAATTGGAACGAAATCGCCAATAGATAAGACTATTTTACAATTTGGGAGCAAGTTAGAAGCAGAGCCTAAGGTGTAAATTATCGATAGTCCATATCTCGGAAACTATAAGAGATAATGCAATTTGGCAACCGGCAATGTAATTAGCATGCCGAATATTACTTGGAATGTGAATTGGAACGAAATCGCCAATAGATAAGACCATTTTACAATTTGGGCCCAAGTTAGAAGCAGAGCCTAAGGTGTAAATTATCGATAGTCCATATCTCGGAAACTATAAGAGATAATGCAATTTGGCAACCGGCAATGTAATTAGCATGCCGAATATTACTTGGAATGTGAATTGGAACGAAATCGCCAATAGATAAGACCATTTTACAATTTGGGCCCAAGTTAGAAGCAGAGCCTAAGGTGTAAATTATCGATAGTCCATATCTCGGAAACTATAAGAGATAATGCAATTTGGCAACCGGCAATGTAATTAGCATGCCGAATATTACTCGGAATGTGAATTGGAACGAAATCGCCAATAGATAAGACCATTTTACAATTTGGGCCCAAGTTAGAAGCAGAGCCTAAGGTGTAAATTATTGATAGTCCATATCTCGGAAACTATAAGAGATAATGCAATTTCGCAACCGGCAATGTAATTAGCATGCCGAATATCACTTGGAATGTGAATTGGGACGAAATCGCCAATAGATAAGACCATTTTACAATTTGGGCAAAAGTTAGAAGCAGAGCCTAAGGTGTAAATTCTCGTTAGTCCATATCTCGGAAACTATAAGAGATAATGCAATTTGGCAACCGGCAATGTAATTAGCACGCCGAATACTACTTGGAATGTGAATTGGAACGAAATCGCCAATAGGTAAGAGCATTTTAGAATTTGGGCCCAAGTTAGAAGCAGAGCCTAAGGTGTAAGTTATCGATAGTCCATATCTCGGAAACTATAAGAGATAATGCAATTTGGCAACCGGCAATGTAATTAGCATGCCGAATATTACTTGGAATGTGAATTGGAACGAAATCGCCAATATTTTACAATTTGGGCCCAAGTTAGAAGCAGAGCCTAAGGTGTAAATTATCGATAGTCCATATCTCGGAAACTATAAGAGATAATGCAATTTGGCAACCGGCAATGTAATTAGCATGCCGAATAATACTTGGAATGTGAATTGGAACGAAATTGCCAATAGATAAGACCATTTTACAATTTGGGCCCAAGTTAGAAGCAGAGCCTAAGGTGTAAATTATCGATAGTCCATATCTCGGAAACTATAAGAGATAATGCAATTTGGCAACCGGCAATGTAATTAGCATGCCGAATATTACTTGGAATGTGAATTGGAACGAAATCGCCAATATTTTACAATTTGGGCCCAAGTTAGAAGCAGAGCCTAAGGTGTAAATTATTGATAGTCCATATCTCGGAAACTATAAGAGATAATGCAATTTCGCAACCGGCAATGTAATTAGCATGCCGAATATTACTTGGAGTGTGAATTGGAACGAAATCGCCAATAGATAAGACCATTTTACAATTTGGGCCCAAGTTAGAAGCAGAGCCTAAGGTGTAAATTATTGATAGTCCATATCTCGGAAACTATAAGAGATAATGCAATTTCGCAACCGGCAATGTAATTAGCATGCCGAATATTACTTGGAGTGTGAATTGGAACGAAATCGCCAATAGATAAGGCCATTTTACAATTTGGGCCCAAGTTAGAAGCAGAGCCTAAGGTGTAAATTATTGATAGTCCATATCTCGGAAACTATAAGAGATAATGCAATTTCGCAACCGGCAATGTAATTAGCATGCCGAATATTACTTGGAGTGTGAATTGGAACGAAATCGCCAATAGATAAGACCATTTTACAATTTGGGCCCAAGTTAGAAGCAGAGCCTAAGGTGTAAATTATTGATAGTCCATATCTCGGAAACTATAAGAGATAATGCAATTTCGCAACCGGCAATGTAATTAGCATGCCGAATATTACTTGGAGTGTGAATTGGAACGAAATCGCCAATAGATAAGACCATTTTACAATTTGGGCCCAAGTTAGAAGCAGAGCCTAAGGTGTAAATTATCGATAGTCCATATCTCGGAAACTATAAGAGATAATGCAATTTGGCAACCGGCAATGTAATTAGCATGCCGAATATTACTTGGAATGTGAATTGGAACGAAATCGCCAATAGATAAGACCATTTTACAATTTGGGCCCAAGTTAGAAGCAGAGCCTAAGGTGTAAATTATCGATAGTCCATATCCCGGAAACTATAAGAGATAATGCAATTTGGCAACCGGCAATGTAATTAGCATGCCGAATATTACTTGGAATGTGAATTGGAACGAAATCGCCAATAGGTAAGACCATTTTACAATTTGGGCCCAAGTTAGAAGCAGAGCCTAAGGTGTAAATTATCGATAGTCCATATCTCGGAAACTATAAGAGATAATGCAATTTGGCAACCGGCAATGTAATTAGCATGCCGAATATTACTTGGAATGTGAATTGGAACGAAATCGCCAATAGATAAGACCATTTTACAATTTGGGCCCAAGTTAGAAGCAGAGCCTAAGGTGTAAATTATCGATAGTCCATATCTCGGAAACTATAAGAGATAATTCAATTTGGCAACCGGCAATGTAATTAGCATGCCGGATATTACTTGGAATGTGAATTGGAACGAAATCGCCAATAGATAAGACCATTTTACAATTTGGGTCCAAGTTAGAAGCAGAGCCTAAGGTGTAAATTACCGATAGTCCATATCTCGGAAACTATAAGAGATAATGCAATTTGGCAACCGGCAATGTAATTAGCATGCCGAATATTACTTGGAATGTGAATTGGAACGAAATCGCCAATAGATAAGACCATTTTACAATTTGGGCCCAAGTTAGAAGCAGAGCCTAAGGTGTAAATTATCGATAGTCCATATCTCGGAAACTATAAGAGATAATGCAATTTGGCAACCGGCAATGTAATTAGCATGCCGAATATTAATTGGAATGTGAATTGGAACGAAATCGCCAATAGATAAGACCATTTTACAATTTGGGCCCAAGTTAGAAGCAGAGCCTAAGGTGTAAATTATTGATAGTCCATATCTCGGAAACTATAAGAGATAATGCAATTTGACAACCGGCAATGTAATTAGCATGCCGAATATTACTTGGAATGTGAATTGGAACGAAATCGCCAATAGATAAGACCATTTTGCAATTTGGGCCCAAGTTAGAAGCAGAGCCTAAGGTGTAAATTATCGATAGTCCATATCTCGGAAACTATAAGAGATAATGCAATTTGGCAACCGGCAATGTAATTAGCATGCCGAATATTACTTGGAATGTGAATTGGAACGAAATCGCCAATAGATAAGACTATTTTACAATTTGGGAGCAAGTTAGAAGCAGAGCCTAAGGTGTAAATTATCGATAGTCCATATCTCGGAAACTATAAGAGATAATGCAATTTGGCAACCGGCAATGTAATTAGCATGCCGAATATTACTTGGAATGTGAATTGGAACGAAATCGCCAATAGATAAGACCATTTTACAATTTGGGCCCAAGTTAGAAGCAGAGCCTAAGGTGTAAATTATCGATAGTCCATATCTCGGAAACTATAAGAGATAATGCAATTTGGCAACCGGCAATGTAATTAGCATGCCGAATATTACTTGGAATGTGAATTGGAACGAAATCGCCAATAGATAAGACCATTTTACAATTTGGGCCCAAGTTAGAAGCAGAGCCTAAGGTGTAAATTATCGATAGTCCATATCTCGGAAACTATAAGAGATAATGCAATTTGGCAACCGGCAATGTAATTAGCATGCCGAATATTACTCGGAATGTGAATTGGAACGAAATCGCCAATAGATAAGACCATTTTACAATTTGGGCCCAAGTTAGAAGCAGAGCCTAAGGTGTAAATTATTGATAGTCCATATCTCGGAAACTATAAGAGATAATGCAATTTCGCAACCGGCAATGTAATTAGCATGCCGAATATCACTTGGAATGTGAATTGGGACGAAATCGCCAATAGATAAGACCATTTTACAATTTGGGCAAAAGTTAGAAGCAGAGCCTAAGGTGTAAATTCTCGTTAGTCCATATCTCGGAAACTATAAGAGATAATGCAATTTGGCAACCGGCAATGTAATTAGCACGCCGAATACTACTTGGAATGTGAATTGGAACGAAATCGCCAATAGGTAAGAGCATTTTAGAATTTGGGCCCAAGTTAGAAGCAGAGCCTAAGGTGTAAGTTATCGATAGTCCATATCTCGGAAACTATAAGAGATAATGCAATTTGGCAACCGGCAATGTAATTAGCATGCCGAATATTACTTGGAATGTGAATTGGAACGAAATCGCCAATATTTTACAATTTGGGCCCAAGTTAGAAGCAGAGCCTAAGGTGTAAATTATCGATAGTCCATATCTCGGAAACTATAAGAGATAATGCAATTTGGCAACCGGCAATGTAATTAGCATGCCGAATAATACTTGGAATGTGAATTGGAACGAAATTGCCAATAGATAAGACCATTTTACAATTTGGGCCCAAGTTAGAAGCAGAGCCTAAGGTGTAAATTATCGATAGTCCATATCTCGGAAACTATAAGAGATAATGCAATTTGGCAACCGGCAATGTAATTAGCATGCCGAATATTACTTGGAATGTGAATTGGAACGAAATCGCCAATATTTTACAATTTGGGCCCAAGTTAGAAGCAGAGCCTAAGGTGTAAATTATCGATAGTCCATATCTCTGAAACTATAAGAGATAATGCAATTTCTCAACCGGCAATGTAATTAGCATGCCGAATACTACTTGGAATGTGAATTGGGACGAAATCGCCAATAGATAAGGCCATTTTACAATTTGGGCCCAAGTTAGAAGCAGAGCCTAAGGTGTAAATTATCGATAGTCCATATCTCGGAAACTATAAGAGATAATGCAATTTGGCAGCCGGCAATGTAATTAGCATGCCGAATATTACTTGGAATGTGAATTGGAACGAAATCGCCAATAGATAAGACCATTTTACAATTTGGGCCCAAGTTAGAAGCAGAGCCTAAGGTGTAAATTATTGATAGTCCATATCTCGGAAACTATAAGAGATAATGCAATTTCGCAACCGGCAATGTAATTAGCATGCCGAATATTACTTGGAGTGTGAATTGGAACGAAATCGCCAATAGATAAGACCATTTTACAATTTGGGCCCAAGTTAGAAGCAGAGCCTAAGGTGTAAATTATCGATAGTCCATATCTCGGAAACTATAAGAGATAATGCAATTTGGCAACCGGCAATGTGATTAGCATGCCGAATATTACTTGGAATGTAAATTGGAACGAAATCGCCAATAGATAAGACCATTTTACAATTTGGGCCCAAGTTAGAAGCAGAGCCTAAGGTGTAAATTATCGATAGTCCATATCTCGGAAACTATAAGAGATAAAGCAATTTGGCAACCGGCAATGTAATTAGCATGCCGAATATTACTTGGAATGTGAATTGGAACGAAATCGCCAATAGATAAGACCATTTTACAATTTGGGCCCAAGTTAGAAGCAGAGCCTAAGGTGTAAATTATCGATAGTCCATATCTCGGAAACTATAAGAGATAATGCAATTTGGCAACCGGCAATGTAATTAGCATGCCGAATATTACTTGGAATGTGAATTGGAACGAAATCGCCAATAGATAAGACCATTTTACAATTTGGGCCCAAGTTAGAAGCAGAGCCTAAGGTGTAAATTATTGATAGTCCATATCTCGGAAACTATAAGAGATAATGCAATTTCGCAACCGGCAATGTAATTAGCATGCCGAATATCACTTGGAATGTGAATTGGGACGAAATCGCCAATAGATAAGACCATTTTACAATTTGGGCCCAAGTTAGAAGCAGAGCCTAAGGTGTAAATTATCGATAGTCCATATCTCGGAAACTATAAGAGATAATGCAATTTGGCAACCGGCAATGTAATTAGCATGCCGAATATTACTTGGAATGTGAATTGGAACGAAATCGCCAATAGATAAGACCATTTTACAATTTGGGCCCAAGTTAGAAGCAGAGCCTAAGGCGTAAATTATCGATAGTCCATATCTCGGAAACTATAAGAGATAATGCAATTTGGCAACCGGCAATGTAATTAGCACGCCGAATACTACTTGGAATGTGAATTGGAACGAAATCGCCAATAGGTAAGACCATTTTACAATTTGGGCCCAAGTTAGAAGCAGAGCCTAAGGTGTAAATTATCGATAGTCCATATCTCGGAAACTATAAGAGATAATTCAATTTGGCAACCGGCAATGTAATTAGCATGCCGAATATTACTTGGAATGTGAATTGGAGCGAAATCGCCAATAGATAAGACCATTTTACAATTTGGGCCCAAGTTAGAAGCAGAGCCTAAGGTGTAAATTATCGATAGTCCATATCTCGGAAACTATAAGAGATAATGCAATTTGGCAACCGGCAATGTAATTAGCATGCCGAATATTACTTGGAATGTGAATTGGAACGAAATCGCCAATAGATAAGACCATTTTACAATTTGGGCCCAAGTTAGAAGCATAGCCTAAGGTGTAAATTATCGATAGTCCATATCTCGGAAACTATAAGAGATAATGCAATTTGACAACCGGCAATGTAATTAGCATGACGAATATTACTTGGAATGTGAATTGGAACGAAATCGCCAATAGATAAGACCATTTTACAATTTGGGCCCAAGTTAGAAGCAGAGCCTAAGGTGTAAATTATCGATAGTCCATATCTCGGAAACTATAAGAGATAATGCAATTTGGCAACCGGCAATGTAATTAGCATGCCGAATATTAATTGGAAAGTGAATTGGAACGAAATCGCCAATAGATAAGACCATTTTACAATTTGGGCCCAAGTTAGAAGCAGAGCCTAAGGTGTAAATTATTGATAGTCCATATCTCGGAAACTATAAGAGATAATGCAATTTGACAACCGGCAATGTAATTAGCATGCCGAATATTACTTGGAATGTGAATTGGAACGAAATCGCCAATAGAGAAGACCATTTTACAATTTGGGCCCAAGTTAGAAGCAGAGCCTAAGGTGTAAATTATCGATAGTCCATATCTCGGAAACTATAAGAGATAATGCAATTTGGCAACCGGCAATGTAATTAGCATGCCGAATATCACTTGGAATGTGAATTGGGACGAAATCGCCAATAGATAAGACCATTTTACAATTTGGGCCCAAGTTAGAAGCAGAGCCTAAGGTGTAAATTATCGATAGTCCATATCTCGGAAACCATAAGAGATAATGCAATTTGGCAACCGGCAATGTAATTAGCATGCCGAATATTACTTGGAATGTGAATTGGAACGAAATCGCCAATAGATAAGACCATTTTGCAATTTGGGCCCAAGTTAGAAGCAGAGCCTAAGGTGTAAATTATCGATAGTCCATATCTCGGAAACTATAAGAGATAATGCAATTTGGCAACCGGCAATGTAATTAGCATGCCGAATATTACTTGGAATGTGAATTGGAACGAAATCGCCAATAGATAAGACCATTTTACAATTTGGGCCCAAGTTAGAAGCAGAGCCTAAGGTGTAAATTATCGATAGTCCATATCTCGGAAACTATAAGAGATAATGCAATTTGGCAACCGGCAATGTAATTAGCATGCCGAATATTACTTGGAATGTGAATTGGAACGAAATCGCCAATAGGTAAGACCATTTTACAATTTGGGCCCAAGTTAGAAGCAGAGCCTAAGGTGTAAATTATCGATAGTCCATATCTCGGAAACTATAAGAGATAATGCAATTTGGCAACCGGCAATGTAATTAGCATGCCGAATATTACTTGGAATGTGAATTGGAACGAAATCGCCAATAGATAAGATCATTTTACAATTTGGGCCCAAGTTAGAAGCATAGCCTAAGGTGTAAATTATCGATAGTCCATATCTCGGAAACTATAAGAGATAATGCAATTTGACAACCGGCAATGTAATTAGCATGACGAATATTACTTGGAATGTGAATTGGAACGAAATCGCCAATAGATAAGACCATTTTACAATTTGGGCCCAAGTTAGAAGCAGAGCCTAAGGTGTAAATTATCGATAGTCCATATCTCGGAAACTATAAGAGATAATGCAATTTGGCAACCGGCAATGTAATTAGCATGCCGAATATTAATTGGAAAGTGAATTGGAACGAAATCGCCAATAGATAAGACCATTTTACAATTTGGGCCCAAGTTAGAAGCAGAGCCTAAGGTGTAAATTATTGATAGTCCATATCTCGGAAACTATAAGAGATAATGCAATTTGACAACCGGCAATGTAATTAGCATGCCGAATATTACTTGGAATGTGAATTGGAACGAAATCGCCAATAGAGAAGACCATTTTACAATTTGGGCCCAAGTTAGAAGCAGAGCCTAAGGTGTAAATTATCGATAGTCCATATCTCGGAAACTATAAGAGATAATGCAATTTGGCAACCGGCAATGTAATTAGCATGCCGAATATCACTTGGAATGTGAATTGGGACGAAATCGCCAATAGATAAGACCATTTTACAATTTGGGCCCAAGTTAGAAGCAGAGCCTAAGGTGTAAATTATCGATAGTCCATATCTCGGAAACCATAAGAGATAATGCAATTTGGCAACCGGCAATGTAATTAGCATGCCGAATATTACTTGGAATGTGAATTGGAACGAAATCGCCAATAGATAAGACCATTTTGCAATTTGGGCCCAAGTTAGAAGCAGAGCCTAAGGTGTAAATTATCGATAGTCCATATCTCGGAAACTATAAGAGATAATGCAATTTGGCAACCGGCAATGTAATTAGCATGCCGAATATTACTTGGAATGTGAATTGGAACGAAATCGCCAATAGATAAGACCATTTTACAATTTGGGCCCAAGTTAGAAGCAGAGCCTAAGGTGTAAATTATCGATAGTCCATATCTCGGAAACTATAAGAGATAATGCAATTTGGCAACCGGCAATGTAATTAGCATGCCGAATATTACTTGGAATGTGAATTGGAACGAAATCGCCAATAGGTAAGACCATTTTACAATTTGGGCCCAAGTTAGAAGCAGAGCCTAAGGTGTAAATTATCGATAGTCCATATCTCGGAAACTATAAGAGATAATGCAATTTGGCAACCGGCAATGTAATTAGCATGCCGAATATTACTTGGAATGTGAATTGGAACGAAATCGCCAATAGGTAAGACTATTTTACAATTTGGGAGCAAGTTAGAAGCAGAGCCTAAGGTGTAAATTATCGATAGTCCATATCTCGGAAACTATAAGAGATAATGCAATTTGGCAACCGGCAATGTAATTAGCATGCCGAATATTACTTGGAATGTGAATTGGAACGAAATCGCCAATAGATAAGACCATTTTACAATTTGGGCCCAAGTTAGAAGCAGAGCCTAAGGTGTAAATTATCGATAGTCCATATCTCGGAAACTATAAGAGATAATGCAATTTGGCAACCGGCAATGTAATTAGCATGCCGAATATTACTTGGAATGTGAATTGGAACGAAATCGCCAATAGATAAGACCATTTTACAATTTGGGTCCAAGTTAGAAGCAGAGCCTAAGGTGTAAATTATCGATAGTCCATATCTCGGAAACTATAAGAGATAATGCAATTTGGCAACCGGCAATGTAATTAGCATGCCGAATATTACTTGGAATGTGAATTGGAACGAAATCGCCAATAGATAAGACCATTTTACAATTTGGGCCCAAGTTAGAAGCAGAGCCTAAGGTGTAAATTATCGATAGTCCATATCTCGGAAACTATAAGAGATAATGCAATTTGGCAACCGGCAATGTAATTAGCATGCCGAATATTACTTGGAATGTGAATTGGAACGAAATCGCCAATAGATAACACCATTTTACAATTTGGGCCCAAGTTAGAAGCAGAGCCTAAGGTGTAAATTATTGATAGTCCATATCTCGGAAACTATAAGAGATAATGCAATTTCGCAATCGGCAATGTAATTAGCATGCCGAATATCACTTGGAATGTGAATTGGGACGAAATCGCCAATAGATAAGACCATTTTACAATTTGGGCCCAAGTTAGAAGCAGAGCCTAAGGTGTAAATTATCGATAGTCCATATCTCGGAAACTATAAGAGATAATGCAATTTGGCAACCGGCAATGTAATTAGCATGCCGAATATTACTTGGAATGTGAATTGGAACGAAATCGCCAATAGATAAGACCATTTTACAATTTGGGCCCAAGTTAGAAGCAGAGCCTAAGGTGTAAATTATCGATAGTCCATATCTCGGAAACTATAAGAGATAATGCAATTTGGCAACCGGCAATGTAATTAGCATGCCGAATATTACTTGGAATGTGAATTGGAACGAAATCGCCAATAGATAAGACCATTTTACAATTTGGGCCCAAGTTAGAAGCAGAGCCTAAGGTGTAAATTATCGATAGTCCATATCTCGGAAACTATAAGAGATAATGCAATTTGGCAACCGGCAATGTAATTAGCATGCCGAATATTACTTGGAATGTGAATTGGAACGAAATCACCAATAGATAAGACCATTTTACAATTTAGTCCCAAGTTAGAAGCAGAGCCTAAGGTGTAAATTATTGATAGTCCATATCTCGGAAACTATAAGAGATAATGCAATTTCGCAACCGGCAATGTAATTAGCATGCCGAATATCACTTGGAATGTGAATTGGGACGAAATCGCCAATAGATAAGACCATTTTACAATTTGGGCCCAAGTTAGAAGCAGAGCCTAAGGTGTAAATTATCGATAGTCCATATCTCGGAAACTATAAGAGATAATGCAATTTGGCAACCGGCAATGTAATTAGCATGCCGAATATTACTTGGAATGTGAATTGGAACGAAATCGCCAATAGATAAGACCATTTTACAATTTGGGCCCAAGTTAGAAGCAGAGCCTAAGGTGTAAATTATCGATAGTCCATATCTCGGAAACTATAAGAGATAATGCAATTTGGCAACCGGCAATGTAATTAGCATGCCGAATATTACTTGGAATGTGAATTGGAACGAAATCGCCAATAGATAAGACCATTTTACAATTTGGGCCCAAGTTAGAAGCAGAGCCTAAGGTGTAAATTATCGATAGTCCATATCTCGGAAACTATAAGAGATAATGCAATTTGGCAACCGGCAATGTAATTAGCACGCCGAATACTACTTGGAATGTGAATTGGAACGAAATCGCCAATAGGTAAGACCATTTTACAATTTGGGCCCAAGTTAGAAGCAGAGCCTAAGGTGTAAATTATCGATAGTCCATATCTCGGAAACTATAAGAGATAATTCAATTTGGCAACCGGCAATGTAATTAGCATGCCGAATATTACTTGGAATGTGAATTGGAGCGAAATCGCCAATAGATAAGACCATTTTACAATTTGGGCCCAAGTTAGAAGCAGAGCCTAAGGTGTAAATTATCGATAGTCCATATCTCGGAAACTATAAGAGATAATGCAATTTGGCAACCGGCAATGTAATTAGCATGCCGAATATTACTTGGAATGTGAATTGGAACGAAATCGCCAATAGGTAAGACCATTTTACAATTTGGGCCCAAGTTAGAAGCAGAGTCTAAGGTGTAAATTATCGATAGTCCATATCTCGGAAACTATAAGAGATAATGCAATTTGGCAACCGGCAATGTAATTAGCATGCCGAATATTACTTGGAATGTGAATTGGAACGAAATCGCCAATAGGTAAGACTATTTTACAATTTGGGAGCAAGTTAGAAGCAGAGCCTAAGGTGTAAATTATCGATAGTCCATATCTCGGAAACTATAAGAGATAATGCAATTTGGCAACCGGCAATGTAATTAGCATGCCGAATATTACTTGGAATGTGAATTGGAACGAAATCGCCAATAGATAAGACCATTTTACAATTTGGGCCCAAGTTAGAAGCAGAGCCTAAGGTGTAAATTATCGATAGTCCATATCTCGGAAACTATAAGAGATAATGCAATTTGGCAACCGGCAATGTAATTAGCATGCCGAATATTACTTGGAATGTGAATTGGAACGAAATCGCCAATAGATAAGACCATTTTACAATTTGGGTCCAAGTTAGAAGCAGAGCCTAAGGTGTAAATTATCGATAGTCCATATCTCGGAAACTATAAGAGATAATGCAATTTGGCAACCGGCAATGTAATTAGCATGCCGAATATTACTTGGAATGTGAATTGGAACGAAATCGCCAATAGATAAGACCATTTTACAATTTGGGCCCAAGTTAGAAGCAGAGCCTAAGGTGTAAATTATCGATAGTCCATATCTCGGAAACTATAAGAGATAATGCAATTTGGCAACCGGCAATGTAATTAGCATGCCGAATATTACTTGGAATGTGAATTGGAACGAAATCGCCAATAGGTAAGACCATTTTACAATTTGGGCCCAAGTTAGAAGCAGAGCCTAAGGTGTAAATTATCGATAGTCCATATCTCGGAAACTATAAGAGATAATGCAATTTGGCAACCGGCAATGTAATTAGCATGCCGAATATTACTTGGAATGTGAATTGGAACGAAATCGCCAATAGATAAGACCATTTTACAATTTGGGCCCAAGTTAGAAGCAGAGCCTAAGGTGTAAATTATCGATAGTCCATATCTCGGAAACTATAAGAGATAATTCAATTTGGCAACCGGCAATGTAATTAGCATGCCGGATATTACTTGGAATGTGAATTGGAACGAAATCGCCAATAGATAAGACCATTTTACAATTTGGGTCCAAGTTAGAAGCAGAGCCTAAGGTGTAAATTACCGATAGTCCATATCTCGGAAACTATAAGAGATAATGCAATTTGGCAACCGGCAATGTAATTAGCATGCCGAATATTACTTGGAATGTGAATTGGAACGAAATCGCCAATAGATAAGACCATTTTACAATTTGGGCCCAAGTTAGAAGCAGAGCCTAAGGTGTAAATTATCGATAGTCCATATCTCGGAAACTATAAGCGATAATGCAATTTGGCAACCGGCAATGTAATTAGCATGCCGAATATTAATTGGAATGTGAATTGGAACGAAATCGCCAATAGATAAGACCATTTTACAATTTGGGCCCAAGTTAGAAGCAGAGCCTAAGGTGTAAATTATTGATAGTCCATATCTCGGAAACTATAAGAGATAATGCAATTTGACAACCGGCAATGTAATTAGCATGCCGAATATTACTTGGAATGTGAATTGGAACGAAATCGCCAATAGATAAGACCATTTTGCAATTTGGGCCCAAGTTAGAAGCAGAGCCTAAGGTGTAAATTATCGATAGTCCATATCTCGGAAACTATAAGAGATAATGCAATTTGGCAACCGGCAATGTAATTAGCATGCCGAATATTACTTGGAATGTGAATTGGAACGAAATCGCCAATAGATAAGACTATTTTACAATTTGGGAGCAAGTTAGAAGCAGAGCCTAAGGTGTAAATTATCGATAGTCCATATCTCGGAAACTATAAGAGATAATGCAATTTGGCAACCGGCAATGTAATTAGCATGCCGAATATTACTTGGAATGTGAATTGGAACGAAATCGCCAATAGATAAGACCATTTTACAATTTGGGCCCAAGTTAGAAGCAGAGCCTAAGGTGTAAATTATCGATAGTCCATATCTCGGAAACTATAAGAGATAATGCAATTTGGCAACCGGCAATGTAATTAGCATGCCGAATATTACTTGGAATGTGAATTGGAACGAAATCGCCAATAGATAAGACCATTTTACAATTTGGGCCCAAGTTAGAAGCAGAGCCTAAGGTGTAAATTATCGATAGTCCATATCTCGGAAACTATAAGAGATAATGCAATTTGGCAACCGGCAATGTAATTAGCATGCCGAATATTACTCGGAATGTGAATTGGAACGAAATCGCCAATAGATAAGACCATTTTACAATTTGGGCCCAAGTTAGAAGCAGAGCCTAAGGTGTAAATTATTGATAGTCCATATCTCGGAAACTATAAGAGATAATGCAATTTCGCAACCGGCAATGTAATTAGCATGCCGAATATCACTTGGAATGTGAATTGGGACGAAATCGCCAATAGATAAGACCATTTTACAATTTGGGCAAAAGTTAGAAGCAGAGCCTAAGGTGTAAATTCTCGTTAGTCCATATCTCGGAAACTATAAGAGATAATGCAATTTGGCAACCGGCAATGTAATTAGCACGCCGAATACTACTTGGAATGTGAATTGGAACGAAATCGCCAATAGGTAAGAGCATTTTAGAATTTGGGCCCAAGTTAGAAGCAGAGCCTAAGGTGTAAGTTATCGATAGTCCATATCTCGGAAACTATAAGAGATAATGCAATTTGGCAACCGGCAATGTAATTAGCATGCCGAATATTACTTGGAATGTGAATTGGAACGAAATCGCCAATATTTTACAATTTGGGCCCAAGTTAGAAGCAGAGCCTAAGGTGTAAATTATCGATAGTCCATATCTCGGAAACTATAAGAGATAATGCAATTTGGCAACCGGCAATGTAATTAGCATGCCGAATAATACTTGGAATGTGAATTGGAACGAAATTGCCAATAGATAAGACCATTTTACAATTTGGGCCCAAGTTAGAAGCAGAGCCTAAGGTGTAAATTATCGATAGTCCATATCTCGGAAACTATAAGAGATAATGCAATTTGGCAACCGGCAATGTAATTAGCATGCCGAATATTACTTGGAATGTGAATTGGAACGAAATCGCCAATATTTTACAATTTGGGCCCAAGTTAGAAGCAGAGCCTAAGGTGTAAATTATCGATAGTCCATATCTCTGAAACTATAAGAGATAATGCAATTTCTCAACCGGCAATGTAATTAGCATGCCGAATACTACTTGGAATGTGAATTGGGACGAAATCGCCAATAGATAAGGCCATTTTACAATTTGGGCCCAAGTTAGAAGCAGAGCCTAAGGTGTAAATTATCGATAGTCCATATCTCGGAAACTATAAGAGATAATGCAATTTGGCAGCCGGCAATGTAATTAGCATGCCGAATATTACTTGGAATGTGAATTGGAACGAAATCGCCAATAGATAAGACCATTTTACAATTTGGGCCCAAGTTAGAAGCAGAGCCTAAGGTGTAAATTATTGATAGTCCATATCTCGGAAACTATAAGAGATAATGCAATTTCGCAACCGGCAATGTAATTAGCATGCCGAATATTACTTGGAGTGTGAATTGGAACGAAATCGCCAATAGATAAGACCATTTTACAATTTGGGCCCAAGTTAGAAGCAGAGCCTAAGGTGTAAATTATCGATAGTCCATATCTCGGAAACTATAAGAGATAATGCAATTTGGCAACCGGCAATGTAATTAGCATGCCGAATATTACTTGGAATGTAAATTGGAACGAAATCGCCAATAGATAAGACCATTTTACAATTTGGGCCCAAGTTAGAAGCAGAGCCTAAGGTGTAAATTATCGATAGTCCATATCTCGGAAACTATAAGAGATAAAGCAATTTGGCAACCGGCAATGTAATTAGCATGCCGAATATTACTTGGAATGTGAATTGGAACGAAATCGCCAATAGATAAGACCATTTTACAATTTGGGCCCAAGTTAGAAGCAGAGCCTAAGGTGTAAATTATCGATAGTCCATATCTCGGAAACTATAAGAGATAATGCAATTTGGCAACCGGCAATGTAATTAGCATGCCGAATATTACTTGGAATGTGAATTGGAACGAAATCGCCAATAGATAAGACCATTTTACAATTTGGGCCCAAGTTAGAAGCAGAGCCTAAGGTGTAAATTATTGATAGTCCATATCTCGGAAACTATAAGAGATAATGCAATTTCGCAACCGGCAATGTAATTAGCATGCCGAATATCACTTGGAATGTGAATTGGGACGAAATCGCCAATAGATAAGACCATTTTACAATTTGGGCCCAAGTTAGAAGCAGAGCCTAAGGTGTAAATTATCGATAGTCCATATCTCGGAAACTATAAGAGATAATGCAATTTGGCAACCGGCAATGTAATTAGCATGCCGAATATTACTTGGAATGTGAATTGGAACGAAATCGCCAATAGATAAGACCATTTTACAATTTGGGCCCAAGTTAGAAGCAGAGCCTAAGGCGTAAATTATCGATAGTCCATATCTCGGAAACTATAAGAGATAATGCAATTTGGCAACCGGCAATGTAATTAGCACGCCGAATACTACTTGGAATGTGAATTGGAACGAAATCGCCAATAGGTAAGACCATTTTACAATTTGGGCCCAAGTTAGAAGCAGAGCCTAAGGTGTAAATTATCGATAGTCCATATCTCGGAAACTATAAGAGATAATTCAATTTGGCAACCGGCAATGTAATTAGCATGCCGAATATTACTTGGAATGTGAATTGGAGCGAAATCGCCAATAGATAAGACCATTTTACAATTTGGGCCCAAGTTAGAAGCAGAGCCTAAGGTGTAAATTATCGATAGTCCATATCTCGGAAACTATAAGAGATAATGCAATTTGGCAACCGGCAATGTAATTAGCATGCCGAATATTACTTGGAATGTGAATTGGAACGAAATCGCCAATAGATAAGACCATTTTACAATTTGGGCCCAAGTTAGAAGCATAGCCTAAGGTGTAAATTATCGATAGTCCATATCTCGGAAACTATAAGAGATAATGCAATTTGACAACCGGCAATGTAATTAGCATGACGAATATTACTTGGAATGTGAATTGGAACGAAATCGCCAATAGATAAGACCATTTTACAATTTGGGCCCAAGTTAGAAGCAGAGCCTAAGGTGTAAATTATCGATAGTCCATATCTCGGAAACTATAAGAGATAATGCAATTTGGCAACCGGCAATGTAATTAGCATGCCGAATATTAATTGGAAAGTGAATTGGAACGAAATCGCCAATAGATAAGACCATTTTACAATTTGGGCCCAAGTTAGAAGCAGAGCCTAAGGTGTAAATTATTGATAGTCCATATCTCGGAAACTATAAGAGATAATGCAATTTGACAACCGGCAATGTAATTAGCATGCCGAATATTACTTGGAATGTGAATTGGAACGAAATCGCCAATAGAGAAGACCATTTTACAATTTGGGCCCAAGTTAGAAGCAGAGCCTAAGGTGTAAATTATCGATAGTCCATATCTCGGAAACTATAAGAGATAATGCAATTTGGCAACCGGCAATGTAATTAGCATGCCGAATATCACTTGGAATGTGAATTGGGACGAAATCGCCAATAGATAAGACCATTTTACAATTTGGGCCCAAGTTAGAAGCAGAGCCTAAGGTGTAAATTATCGATAGTCCATATCTCGGAAACCATAAGAGATAATGCAATTTGGCAACCGGCAATGTAATTAGCATGCCGAATATTACTTGGAATGTGAATTGGAACGAAATCGCCAATAGATAAGACCATTTTGCAATTTGGGCCCAAGTTAGAAGCAGAGCCTAAGGTGTAAATTATCGATAGTCCATATCTCGGAAACTATAAGAGATAATGCAATTTGGCAACCGGCAATGTAATTAGCATGCCGAATATTACTTGGAATGTGAATTGGAACGAAATCGCCAATAGATAAGACCATTTTACAATTTGGGCCCAAGTTAGAAGCAGAGCCTAAGGTGTAAATTATCGATAGTCCATATCTCGGAAACTATAAGAGATAATGCAATTTGGCAACCGGCAATGTAATTAGCATGCCGAATATTACTTGGAATGTGAATTGGAACGAAATCGCCAATAGGTAAGACCATTTTACAATTTGGGCCCAAGTTAGAAGCAGAGCCTAAGGTGTAAATTATCGATAGTCCATATCTCGGAAACTATAAGAGATAATGCAATTTGGCAACCGGCAATGTAATTAGCATGCCGAATATTACTTGGAATGTGAATTGGAACGAAATCGCCAATAGATAAGACCATTTTACAATTTGGGCCCAAGTTAGAAGCATAGCCTAAGGTGTAAATTATCGATAGTCCATATCTCGGAAACTATAAGAGATAATGCAATTTGACAACCGGCAATGTAATTAGCATGACGAATATTACTTGGAATGTGAATTGGAACGAAATCGCCAATAGATAAGACCATTTTACAATTTGGGCCCAAGTTAGAAGCAGAGCCTAAGGTGTAAATTATCGATAGTCCATATCTCGGAAACTATAAGAGATAATGCAATTTGGCAACCGGCAATGTAATTAGCATGCCGAATATTAATTGGAAAGTGAATTGGAACGAAATCGCCAATAGATAAGACCATTTTACAATTTGGGCCCAAGTTAGAAGCAGAGCCTAAGGTGTAAATTATTGATAGTCCATATCTCGGAAACTATAAGAGATAATGCAATTTGACAACCGGCAATGTAATTAGCATGCCGAATATTACTTGGAATGTGAATTGGAACGAAATCGCCAATAGAGAAGACCATTTTACAATTTGGGCCCAAGTTAGAAGCAGAGCCTAAGGTGTAAATTATCGATAGTCCATATCTCGGAAACTATAAGAGATAATGCAATTTGGCAACCGGCAATGTAATTAGCATGCCGAATATCACTTGGAATGTGAATTGGGACGAAATCGCCAATAGATAAGACCATTTTACAATTTGGGCCCAAGTTAGAAGCAGAGCCTAAGGTGTAAATTATCGATAGTCCATATCTCGGAAACCATAAGAGATAATGCAATTTGGCAACCGGCAATGTAATTAGCATGCCGAATATTACTTGGAATGTGAATTGGAACGAAATCGCCAATAGATAAGACCATTTTGCAATTTGGGCCCAAGTTAGAAGCAGAGCCTAAGGTGTAAATTATCGATAGTCCATATCTCGGAAACTATAAGAGATAATGCAATTTGGCAACCGGCAATGTAATTAGCATGCCGAATATTACTTGGAATGTGAATTGGAACGAAATCGCCAATAGATAAGACCATTTTACAATTTGGGCCCAAGTTAGAAGCAGAGCCTAAGGTGTAAATTATCGATAGTCCATATCTCGGAAACTATAAGAGATAATGCAATTTGGCAACCGGCAATGTAATTAGCATGCCGAATATTACTTGGAATGTGAATTGGAACGAAATCGCCAATAGGTAAGACCATTTTACAATTTGGGCCCAAGTTAGAAGCAGAGCCTAAGGTGTAAATTATCGATAGTCCATATCTCGGAAACTATAAGAGATAATGCAATTTGGCAACCGGCAATGTAATTAGCATGCCGAATATTACTTGGAATGTGAATTGGAACGAAATCGCCAATAGGTAAGACTATTTTACAATTTGGGAGCAAGTTAGAAGCAGAGCCTAAGGTGTAAATTATCGATAGTCCATATCTCGGAAACTATAAGAGATAATGCAATTTGGCAACCGGCAATGTAATTAGCATGCCGAATATTACTTGGAATGTGAATTGGAACGAAATCGCCAATAGATAAGACCATTTTACAATTTGGGCCCAAGTTAGAAGCAGAGCCTAAGGTGTAAATTATCGATAGTCCATATCTCGGAAACTATAAGAGATAATGCAATTTGGCAACCGGCAATGTAATTAGCATGCCGAATATTACTTGGAATGTGAATTGGAACGAAATCGCCAATAGATAAGACCATTTTACAATTTGGGTCCAAGTTAGAAGCAGAGCCTAAGGTGTAAATTATCGATAGTCCATATCTCGGAAACTATAAGAGATAATGCAATTTGGCAACCGGCAATGTAATTAGCATGCCGAATATTACTTGGAATGTGAATTGGAACGAAATCGCCAATAGATAAGACCATTTTACAATTTGGGCCCAAGTTAGAAGCAGAGCCTAAGGTGTAAATTATCGATAGTCCATATCTCGGAAACTATAAGAGATAATGCAATTTGGCAACCGGCAATGTAATTAGCATGCCGGATATTACTTGGAATGTGAATTGGAACGAAATCGCCAATAGATAACACCATTTTACAATTTGGGCCCAAGTTAGAAGCAGAGCCTAAGGTGTAAATTATTGATAGTCCATATCTCGGAAACTATAAGAGATAATGCAATTTCGCAACCGGCAATGTAATTAGCATGCCGAATATCACTTGGAATGTGAATTGGGACGAAATCGCCAATAGATAAGACCATTTTACAATTTGGGCCCAAGTTAGAAGCAGAGCCTAAGGTGTAAATTATCGATAGTCCATATCTCGGAAACTATAAGAGATAATGCAATTTGGCAACCGGCAATGTAATTAGCATGCCGAATATTACTTGGAATGTGAATTGGAACGAAATCGCCAATAGATAAGACCATTTTACAATTTGGGCCCAAGTTAGAAGCAGAGCCTAAGGTGTAAATTATCGATAGTCCATATCTCGGAAACTATAAGAGATAATGCAATTTGGCAACCGGCAATGTAATTAGCATGCCGAATATTACTTGGAATGTGAATTGGAACGAAATCACCAATAGATAAGACCATTTTACAATTTAGTCCCAAGTTAGAAGCAGAGCCTAAGGTGTAAATTATTGATAGTCCATATCTCGGAAACTATAAGAGATAATGCAATTTCGCAACCGGCAATGTAATTAGCATGCCGAATATCACTTGGAATGTGAATTGGGACGAAATCGCCAATAGATAAGACCATTTTACAATTTGGGCCCAAGTTAGAAGCAGAGCCTAAGGTGTAAATTATCGATAGTCCATATCTCGGAAACTATAAGAGATAATGCAATTTGGCAACCGGCAATGTAATTAGCATGCCGAATATTACTTGGAATGTGAATTGGAACGAAATCGCCAATAGATAAGACCATTTTACAATTTGGGCCCAAGTTAGAAGCAGAGCCTAAGGTGTAAATTATCGATAGTCCATATCTCGGAAACTATAAGAGATAATGCAATTTGGCAACCGGCAATGTAATTAGCATGCCGAATATTACTTGGAATGTGAATTGGAACGAAATCGCCAATAGATAAGACCATTTTACAATTTGGGCCCAAGTTAGAAGCAGAGCCTAAGGTGTAAATTATCGATAGTCCATATCTCGGAAACTATAAGAGATAATGCAATTTGGCAACCGGCAATGTAATTAGCACGCCGAATACTACTTGGAATGTGAATTGGAACGAAATCGCCAATAGGTAAGACCATTTTACAATTTGGGCCCAAGTTAGAAGCAGAGTCTAAGGTGTAAATTATCGATAGTCCATATCTCGGAAACTATAAGAGATAATTCAATTTGGCAACCGGCAATGTAATTAGCATGCCGAATATTACTTGGAATGTGAATTGGAGCGAAATCGCCAATAGATAAGACCATTTTACAATTTGGGCCCAAGTTAGAAGCAGAGCCTAAGGTGTAAATTATCGATAGTCCATATCTCGGAAACTATAAGAGATAATGCAATTTGGCAACCGGCAATGTAATTAGCATGCCGAATATTACTTGGAATGTGAATTGGAACGAAATCGCCAATAGGTAAGACCATTTTACAATTTGGGCCCAAGTTAGAAGCAGAGTCTAAGGTGTAAATTATCGATAGTCCATATCTCGGAAACTATAAGAGATAATGCAATTTGGCAACCGGCAATGTAATTAGCATGCCGAATATTACTTGGAATGTGAATTGGAACGAAATCGCCAATAGGTAAGACTATTTTACAATTTGGGAGCAAGTTAGAAGCAGAGCCTAAGGTGTAAATTATCGATAGTCCATATCTCGGAAACTATAAGAGATAATGCAATTTGGCAACCGGCAATGTAATTAGCATGCCGAATATTACTTGGAATGTGAATTGGAACGAAATCGCCAATAGATAAGACCATTTTACAATTTGGGCCCAAGTTAGAAGCAGAGCCTAAGGTGTAAATTATCGATAGTCCATATCTCGGAAACTATAAGAGATAATGCAATTTGGCAACCGGCAATGTAATTAGCATGCCGAATATTACTTGGAATGTGAATTGGAACGAAATCGCCAATAGATAAGACCATTTTACAATTTGGGTCCAAGTTAGAAGCAGAGCCTAAGGTGTAAATTATCGATAGTCCATATCTCGGAAACTATAAGAGATAATGCAATTTGGCAACCGGCAATGTAATTAGCATGCCGAATATTACTTGGAATGTGAATTGGAACGAAATCGCCAATAGATAAGACCATTTTACAATTTGGGCCCAAGTTAGAAGCAGAGCCTAAGGTGTAAATTATCGATAGTCCATATCTCGGAAACTATAAGAGATAATGCAATTTGGCAACCGGCAATGTAATTAGCATGCCGAATATTACTTGGAATGTGAATTGGAACGAAATCGCCAATAGATAAGACCATTTTACAATTTGGGCCCAAGTTAGAAGCAGAGCCTAAGGTGTAAATTATTGATAGTCCATATCTCGGAAACTATAAGAGATAATGCAATTTCGCAACCGGCAATGTAATTAGCATGCCGAATATCACTTGGAATGTGAATTGGGACGAAATCGCCAATAGATAAGACCATTTTACAATTTGGGCCCAAGTTAGAAGCAGAGCCTAAGGTGTAAATTATCGATAGTCCATATCTCGGAAACTATAAGAGATAATGCAATTTGGCAACCGGCAATGTAATTAGCATGCCGAATATTACTTGGAATGTGAATTGGAACGAAATCGCCAATAGATAAGACCATTTTACAATTTGGGCCCAAGTTAGAAGCAGAGCCTAAGGTGTAAATTATCGATAGTCCATATCTCGGAAACTATAAGAGATAATGCAATTTGGCAACCGGCAATGTAATTAGCACGCCGAATACTACTTGGAATGTGAATTGGAACGAAATCGCCAATAGGTAAGACCATTTTACAATTTGGGCCCAAGTTAGAAGCAGAGCCTAAGGTGTAAATTATCGATAGTCCATATCTCGGAAACTATAAGAGATAATGCAATTTGGCAACCGGCAATGTAATTAGCATGCCGAATATTACTTGGAATGTGAATTGGAACGAAATCGCCAATAGATAAGACCATTTTACAATTTGGGCCCAAGTTAGAAGCAGAGCCTAAGGTGTAAATTATCGATAGTCCATATCTCGGAAACTATAAGAGATAATGCAATTTGGCAACCGGCAATGTAATTAGCATGCCGAATATTACTTGGAATGTGAATTGGAACGAAATCGCCAATAGATAAGACCATTTTACAATTTGGGCCCAAGTTAGAAGCAGAGCCTAAGGTGTAAATTATTGATAGTCCATATCTCGGAAACTATAAGAGATAATGCAATTTCGCAACCGGCAATGTAATTAGCATGCCGAATATCACTTGGAATGTGAATTGGGACGAAATCGCCAATAGATAAGACCATTTTACAATTTGGGCACAAGTTAGAAGCAGAGCCTAAGGTGTAAATTATCGATAGTCCATATCTCGGAAACTATAAGAGATAATGCAATTTGGCAACCGGCAATGTAATTGGCATGCCGAATATTACTTGGAATGTGAATTGGAACGAAATCGCCAATAGGTAAGACCATTTTACAATTTGGGCCCAAGTTAGAAGCAGAGCCTAAGGTGTAAATTATCGATAGTCCATATCTCGGAAACTATAAGAGATAATGCAATTTGGCAACCGGCAATGTAATTAGCATGCCGAATATTACTTGGAATGTGAATTGGAACGAAATCGCCAATAGGTAAGACTATTTTACAATTTGGGAGCAAGTTAGAAGCAGAGCCTAAGGTGTAAATTATCGATAGTCCATATCTCGGAAACTATAAGAGATAATGCAATTTGGCAACCGGCAATGTAATTAGCATGCCGAATATTACTTGGAATGTGAATTGGAACGAAATCGCCAATAGATAAGACCATTTTACAATTTGGGCCCAAGTTAGAAGCAGAGCCTAAGGTGTAAATTATCGATAGTCCATATCTCGGAAACTATAAGAGATAATGCAATTTGGCAACCGGCAATGTAATTAGCATGCCGAATATTACTTGGAATGTGAATTGGAACGAAATCGCCAATAGATAAGACCATTTTACAATTTGGGTCCAAGTTAGAAGCAGAGCCTAAGGTGTAAATTATCGATAGTCCATATCTCGGAAACTATAAGAGATAATGCAATTTGGCAACCGGCAATGTAATTAGCATGCCGAATATTACTTGGAATGTGAATTGGAACGAAATCGCCAATAGATAAGACCATTTTACAATTTGGGCCCAAGTTAGAAGCAGAGCCTAAGGTGTAAATTATCGATAGTCCATATCTCGGAAACTATAAGAGATAATGCAATTTGGCAACCGGCAATGTAATTAGCATGCCGAATATTACTTGGAATGTGAATTGGAACGAAATCGCCAATAGATAAGACCATTTTACAATTTGGGCCCAAGTTAGAAGCAGAGCCTAAGGTGTAAATTATTGATAGTCCATATCTCGGAAACTATAAGAGATAATGCAATTTCGCAACCGGCAATGTAATTAGCATGCCGAATATCACTTGGAATGTGAATTGGGACGAAATCGCCAATAGATAAGTCCATTTTACAATTTGGGCCCAAGTTAGAAGCAGAGCCTAAGGTGTAAATTATCGATAGTCCATATCTCGGAAACTATAAGAGATAATGCAATTTGGCAACCGGCAATGTAATTAGCATGCCGAATATTACTTGGAATGTGAAATGGAACGAAATCGCCAATAGATAAGACCATTTTACAATTTGGGCCCAAGTTAGAAGCAGAGCCTAAGGTGTAAATTATCGATAGTCCATATCTCGGAAACTATAAGAGATAATGCAATTTGGCAACCGGCAATGTAATTAGCACGCCGAATACTACTTGGAATGTGAATTGGAACGAAATCGCCAATAGGTAAGACCATTTTACAATTTGGGCCCAAGTTAGAAGCAGAGCCTAAGGTGTAAATTATCGATAGTCCATATCTCGGAAACTATAAGAGATAATGCAATTTGGCAACCGGCAATGTAATTAGCATGCCGAATATTACTTGGAATGTGAATTGGAACGAAATCGCCAATAGATAAGACCATTTTACAATTTGGGCCCAAGTTAGAAGCAGAGCCTAAGGTGTAAATTATCGATAGTCCATATCTCGGAAACTATAAGAGATAATGCAATTTGGCAACCGGCAATGTAATTAGCATGCCGAATATTACTTGGAATGTGAATTGGAACGAAATCGCCAATAGATAAGACCATTTTACAATTTGGGCCCAAGTTAGAAGCAGAGCCTAAGGTGTAAATTATTGATAGTCCATATCTCGGAAACTATAAGAGATAATGCAATTTCGCAACCGGCAATGTAATTAGCATGCCGAATATCACTTGGAATGTGAATTGGGACGAAATCGCCAATAGATAACACCATTTTACAATTTGGGCCCAAGTTAGAAGCAGAGCCTAAGGTGTAAATTATCGATAGTCCATATCTCGGAAACTATAAGAGATAATGCAATTTGGCAACCGGCAATGTAATTAGCATGCCGAATATTACTTGGAATGTGAATTGGAACGAAATCGCCAATAGATAAGACCATTTTACAATTTGGGCCCAAGTTAGAAGCAGAGCCTAAGGTGTAAATTATCGATAGTCCATATCTCGGAAACTATAAGAGATAATGCAATTTGGCAACCGGCAATGTAATTAGCATGCCGAATATTAATTGGAATGTGAATTGGAACGAAATCGCCAATAGATAAGACCATTTTACAATTTGGGCCCAAGTTAGAAGCAGAGCCTATGGTGTAAATTATCGATAGTCCATATCTCGGAAACTATAAGAGATAATACAATTTGGCAACCGGCAATGTAATTAGCATGCCGAATATTACTTGGATTGTGAATTGGAACGAAATCGCCAATAGATAAGACCATTTTACAATTTGGGCCCAAGTTAGAAGCAGAGCCTAAGGTGTAAATTATCGATAGTCCATATCTCGGAAACTATAAGAGATAATGCAATTTGGCAACCGGCAATGTAATTAGCATGCCGAATATTACTTGGAATGTGAATTGGAACGAAATCGCCAATATTTTACAATTTGGGCCCAAGTTAGAATCAGAGCCTAAGGTGTAAATTATCGATAGTCCATATCTCAGAAACTATAAGAGATAATGCAATTTGGCAGCCGGCAATGTAATTAGCATGCCGAATATTACTTGGAATGTGAATTGGAACGAAATCGCCAATAGATAAGACCATTTTACAATTTGGGCCCAAGTTAGAAGCAGAGCCTAAGGTGTAAATTATTGATAGTCCATATCTCGGAAACTATAAGAGATAATGCAATTTCGCAACCGGCAATGTAATTAGCATGCCGAATATTACTTGGAGTGTGAATTGGAACGAAATCGCCAATAGATAAGACCATTTTACAATTTGGGCCCAAGTTAGAAGCAGAGCCTAAGGTGTAAATTATCGATAGTCCATATCTCGGAAACTATAAGAGATAATGCAATTTGGCAACCGGCAATGTAATTAGCATGCCGAATATTACTTGGAATGTTAATTGGAACGAAATCGCCAATAGATAAGACCATTTTACAATTTGGGCCCAAGTTAGAAGCAGAGCCTAAGGTGTAAATTATCGATAGTCCATATCTCGGAAACTATAAGAGATAATGCAATTTGGCAACCGGCAATGTAATTAGCATGCCGAATATTACTTGGAATGTGAATTGGAACGAAATCGCCAATAGATAAGACCATTTTACAATTTGGGCCCAAGTTAGAAGCAGAGCCTAAGGTGTAAATTATCGATAGTCCATTTCTCGGAAACTATAAGAGATAATGCAATTTGGCAACCGGCAATGTAATTAGCATGCCGAATATTACTTGGAATGTGAATTGGAACGAAATCGCCAATAGATAAGACCATTTTACAATTTGGGCCCAAGTTAGAAGCAGAGCCTAAGGTGTAAATTATCGATAGTCCATATCTCGGAAACTATAAGAGATAATGCAATTTGGCAACCGGCAATGTAATTAGCATGCCGAATATCACTTGGAATGTGAATTGGAACGAAATCGCCAATAGATAAGACCATTTTACAATTTGGGCCCAAGTTAGAAGCAGAGCCTAAGGTGTAAATTATTGATAGTCCATATCTCGGAAACTATAAGAGATAATGCAATTTCGCAACCGGCAATGTAATTAGCATGCCGAATATCACTTGGAATGTGAATTGGAACGAAATCGCCAATAGATAAGACCATTTTACAATTTGGGCCCAAGTTAGAAGCAGAGCCTAAGGTGTAAATTATCGATAGTCCATATCTCGGAAACTATAAGAGATAATGCAATTTGGCAACCGGCAATGTAATTAGCACGCCGAATACTACTTGGAATGTGAATTGGAACGAAATCGCCAATAGGTAAGACCATTTTACAATTTGGGCCCAAGTTAGAAGCAGAGCCTAAGGTGTAAATTATCGATAGTCCATATCTCGGAAACTATAAGAGATAATTCAATTTAGCAACCGGCAATGTAATTAGCATGCCGAATATTACTTGGAATGTGAATTGGAGCGAAATCGCCAATAGATAAGACCATTTTACAATTTGGGCCCAAGTTAGAAGCAGAGCCTAAGGTGTAAATTATCGATAGTCCATATCTCGGAAACTATAAGAGATAATGCAATTTGACAACCGGCAATGTAATTAGCATGCCGAATATTACTTGGAATGTGAATTGGAACGAAATCGCCAATAGATAAGACCATTTTACAATTTGGGCCCAAGTTAGAAGCAGAGCCTAAGGTGTAAATTATCGATAGTCCATATCTCGGAAACTATAAGAGATAATGCAATTTGACAACCGGCAATGTAATTAGCATGACGAATATTACTTGGAATGTGAATTGGAACGAAATCGCCAATAGATAAGACCATTTTACAATTTGGGCCCAAGTTAGAAGCAGAGCCTAAGGTGTAAATTATTGATAGTCCATATCTCGGAAACTATAAGAGATAATGCAATTTGACAACCGGAAATGTAATTAGCATGCCGAATATTACTTGGAATGTGAATTGGAACGAAATCGCCAATAGAGAAGACCATTTTACAATTTGGGCCCAAGTTAGAAGCAGAGCCTAAGGTGTAAATTATCGATAGTCCATATCTCGGAAACTATAAGTGATAATGCAATTTGGCAACCGGCAATGTAATTAGCATGCCGAATATAACTTGGAATGTGAATTGGGACGAAATCGCCAATAGATAAGACCATTTTACAATTTGGGCCCAAGTTAGAAGCAGAGCCTAAGGTGTAAATTATCGATAGTCCATATCTCGGAAACCATAAGAGATAATGCAATTTGGCAACCGGCAATGTAATTAGCATGCCGAATATTACTTGGAATGTGAATTGGAACGAAATCGCCAATAGATAAGACCATTTTGCAATTTGGGCCCAAGTTAGAAGCAGAGCCTAAGGTGTAAATTATCGATAGTCCATATCTCGGAAACTATAAGAGATAATGCAATTTGGCAACCGGCAATGTAATTAGCATGCCGAATATTACTTGGAATGTGAATTGGAACGAAATCGCCAATAGAAAAGACCATTTTACAATTTGGGCCCAAGTTAGAAGCAGAGCCTAAGGTGTAAATTATCGATAGTCCATATCTCGGAAACTATAAGAGATAATGCAATTTGGCAACCGGCAATGTAATTAGCATGCCGAATATTACTTGGAATGTGAATTGGAATGAAATCGCCAATAGGTAAGACCATTTTACAATTTGGGCCCAAGTTAGAAGCAGAGCCTAAGGTGTAAATTATCGATAGTCCATATCTCGGAAACTATAAGAGATAATTCAATTTGGCAACCGGCAATGTAATTAGCATGCCGAATATTACTTGGAATGTGAATTGGAACGAAATCGCCAATATATAAGACCATTTTACAATTTGGGCCCAAGTTAGAAGCAGAGCCTAAGGTGTAAATTATCGATAGTCCATATCTCGGAAACTATAAGAGATAATGCAATTTGGCAACCGGCAATGTTATTAGCATGAAGAATATTACTTGGAATGTGAATTGGAACGAAATCGCCAATATATAAGACCATTTTACAATTTGGGCCCAAGTTAGAAGCAGAGCCTAAGGTGTAAATTATCGATAGTCCATATCTCGGAAACTATAAGAGATAATGCAATTTGGCAACCGGCAATGTAATTAGCATGCCGAATATTACTTGGAATGTGAATTGGAACGAAATCGCCACTAGATAAGACCATTTTACAATTTGGGCCCAAGTTAGAAGCAGAGCCTAAGGTGTAAATTATCGATAGTCCATATCTCGGAAACTATAAGAGATAATGCAATTTGCCAACCGGCAATGTAATTAGCATGCCGAATATTACTTGGAATGTGAATTGGAACGAAATCGCCAATAGGTAAGACCATTTTACAAATTTGGGCCCAAGTTAGAAGCAGAGCCTAAGGTGTAAATTACCGATAGTCCATATCTCGGAAACTATAAGAGATAATTCAATTTGGCAACCGGCAATGTAATTAGCATGCCGAATATTACTTGGAATGTGAATTGGAACGAAATCGCCAATAGATAAGACCATTTTACAATTTGGGCCCAAGTTAGAAGCAGAGCCTAAGGTGTAAATTATCGATAGTCCATATCTCGGAAACTATAAGAGATAATGCAATTTGGCAACAGGCAATGTAATTAGCATGCCGAATATTACTTGGAATGTGAATTGGAACGAAATCGCCAATAGATAAGACCATTTTACAATTTGGGCCCAAGTTAGAAGCAGAGCCTAAGGTGTAAATTATCGATAGTCCATATCTCGGAAACTATAAGAGATAATGCAATTTGACAACCGGCAATGTAATTAGCATGACGAATATTACTTGGAATGTGAATTGGAACGAAATCGCCAATAGATAAGACCATTTTACAATTTGGGCCCAAGTTAGAAGCAGAGCCTAAGGTGTAAATTATTGATAGTCCATATCTCGGAAACTATAAGAGATAATGCAATTTGACAACCGGCAATGTAATTAGCATGCCGAATATTACTTGGAATGTGAATTGGAACGAAATCGCCAATAGAGAAGACCATTTTACAATTTGGGCCCAAGTTAGAAGCAGAGCCTAAGGTGTAAATTATCGATAGTCCATATCTCGGAAACTATAAGAGATAATGCAATTTGGCAACCGGCAATGTAATTAGCATGCCGAATATCACTTGGAATGTGAATTGGGACGAAATCGCCAATAGATAAGACCATTTTACAATTTGGGCCCAAGTTAGAAGCAGAGCCTAAGGTGTAAATTATCGATAGTCCATATCTCGGAAACCATAAGAAATAATGCAATTTGGCAACCGGCAATGTAATTAGCATGCCGAATATTACTTGGAATGTGAATTGGAACGAAATCGCCAATAGATAAGACCATTTTGCAATTTGGGCCCAAGTTAGAAGCAGAGCCTAAGGTGTAAATTATCGATAGTCCATATCTCGGAAACTATAAGAGATAATGCAATTTGGCAACCGGCAATGTAATTAGCATGCCGAATATTACTTGAAATGTGAATTGGAACGAAATCGCCAATAGATAAGACCATTTTACAATTTGGGCCCAAGTTAGAAGCAGAGCCTAAGGTGTAAATTATCGATAGTCCATATCTCGGAAACTATAAGAGATAATGCAATTTGGCAACCGGCAATGTAATTAGCATGCCGAATATTACTTGGAATGTGAATTGGAATGAAATCGCCAATAGGTAAGACCATTTTACAATTTGGGCCCAAGTTAGAAGCAGAGCCTAAGGTGTAAATTATCGATAGTCCATATCTCGGAAACTATAAGAGATAATTCAATTTGGCAACCGGCAATGTAATTAGCATGCCGAATATTACTTGGAATGTGAATTGGAACGAAATCGCCAATATATAAGACCATTTTACAATTTGGGCCCAAGTTAGAAGCAGAGCCTAAGGTGTAAATTATCGATAGTCCATATCTCGGAAACTATAAGAGATAATGCAATTTGGCAACCGGCAATGTTATTAGCATGAAGAATATTACTTGGAATGTGAATTGGAACGAAATCGCCAATATATAAGACCATTTTACAATTTGGGCCCAAGTTAGAAGCAGAGCCTAAGGTGTAAATTATCGATAGTCCATATCTCGGAAACTATAAGAGATAATGTAATTTGGCAAACGGCAATGTAATTAGCATGCCGAATATTATTTGGAATGTGAATTGGAACGAAATCGCCAATAGATAAGACCATTTTACAATTTGGGCCCAAGTTAGAAGCAGAGCTTAAGGTGTAAATTATCGATAGTCCATATCTCGGAAACTATAAGAGATAATGCAATTTCGCAACCGGCAATGTAATTAGCATGCCGAATATTACTTGGAGTGTGAATTGGAACGAAATCGCCAATAGATAAGACCATTTTACAATTTGGGCCCAAGTTAGAAGCAGAGCCTAAGGTGTAAATTATCGATAGTCCATATCTCGGAAACTATAAGAGATAATGCAATTTGGCAACCGGCAATGTAATTAGCATGCCGAATATTACTTGGAATGTGAATTGGAACGAAATCGCCAATAGATAAGACCATTTTACAATTTGGGCCCAAGTTAGAAGCAGAGCCTAAGGTGTAAATTATCGATAGTCCATATCTCGGAAACTATAAGAGATAATGCAATTTGGCAACCGGCAATGTAATTAGCATGCCGAATATTACTTGGAATGTGAATTGCAACGAAATCGCCAATAGATAAGACCATTTTACAATTTGGGCCCAAGTTAGAAGCAGAGCCTAAGGTGTAAATTATCGATAGTCCATATCTCGGAAACTATAAGAGATAATGCAATTTGGCAACCTGCAATGTAATTGGCATGCCGAATATTACTTGGAATGTGAATTGGAACGAAATCGCCAATAGATAAGACCATTTTACAATTTGGGCCCAAGTTAGAAGCAGAGCCTAAGGAGTAAATTATGGATAGTCCATATCTCGGAAACTATAAGAGATAATGCAATTTCGCAACCGGCAATGTAATTAGCATGCCGAATATCACTTGGAATGTGAATTGCAACGAAATCGCCAATAGATAAGACCATTTTACAATTTGGGCCCAAGTTAGAAGCAGAGCCTAAGGAGTAAATTATGGATAGTCCATATCTCGGAAACTATAAGAGATAATGCAATTTGGCAACCGGCAATGTAATTAGCATGCCGAATATTACTTGGAATGTGAATTGCAACGAAATCGCCAATAGATAAGACCATTTTACAATTTGGGCCCAAGTTAGAAGCAGAGCCTAAGGTGTAAATTATCGATAGTCCATATCTCGGAAACTATAAGAGATAATGCAATTTGGCAACCGGCAATGTAATTGGCATGCCGAATATTACTTGGAATGTGAATTGGAACGAAATCGCCAATAGATAAGACCATTTTACAATTTGGGCCCAAGTTAGAAGCAGAGCCTAAGGTGTAAATTATCGATAGTCCATATCTCGGAAACTATAAGAGATAATGCAATTTGGCAACCGGCAATGTAATTAGCATGCCGAATATTACTTGGAATGTGAATTGGAACGAAATCGCCAATAGATAAGTCCATTTTACAATTTGGGCCCAAGTTAGAAGCAGAGCCTAAGGTGTAAATTATCGATAGTCCATATCTCGGAAACTATAAGAGATAATGCAATTTGGCAACCGGCAATGTAATTAGCATGCCGAATATTACTTGGAATGTGAATTGGAACGAAATCGCCAATAGATAAGACCATTTTACAATTTGGGCCCAAGTTAGAAGCAGAGCCTAAGGAGTAAATTATGGATAGTCCATATCTCGGAAACTATAAGAGATAATGCAATTTCGCAACCGGCAATGTAATTAGCATGCCGAATATCACTTGGAATGTGAATTGGGACGAAATCGCCAATAGATAAGACCATTTTACAATTTGGGCCCAAGTTAGAAGCAGAGCCTAAGGTGTAAATTATCGATAGTCCATATCTCGGAAACTATAAGAGATAATGCAATTTGGCAACCGGCAATGTAATTAGCATGCCGAATATTACTTGGAATGTGAATTGGAACGAAATCGCCAATAGATAAGACCATTTTACAATTTGGGCCCAAGTTAGAAGCAGAGCCTAAGGTGTAAATTATCGATAGTCCATATCTCGGAAACTATAAGAGATAATGCAATTTGCCAACCGGCAATGTAATTAGCATGCCGAATATTACTTGGAATGTGAATTGGAACGAAATCGCCAATAGGTAAGACCATTTTACAATTTGGGCCCAAGTTAGAAGCAGAGCCTAAGGTGTAAATTACCGATAGTCCATAGGTCGGAAACTATAAGAGATAATTCAATTTGGCAACCGGCAATGTAATTAGCATGCCGAATATTACTTGGAATGTGAATTGGAACGAAATCGCCAATAGATAAGACCATTTTACAATTTGGGCCCAAGTTAGAAGCAGAGCCTAAGGTGTAAATTATCGATAGTCCATATCTCGGAAACTATAAGAGATAATGCAATTTGGCAACCGGCAATGTAATTAGCATGCCGAATATTACTTGGAATGTGAATTGGAACGAAATCGCCAATAGATAAGTCCATTTTACAATTTGGGCCCAAGTTAGAAGCAGAGCCTAAGGTGTAAATTATCGATAGTCCATATCTCGGAAACTATAAGAGATAATGCAATTTGGCAACCGGCAATGTAATTAGCATGCCGAATATTACTTGGAATGTGAATTGGAACGAAATCGCCAATAGATAAGACCATTTTACAATTTGGGCCCAAGTTAGAAGCAGAGCCTATGGTGTAAATTATCGATAGTCCATATCTCGGAAACTATAAGAGATAATGCAATTTGGCAACCGGCAATGTAATTAGCATGCCGAATATTACTTGGAATGTGAATTGGAACGAAATCGCCAATATTTTACAATTTGGGCCCAAGTTAGAAGCAGAGCCTAAGGTGTAAATTATCGATAGTCCATATCTCGGAAACTATAAGAGATAATGCAATTTGGCAACCGGCAATGTAATTAGCATGCCGAATATTACTTGGAATGTGAATTGGAACGAAATCGCCAATAGATAAGACCATTTTACAATTTGGGCCCAAGTTAGAAGCAGAGCCTAAGGTGTAAATTATCGATAGTCCATATCTCGGAAACTATAAGAGATAATGCAATTTGGCAACCGGCAATGTAATTAGCATGCCGAATATTACTTGGAATGTGAATTGGAACGAAATCGCCAATATTTTACAATTTGGGCCCAAGTTAGAAGCAGAGCCTAAGGTGTAAATTATCGATAGTCCATATCTCGGAAACTATAAGAGATAATGCAATTTGGCAACCGGCAATGTAATTAGCATGCCGAATATTACTTGGAATGTGAATTGGAACGAAATTGCCAATAGATAAGACCATTTTACAATATGGGCCCAAGTTAGAAGCAGAGCCTAAGGTGTAAATTATCGATAGTCCATATCTCTGAAACTATAAGAGATAATGCAATTTCGCAACCGGCAATGTAATTAGCATGCCGAATATTACTTGGAATGTGAATTGGAACGAAATCGCCAATAGAGAAGACCATTTTACAATTTGGGCCCAAGTTAGAAGCAGAGCCTAAGGTGTAAATTATCGATAGTCCATATCTCGGAAACTATAAGAGATAATGCAATTTGGCAACCGGCAATGTAATTAGCATGCCGAATATCACTTGGAATGTGAATTGGGACGAAATCGCCAATAGATAAGACCATTTTACAATTTGGGCCCAAGTTAGAAGCAGAGCCTAAGGTGTAAATTATCGATAGTCCATATCTCGGAAACCATAAGAGATAATGCAATTTGGCAACCGGCAATGTAATTAGCATGCCGAATATTACTTGGAATGTGAATTGGAACGAAATCGCCAATAGATAAGACCATTTTGCAATTTGGGCCCAAGTTAGAAGCAGAGCCTAAGGTGTAAATTATCGATAGTCCATATCTCGGAAACTATAAGAGATAATGCAATTTGGCAACCGGCAATGTAATTAGCATGCCGAATATTACTTGGAATGTGAATTGGAACGAAATCGCCAATAGATAAGACCATTTTACAATTTGGGCCCAAGTTAGAAGCAGAGCCTAAGGTGTAAATTATCGATAGTCCATATCTCGGAAACTATAAGAGATAATGCAATTTGCCAACCGGCAATGTAATTAGCATGCCGAATATTACTTGGAATGTGAATTGGAACGAAATCGCCAATAGGTAAGACCATTTTACAACTTGGGCCCAAGTTAGAAGCAGAGCCTAAGGTGTAAATTACCGATAGTCCATAGGTCGGAAACTATAAGAGATAATTCAATGTGGCAACCGGCAATGTAATTAGCATGCCGAATATTACTTGGAATGTGAATTGGAACGAAATCGCCAATAGATAAGACCATTTTACAATTTGGGCCCAAGTTAGAAGCAGAGCCTAAGGTGTAAATTATCGATAGTCCATATCTCGGAAACTATAAGAGATAATGCAATTTGGCAACCGGCAATGTAATTAGCATGCCGAATATTACTTGGAATGTGAATTGGAACGAAATCGCCAATAGATAAGTCCATTTTACAATTTGGGCCCAAGTTAGAAGCAGAGCCTAAGGTGTAAATTATCGATAGTCCATATCTCGGAAACTATAAGAGATAATGCAATTTGGCAACCGGCAATGTAATTAGCATGCCGAATATTACTTGGAATGTGAATTGGAACGAAATCGCCAATAGATAAGACCATTTTACAATTTGGGCCCAAGTTAGAAGCAGAGCCTATATTGTAAATTATCGATAGTCCATATCTCGGAAACTATAAGAGATAATGCAATTTGGCAACCGGCAATGTAATTAGCATGCCGAATATTACTTGGAATGTGAATTGGAACGAAATCGCCAATATTTTACAATTTGGGCCCAAGTTAGAAGCAGAGCCTAAGGTGTAAATTATCGATAGTCCATATCTCGGAAACTATAAGAGATAATGCAATTTGGCAACCGGCAATGTAATTAGCATGCCGAATATTACTTGGAATGTGAATTGGAACGAAATCGCCAATATTTTACAATTTGGGCCCAAGTTAGAAGCAGAGCCTAAGGTGTAAATTATCGATAGTCCATATCTCGGAAACTATAAGAGATAATGCAATTTGGCAACCGGCAATGTAATTAGCATGCCGAATATTACTTGGAATGTGAATTGGAACGAAATTGCCAATAGATAAGACCATTTTACAATATGGGCCCAAGTTAGAAGCAGAGCCTAAGGTGTAAATTATCGATAGTCCATATCTCTGAAACTATAAGAGATAATGCAATTTCGCAACCGGCAATGTAATTAGCATGCCGAATATTACTTGGAATGTGAATTGGAACGAAATCGCCAATAGAGAAGACCATTTTACAATTTGTGCCCAAGTTAGAAGCAGAGCCTAAGGTGTAAATTATCGATAGTCCATATCTCGGAAACTATAAGAGATAATGCAATTTGGCAACCGGCAATGTAATTAGCATGCCGAATATCACTTGGAATAAGAATTGGGACGAAATCGCCAATAGATAAGACCATTTTACAAATTGGGCCCAAGTTAGAAGCAGAGCCTAAGGTGTAAATTATCGATAGTCCATATCTCGGAAACCATAAGAGATAATGCAATTTGGCAACCGGCAATGTAATTAGCATGCCGAATATTACTTGGAATGTGAATTGGAACGAAATCGCCAATAGATAAGACCATTTTGCAATTTGGGCCCAAGTTAGAAGCAGAGCCTAAGGTGTAAATTATCGATAGTCCATATCTCGGAAACTATAAGAGATAATGCAATTTGGCAACCGGCAATGTAATTAGCATGCCGAATATTACTTGAAATGTGAATTGGAACGAAATCGCCAATAGATAAGACCATTTTACAATTTGGGCCCAAGTTAGAAGCAGAGCCTAAGGTGTAAATTATCGATAGTCCATATCTCGGAAACTATAAGAGATAATGCAATTTGGCAACCGGCAATGTAATTAGCATGCCGAATATTACTTGGAATGTGAATTGGAATGAAATCGCCAATAGGTAAGACCATTTTACAATTTGGGCCCAAGTTAGAAGCAGAGCCTAAGGTGTAAATTATCGATAGTCCATATCTCGGAAACTATAAGAGATAATTCAATTTGGCAACCGGCAATGTAATTAGCATGCCGAATATTACTTGGAATGTGAATTGGAACGAAATCGCCAATATATAAGACCATTTTACAATTTGGGCCCAAGTTAGAAGCAGAGCCTAAGGTGTAAATTATCGATAGTCCATATCTCGGAAACTATAAGAGATAATGCAATTTGGCAACCGGCAATGTTATTAGCATGAAGAATATTACTTGGAATGTGAATTGGAACGAAATCGCCAATATATAAGACCATTTTACAATTTGGGCCCAAGTTAGAAGCAGAGCCTAAGGTGTAAATTATCGATAGTCCATATCTCGGAAACTATAAGAGATAATGCAATTTGGCAACCGGCAATGTAATTAGCATGCCGAATATTACTTGGAATGTGAATTGGAACGAAATCGCCAATAGATAAGACCATTTTACAATTTGGGCCCAAGTTAGAAGCAGAGCTTAAGGTGTAAATTATCGATAGTCCATATCTCGGAAACTATAAGAGATAATGCAATTTCGCAACCGGCAATGTAATTAGCATGCCGAATATTACTTGGAGTGTGAATTGGAACGAAATCGCCAATAGATAAGACCATTTTACAATTTGGGCCCAAGTTAGAAGCAGAGCCTAAGGTGTAATTTATCGATAGTCCATATCTCGGAAACTATAAGAGATAATGCAATTTGGCAACCGGCAATGTAATTAGCATGCCGAATATTACTTGGAATGTGAATTGGAACGAAATCGCCAATATTTTACAATTTGGGCCCAAGTTAGAAGCAGAGCCTAAGGTGTAAATTATCGATAGTCCATATCTCGGAAACTATAAGAGATAATGCAATTTGGCAACCGGCAATGTAATTAGCATGCCGAATATTACTTGGAATGTGAATTGGAACGAAATCGCCAATAGATAAGACCATTTTACAATTTGGGCCCAAGTTAGAAGCAGAGCCTAAGGTGTAAATTATCGATAGTCCATATCTCGGAAACTATAAGAGATAATGCAATTTGGCAACCGGCAATGTAATTAGCATGCCGAATATTACTTGGAATGTGAATTGGAACGAAATCGCCAATATTTTACAATTTGGGCCCAAGTTAGAAGCAGAGCCTAAGGTGTAAATTATCGATAGTCCATATCTCGGAAACTATAAGAGATAATGCAATTTGGCAACCGGCAATGTAATTAGCATGCCGAATATTACTTGGAATGTGAATTGGAACGAAATTGCCAATAGATAAGACCATTTTACAATATGGGCCCAAGTTAGAAGCAGAGCCTAAGGTGTAAATTATCGATAGTCCATATCTCTGAAACTATAAGAGATAATGCAATTTCGCAACCGGCAATGTAATTAGCATGCCGAATATTACTTGGAATGTGAATTGGAACGAAATCGCCAATAGAGAAGACCATTTTACAATTTGGGCCCAAGTTAGAAGCAGAGCCTAAGGTGTAAATTATCGATAGTCCATATCTCGGAAACTATAAGAGATAATGCAATTTGGCAACCGGCAATGTAATTAGCATGCCGAATATCACTTGGAATGTGAATTGGGACGAAATCGCCAATAGATAAGACCATTTTACAATTTGGGCCCAAGTTAGAAGCAGAGCCTAAGGTGTAAATTATCGATAGTCCATATCTCGGAAACCATAAGAGATAATGCAATTTGGCAACCGGCAATGTAATTAGCATGCCGAATATTACTTGGAATGTGAATTGGAACGAAATCGCCAATAGATAAGACCATTTTGCAATTTGGGCCCAAGTTAGAAGCAGAGCCTAAGGTGTAAATTATCGATAGTCCATATCTCGGAAACTATAAGAGATAATGCAATTTGGCAACCGGCAATGTAATTAGCATGCCGAATATTACTTGAAATGTGAATTGGAACGAAATCGCCAATAGATAAGACCATTTTACAATTTGGGCCCAAGTTAGAAGCAGAGCCTAAGGTGTAAATTATCGATAGTCCATATCTCGGAAACTATAAGAGATAATGCAATTTGGCAACCGGCAATGTAATTAGCATGCCGAATATTACTTGGAATGTGAATTGGAATGAAATCGCCAATAGGTAAGACCATTTTACAATTTGGGCCCAAGTTAGAAGCAGAGCCTAAGGTGTAAATTATCGATAGTCCATATCTCGGAAACTATAAGAGATAATTCAATTTGGCAACCGGCAATGTAATTAGCATGCCGAATATTACTTGGAATGTGAATTGGAACGAAATCGCCAATATATAAGACCATTTTACAATTTGGGCCCAAGTTAGAAGCAGAGCCTAAGGTGTAAATTATCGATAGTCCATATCTCGGAAACTATAAGAGATAATGCAATTTGGCAACCGGCAATGTTATTAGCATGAAGAATATTACTTGGAATGTGAATTGGAACGAAATCGCCAATATATAAGACCATTTTACAATTTGGGCCCAAGTTAGAAGCAGAGCCTAAGGTGTAAATTATCGATAGTCCATATCTCGGAAACTATAAGAGATAATGCAATTTGGCAACCGGCAATGTAATTAGCATGCCGAATATTACTTGGAATGTGAATTGGAACGAAATCGCCAATAGATAAGACCATTTTACAATTTGGGCCCAAGTTAGAAGCAGAGCTTAAGGTGTAAATTATCGATAGTCCATATCTCGGAAACTATAAGAGATAATGCAATTTCGCAACCGGCAATGTAATTAGCATGCCGAATATTACTTGGAGTGTGAATTGGAACGAAATCGCCAATAGATAAGACCATTTTACAATTTGGGCCCAAGTTAGAAGCAGAGCCTAAGGTGTAAATTATCGATAGTCCATATCTCGGAAACTATAAGAGATAATGCAATTTGGCAACCGGCAATGTAATTAGCATGCCGAATATTACTTGGAATGTGAATTGGAACGAAATCGCCAATAGATAAGACCATTTTACAATTTGGGCCCAAGTTAGAAGCAGAGCCTATGGTGTAAATTATCGATAGTCCATATCTCGGAAACTATAAGAGATAATGCAATTTGGCAACCGGCAATGTAATTAGCATGCCGAATATTACTTGGAATGTGAATTGGAACGAAATCGCCAATATTTTACAATTTGGGCCCAAGTTAGAAGCAGAGCCTAAGGTGTAAATTATCGATAGTCCATATCTCGGAAACTATAAGAGATAATGCAATTTGGCAACCGGCAATGTAATTAGCATGCCGAATATTACTTGGAATGTGAATTGGAACGAAATCGCCAATAGATAAGACCATTTTACAATTTGGGCCCAAGTTAGAAGCAGAGCCTAAGGTGTAAATTATCGATAGTCCATATCTCGGAAACTATAAGAGATAATGCAATTTGGCAACCGGCAATGAAATTAGCATGCCGAATATTACTTGAAATGTGAATTGGAACGAAATCGCCAATAGATAAGACCATTTTACAATTTGGGCCCAAGTTAGAAGCAGAGCCTAAGGTGTAAATTATCGATAGTCCATATCTCGGAAACTATAAGAGATAATGCAATTTGGCAACCGGCAATGTAATTAGCATGCCGAATATTACTTGGAATGTGAATTGGAATGAAATCGCCAATAGGTAAGACCATTTTACAATTTGGGCCCAAGTTAGAAGCAGAGCCTAAGGTGTAAATTATCGATAGTCCATATCTCGGAAACTATAAGAGATAATTCAATTTGGCAACCGGCAATGTAATTAGCATGCCGAATATTACTTGGAATGTGAATTGGAACGAAATCGCCAATATATAAGACCATTTTACAATTTGGGCCCAAGTTAGAAGCAGAGCCTAAGGTGTAAATTATCGATAGTCCATATCTCGGAAACTATAAGAGATAATGCAATTTGGCAACCGGCAATGTTATTAGCATGAAGAATATTACTTGGAATGTGAATTGGAACGAAATCGCCAATATATAAGACCATTTTACAATTTGGGCCCAAGTTAGAAGCAGAGCCTAAGGTGTAAATTATCGATAGTCCATATCTCGGAAACTATAAGAGATAATGCAATTTGGCAACCGGCAATGTAATTAGCATGCCGAATATTACTTGGAATGTGAATTGGAACGAAATCGCCAATAGATAAGACCATTTTACAATTTGGGCCCAAGTTAGAAGCAGAGCTTAAGGTGTAAATTATCGATAGTCCATATCTCGGAAACTATAAGAGATAATGCAATTTCGCAACCGGCAATGTAATTAGCATGCCGAATATTACTTGGAGTGTGAATTGGAACGAAATCGCCAATAGATAAGACCATTTTACAATTTGGGCCCAAGTTAGAAGCAGAGCCTAAGGTGTAAATTATCGATAGTCCATATCTCGGAAACTATAAGAGATAATGCAATTTGGCAACCGGCAATGTAATTAGCATGCCGAATATTACTTGGAATGTGAATTGGAACGAAATCGCCAATAGATAAGACCATTTTACAATTTGGGCCCAAGTTAGAAGCAGAGCCTAAGGTGTAAATTATCGATAGTCCATATCTCGGAAACTATAAGAGATAATGCAATTTGGCAACCGGCAATGTAATTAGCATGCCGAATATTACTTGGAATGTGAATTGCAACGAAATCGCCAATAGATAAGACCATTTTACAATTTGGGCCCAAGTTAGAAGCAGAGCCTAAGGTGTAAATTATCGATAGTCCATATCTCGGAAACTATAAGAGATAATGCAATTTGGCAACCGGCAATGTAATTGGCATGCCGAATATTACTTGGAATGTGAATTGGAACGAAATCGCCAATAGATAAGACCATTTTACAATTTGGGCCCAAGTTAGAAGCAGAGCCTAAGGAGTAAATTATGGATAGTCCATATCTCGGAAACTATAAGAGATAATGCAATTTCGCAACCGGCAATGTAATTAGCATGCCGAATATCACTTGGAATGTGAATTGGGACGAAATCGCCAATAGATAAGACCATTTTACAATTTGGGCCCAAGTTAGAAGCAGAGCCTAAGGTGTAAATTATCGATAGTCCATATCTCGGAAACTATAAGAGATAATGCAATTTGGCAACCGGCAATGTAATTAGCATGCCGAATATTACTTGGAATGTGAATTGGAACGAAATCGCCAATAGATAAGACCATTTTACAATTTGGGCCCAAGTTAGAAGCAGAGCCTAAGGTGTAAATTATCGATAGTCCATATCTCGGAAACTATAAGAGATAATGCAATTTGCCAACCGGCAATGTAATTAGCATGCCGAATATTACCTGGAATGTGAATTGGAACGAAATCGCCAATAGGTAAGACCATTTTACAATTTGGGCCCAAGTTAGAAGCAGAGCCTAAGGTGTAAATTACCGATAGTCCATAGGTCGGAAACTATAAGAGATAATTCAATTTGGCAACCGGCAATGTAATTAGCATGCCGAATATTACTTGGAATGTGAATTGGAACGAAATCGCCAATAGATAAGACCATTTTACAATTTGGGCCCAAGTTAGAAGCAGAGCCTAAGGTGTAAATTATCGATAGTCCATATCTCGGAAACTATAAGAGATAATGCAATTTGGCAACCGGCAATGTAATTAGCATGCCGAATATTACTTGGAATGTGAATTGGAACGAAATCGCCAATAGATAAGTCCATTTTACAATTTGGGCCCAAGTTAGAAGCAGAGCCTAAGGTGTAAATTATCGATAGTCCATATCTCGGAAACTATAAGAGATAATGCAATTTGGCAACCGGCAATGTAATTAGCATGCCGAATATTACTTGGAATGTGAATTGGAACGAAATCGCCAATAGATAAGACCATTTTACAATTTGGGCCCAAGTTAGAAGCAGAGCCTATGGTGTAAATTATCGATAGTCCATATCTCGGAAACTATAAGAGATAATGCAATTTGGCAACCGGCAATGTAATTAGCATGCCGAATATTACTTGGAATGTGAATTGGAACGAAATCGCCAATATTTTACAATTTGGGCCCAAGTTAGAAGCAGAGCCTAAGGTGTAAATTATCGATAGTCCATATCTCGGAAACTATAAGAGATAATGCAATTTGGCAACCGGCAATGTAATTAGCATGCCGAATATTACTTGGAATGTGAATTGGAACGAAATCGCCAATAGATAAGACCATTTTACAATTTGGGCCCAAGTTAGAAGCAGAGCCTAAGGTGTAAATTATCGATAGTCCATATCTCGGAAACTATAAGAGATAATGCAATTTGGCAACCGGCAATGTAATTAGCATGCCGAATATTACTTGGAATGTGAATTGGAACGAAATCGCCAATATTTTACAATTTGGGCCCAAGTTAGAAGCAGAGCCTAAGGTGTAAATTATCGATAGTCCATATCTCGGAAACTATAAGAGATAATGCAATTTGGCAACCGGCAATGTAATTAGCATGCCGAATATTACTTGGAATGTGAATTGGAACGAAATTGCCAATAGATAAGACCATTTTACAATATGGGCCCAAGTTAGAAGCAGAGCCTAAGGTGTAAATTATCGATAGTCCATATCTCTGAAACTATAAGAGATAATGCAATTTCGCAACCGGCAATGTAATTAGCATGCCGAATATTACTTGGAATGTGAATTGGGACGAAATCGCCAATAGATAAGGCCATTTTACAATTTGGGCCCAAGTTAGATGCAGAGCCTAAGGTGTAAATTATCGATAGTCCATATCTCGGAAACTATAAGAGATAATGCAATTTGGCAGCCGGCAATGTAATTAGCATGCCGAATATTACTTGGAATGTGAATTGGAACGAAATCGCCAATAGATAAGACCATTTTACAATTAGGGCCCAAGTTAGAAGCAGAGCCTAAGGTGAAAATTATTGATAGTCCATATCTCGGAAACTATAAGAGATAATGCAATTTCCCAACCGGCAATGTAATTAGCATGCCGAATATTACTTGGAGTGTGAATTGGAACGAAATCGCCAATAGATAAGACCATTTTTCAATTTGGGCCCAAGTTAGAAGCAGAGCCTAAGGTGTAAATTATCGATAGTCCATATCTCGGAAACTATAAGAGATAATGCAATTTGGCAACCGGCAATGTAATTAGCATGCCGAATATTACTTGGAATGTGAATTGGAACGAAATCGCCAATAGATAAGACCATTTTACAATTTGGGCCCAAGTTAGAAGCAGAGCCTAAGGTGTAAATTATCGATAGTCCATATCTCGGAAACTATAAGAGATAATGCAATTTGGCAACCGGCAATGTAATTAGCATGCCGAATATTACTTGGAATGTGAATTGGAACGAAATCGCCAATATTTTACAATTTGGGCCCAAGTTAGAAGCAGAGCCTAAGGTGTAAATTATCGATAGTCCATATCTCGGAAACTATAAGAGATAATGCAATTTGGCAACCGGCAATGTAATTAGCATGCCGAATATTACTTGGAATGTGAATTGGAACGAAATTGCCAATAGATAAGACCATTTTACAATATGGGCCCAAGTTAGAAGCAGAGCCTAAGGTGTAAATTATCGATAGTCCATATCTCTGAAACTATAAGAGATAATGCAATTTCGCAACCGGCAATGTAATTAGCATGCCGAATATTACTTGGAATGTGAATTGGGACGAAATCGCCAATAGATAAGGCCATTTTACAATTTGGGCCCAAGTTAGATGCAGAGCCTAAGGTGTAAATTATCGATAGTCCATATCTCGGAAACTATAAGAGATAATGCAATTTGGCAGCCGGCAATGTAATTAGCATGCCGAATATTACTTGGAATGTGAATTGGAACGAAATCGCCAATAGATAAGACCATTTTACAATTAGGGCCCAAGTTAGAAGCAGAGCCTAAGGTGAAAATTATTGATAGTCCATATCTCGGAAACTATAAGAGATAATGCAATTTCGCAACCGGCAATGTAATTAGCATGCCGAATATTACTTGGAGTGTGAATTGGAACGAAATCGCCAATAGATAAGACCATTTTTCAATTTGGGCCCAAGTTAGAAGCAGAGCCTAAGGTGTAAATTATCGATAGTCCATATCTCGGAAACTATAAGAGATAATGCAATTTGGCAACCGGCAATGTAATTAGCATGCCGAATATTACTTGGAATGTGAATTGGAACGAAATCGCCAATAGATAAGACCATTTTACAATTTGGGCCCAAGTTAGAAGCAGAGCCTAAGGTGTAAATTATCGATAGTCCATATCTCGGAAACTATAAGAGATAATGCAATTTGGCAACCGGCAATGTAATTAGCATGCCGAATATTACTTGGAATGTGAATTGGTTACGAAATCGCCAATAGATAAGACCATTTTACAATTTGGGCCCAAGTTAGAAGCAGAGCCTAAGGTGTAAATTATTGATAGTCCATATCTCGGAAACTATAAGAGATAATGCAATTTCGCAACCGGCAATGTAATTAGCATGCCGAATATCACTTGGAATGTGAATTGGGACGAAATCGCCAATAGATAAGACCATTTTACAATTTGGGCCCAAGTTAGAAGCAGAGCCTAAGGTGTAAATTATCGATAGTCCATATCTCGGAAACTATAAGAGATAATGCAATTTGGCAACCGGCAATGTAATTAGCATGCCGAATATTAATTGGAATGTGAATTGGAACGAAATCGCCAATAGATAAGACCATTTTACAATTTGGGCCCAAGTTAGAAGCAGAGCCTAAGGAGTAAATTATGGATAGTCCATATCTCGGAAACTATAAGAGATAATGCAATTTGGCAACCGGCAATGTAATTAGCATGCCGAATATTACTTGGAATGTGAATTGCAACGAAATCGCCAATAGATAAGGCCATTTTACAATTTGGGCCCAAGTTAGAAGCAGAGCCTAAGGTGTAAATTATCGATAGTCCATATCTCGGAAACTATAAGAGATAATGCAATTTGGCAACCGGCAATGTAATTGGCATGCCGAATATTACTTGGAATGTGAATTGGAACGAAATCGCCAATAGATAAGACCATTTTACAATTTGGGCCCAAGTTAGAAGCAGAGCCTAAGGAGTAAATTATGGATAGTCCATATCTCGGAAACTATAAGAGATAATGCAATTTCGCAACCGGCAATGTAATTAGCATGCCGAATATCACTTGGAATGTGAATTGGGACGAAATCGCCAATAGATAAGACCATTTTACAATTTGGGCCCAAGTTAGAAGCAGAGCCTAAGGTGTAAATTATCGATAGTCCATATCTCGGAAACTATAAGAGATAATGCAATTTGGCAACCGGCAATGTAATTAGCATGCCAAATATTACTTGGAATGTGAATTGGAACGAAATCGCCAATAGATAAGACCATTTTACAATTTGGGCCCAAGTTAGAAGCAGAGCCTAAGGTGTAAATTATCGATAGTCCATATCTCGGAAACTATAAGAGATAATGCAATTTGCCAACCGGCAATGTAATTAGCATGCCGAATATTACTTGGAATGTGAATTGGAACGAAATCGCCAATAGGTAAGACCATTTTACAATTTGGGCCCAAGTTAGAAGCAGAGCCTATGGTGTAAATTATCGATAGTCCATATCTCGGAAACTATAAGAGATAATGCAATTTGGCAACCGGCAATGTAATTAGCATGCCGAATATTACTTGGAATGTGAATTGGAACGAAATCGCCAATATTTTACAATTTGGGCCCAAGTTAGAAGCAGAGCCTAAGGTGTAAATTATCGATAGTCCATATCTCGGAAACTATAAGAGATAATGCAATTTGGCAACCGGCAATGTAATTAGCATGCCGAATATTACTTGGAATGTGAATTGGAACGAAATCGCCAATAGATAAGACCATTTTACAATTTGGGCCCAAGTTAGAAGCAGAGCCTAAGGTGTAAATTATCGATAGTCCATATCTCGGAAACTATAAGAGATAATGCAATTTGGCAACCGGCAATGTAATTAGCATGCCGAATATTACTTGGAATGTGAATTGGAACGAAATCGCCAATATTTTACAATTTGGGCCCAAGTTAGAAGCAGAGCCTAAGGTGTAAATTATCGATAGTCCATATTTCGGAAACTATAAGAGATAATGCAATTTGGCAACCGGCAATGTAATTAGCATGCCGAATATTACTTGGAATGTGAATTGGAACGAAATTGCCAATAGATAAGACCATTTTACAATATGGGCCCAAGTTAGAAGCAGAGCCTAAGGTGTAAATTATCGATAGTCCATATCTCTGAAACTATAAGAGATAATGGAATTTCGCAACCGGCAATGTAATTAGCATGCCGAATATTACTTGGAATGTGAATTGGGACGAAATCGCCAATAGATAAGGCCATTTTACAATTTGGGCCCAAGTTAGATGCAGAGCCTAAGGTGTAAATTATCGATAGTCCATATCTCGGAAACTATAAGAGATAATGCAATTTGGCAGCCGGCAATGTAATTAGCATGCCGAATATTACTTGGAATGTGAATTGGAACGAAATCGCCAATAGATAAGACCATTTTACAATTAGGGCCCAAGTTAGAAGCAGAGCCTAAGGTGAAAATTATTGATAGTCCATATCTCGGAAACTATAAGAGATAATGCAATTTCGCAACCGGCAATGTAATTAGCATGCCGAATATTACTTGGAGTGTGAATTGGAACGAAATCGCCTATAGATAAGACCATTTTTCAATTTGGGCCCAAGTTAGAAGCAGAGCCTAAGGTGTAAATTATCGATAGTCCATATCTCGGAAACTATAAGAGATAATGCAATTTGGCCACCGGCAATGTAATTAGCATGCCGAATATTACTTGGAATGTGAATTGGAACGAAATCGCCAATAGATAAGACCATTTTACAATTTGGGCCCAAGTTAGAAGCAGAGCCTAAGGTGTAAATTATCGATAGTCCATATCTCGGAAACTATAAGAGATAATGCAATTTGGCAACCGGCAATGTAATTAGCATGCCGAATATTACTTGGAATATGAATTGGAACGAAATCGCCAATAGATAAGACCATTTTACAATTTGGGCCCAAGTTAGAAGCAGAGCCTAAGGTGTAAATTATCGATAGTCCATATCTCGGAAACTATAAGAGATAATGCAATTTGGCAACCGGCAATGTAATTAGCATGCCGAATATTACTTGGAATGTGAATTGGAACGAAATCGCCAATAGATAAGACCATTTTACAATTTGGGCCCAAGTTAGAAGCAGAGCCTAAGGTGTAAATTATCGATAGTCCATATCTCGGAAACTATAAGAGATAATGCAATTTGGCAACCGGCAATATAATTAGCATGCCGAATATTACTTGGAATGTGAATTGGTTACGAAATCGCCAATAGATAAGACCATTTTACAATTTGGGCCCAAGTTAGAAGCAGAGCCTAAGGTGTAAATTATTGATAGTCCATATCTCGGAAACTATAAGAGATAATGCAATTTCGCAACCGGCAATGTAATTAGCATGCCGAATATCACTTGGAATGTGAATTGGGACGAAATCGCCAATAGATAAGACCATTTTACAATTTGGGCCCAAGTTAGAAGCAGAGCCTAAGGTGTAAATTATCGATAGTCCATATCTCGGAAACTATAAGAGATAATGCAATTTGGCAACCGGCAATGTAATTAGCATGCCGAATATTAATTGGAATGTGAATTGGAACGAAATCGCCAATAGATAAGACCATTTTACAATTTGGGCCCAAGTTAGAAGCAGAGCCTAAGGTGTAAATTATCGATAGTCCATATCTCGGAAACTATAAGAGATAATGCAATTTGGCAACCGGCAATGTAATTAGCATGCCGAATATTAATTGGAATGTGAATTGGAACGAAATCGCCAATAGATAAGACCATTTTACAATTTGGGCCCAAGTTAGAAGCAGAGCCTAAGGTGTAAATTATCGATAGTCCATATCTCGGAAACTATAAGAGATAATGCAATTTGGCAACCGGCAATGTAATTAGCATGCCGAATATTAATTGGAATGTGAATTGGAACGAAATCGCCAATAGATAAGACCATTTTACAATTTGGGCCCAAGTTAGAAGCAGAGCCTAAGGTGTAAATTATCGATGGTCCATATCTCGGAAACTATAAGAGATAATGCAATTTGGCAACCGGCAATGTAATTAGCATGCCGAATATTACTTGGAATGTGAATTGGAACGAAATCGCCAATAGGTAAGACCATTTTACAATTTGGGCCCAAGTTAGAAGCAGAGCCTAAGGTGTAAATTATCGATAGTCCATATCTCGGAAACTATAAGAGATAATTCAATTTGGCAACCGGCAATGTAATTAGCATGCCGAATATTACTTGGAATGTGAATTGGAACGAAATCGCCAATAGATAAGACCATTTTACAATTTGGGCCCAAGTTAGAAGCAGAGCCTAAGGTGTAAATTATCTATAGTCCATATCTCGGAAACTCTAAGAGATAATTCAATTTGGCAACCGGCAATGTAATTAGCATGCCGAATATTACTTGGAATGTGAATTGGAACGAAATCGCCAATAGATAAGACCATTTTACAATTTGGGCCCAAGTTAGAAGCAGAGCCTAAGGTGTAAATTATCGATAGTCCATATCTCGGAAACTATAAGAGATAATGCAATTTGGCAACCGGCAATGTAATTAGCATGCCGAATATTACTTGGAATGTGAATTGGAACGAAATCGCCAATAGATAAGACCATTTTACAATTTGGGCCCAAGTTAGAAGCAGAGCCTAAGGTGTAAATTATCGATAGTCCATATCTCGGAAACTATAAGAGATAATGCAATTTGGCAACCGGCAATATAATTAGCATGCCGAATATTACTTGGAATGTGAATTGGTTACGAAATCGCCAATAGATAAGACCATTTTACAATTTGGGCCCAAGTTAGAAGCAGAGCCTAAGGTGTAAATTATTGATAGTCCATATCTCGGAAACTATAAGAGATAATGCAATTTCGCAACCGGCAATGTAATTAGCATGCCGAATATCACTTGGAATGTGAATTGGGACGAAATCGCCAATAGATAAGACCATTTTACAATTTGGGCCCAAGTTAGAAGCAGAGCCTAAGGTGTAAATTATCGATAGTCCATATCTCGGAAACTATAAGAGATAATGCAATTTGGCAAACGGCAATGTAATTAGCATGCCGAATATTAATTGGAATGTGAATTGGAACGAAATCGCCAATAGATAAGACCATTTTACAATTTGGGCCCAAGTTAGAAGCAGAGCCTAAGGTGTAAATTATCGATAGTCCATATCTCGGAAACTATAAGAGATAATGCAATTTGACAACCGGCAATGTAATTAGCATGACGAATATTACTTGAAATGTGAATTGGAACGAAATCGCCAATAGATAAGACCATTTTACAATTTGGGCCCAAGTTAGAAGCAGAGCCTAAGGTGTAAATTATCGATAGTCCATATCTCGGAAACTATAAGAGATAATGCAATTTGGCAACCGGCAATGTAATTAGCATGCCGAATATTAATTGGAATGTGAATTGGAACGAAATCGCCAATAGATAAGACCATTTAACAATTTGGGCCCAAGTTAGAAGCAGAGCCTAAGGTGTAAATTATCGATAGTCCATATCTCGGAAACTATAAGAGATAATGCAATTTGGCAACCGGCAATGTAATTAGCATGCCGAATATTACTTGGATTGTGAATTGGAACGAAATCGCCAATAGGTAAGACCATTTTACAATTTGGGCCCAAGTTAGAAGCAGAGCCTAAGGTGTAAATTATCGATAGTCCATATCTCGGAAACTATAAGAGATAATTCAATTTGGCAACCGGCAATGTAATTAGCATGCCGAATATTACTTGGAATGTGAATTGGAACGAAATCGCCAATAGATAAGACCATTTTACAATTTGGGCCCAAGTTAGAAACAGAGCCTAAGGTGTAAATTATCGATAGTCCATATCTCGGAAACTATAAGAGATAATGCAATTTGGCAACCGGCAATGTAATTAGCATGCCGAATATTACTTGGAATGTGAATTGGAACGAAATCGCCAATAGATAAGACCATTTTACAATTTGGGCCCAAGTTAGAAGCAGAGCCTAAGGTGTAAATTATCGATAGTCCATATCTCGGAAACTATAAGAGATAATGCAATTTGGCAACCGGCAATGTAATTAGCATGCCGAGTATTACTTGGAATGTGAATTGGAACGAAATCGCCAATAGGTAAGACCATTTTACAATTTGGGCCCAAGTTAGAAGCAGAGCCTAAGGTGTAAATTATCGATAGTCCATATCTCGGAAACTATAAGAGATAATTCAATTTGGCAACCGGCAATGTAATTAGCATGCCGAATATTACTTGGAATGTGAATTGGAACGAAATCGCCAATAGATAAGACCATTTTACAATTTGGGCCCAAGTTAGAAGCAGAGCCTAAGGTGTAAATTATCGATAGTCCATATCTCGGAAACTATAAGAGATAATGCAATTTGGCATCCGGCAATGTAATTAGAATGCCGAATATTACTTGGAATGTGAATTGGAACGAAATCGCCAATAGATAAGACCATTTTACAATTTGGGCCCAAGTTAGAAGCAGAGCCTAAGGTGTAAATTATTGATAGTCCATATCTCGGAAACTATAAGAGATAATGCAATTTCGCAACCGGCAATGTAATTAGCATGCCGAATATCACTTGGAATGTGAATTGGGACGAAATCGCGAATAGATAAGACCATTTTACAATTTGGGTCCAAGTTAAAAGCAGAGCCTAAGGTGTAAATTATCGATAGTCCATATCTCGGAAACTATAAGAGATAATGCAATTTGGCAAACGGCAATGTAATTAGCATGCCGAATATTAATTGGAATGTGAATTGGAACGAAATCGCCAATAGATAAGACCATTTTACAATTTGGGCCCAAGTTAGAAGCAGAGCCTAAGGTGTAAATTATCGATAGTCCATATCTCGGAAACTATAAGAGATAATGCAATTTGGCAAACGGCAATGTAATTAGCATGCCGAATATTAATTGGAATGTGAATTGGAACGAAATCGCCAATAGATAAGACCATTTTACAATTTGGGCCCAAGTTAGAAGCAGAGCCTAAGGTGTAAATTATCGATAGTCCATATCTCGGAAACTATAAGAGATAATGCAATTTGACAACCGGCAATGTAATTAGCATGACGAATATTACTTGGAATGTGAATTGGAACGAAATCGCCAATAGATAAGACCATTTTACAATTTGGGCCCAAGTTAGAAGCAGAGCCTAAGGTGTAAATTATCGATAGTCCATATCTCGGAAACTATAAGAGATAATGCAATTTGGCAACCGGCAATGTAATTAGCATGCCGAATATTAATTGGAATGTGAATTGGAACGAAATCGCCAATAGATAAGACCATTTAACAATTTGGGCCCAAGTTAGAAGCAGAGCCTAAGGTGTAAATTATCGATAGTCCATATCTCGGAAACTATAAGAGATAATGCAATTTGGCAACCGGCAATGTAATTAGCATGCCGAATATTACTTGGATTGTGAATTGGAACGAAATCGCCAATAGGTAAGACCATTTTACAATTTGGGCCCAAGTTAGAAGCAGAGCCTAAGGTGTAAATTATCGATAGTCCATATCTCGGAAACTATAAGAGATAATTCAATTTGGCAACCGGCAATGTAATTAGCATGCCGAATATTACTTGGAATGTGAATTGGAACGAAATCGCCAATAGATAAGACCATTTTACAATTTGGGCCCAAGTTAGAAACAGAGCCTAAGGTGTAAATTATCGATAGTCCATATCTCGGAAACTATAAGAGATAATGCAATTTGGCAACCGGCAATGTAATTAGCATGCCGAATATTACTTGGAATGTGAATTGGAACGAAATCGCCAATAGATAAGACCATTTTACAATTTGGGCCCAAGTTAGAAGCAGAGCCTAAGGTGTAAATTATCGATAGTCCATATCTCGGAAACTATAAGAGATAATGCAATTTGGCAACCGGCAATGTAATTAGCATGCCGAATATTACTTGGAATGTGAATTGGAACGAAATCGCCAATAGGTAAGACCATTTTACAATTTGGGCCCAAGTTAGAAGCAGAGCCTAAGGTGTAAATTATCGATAGTCCATATCTCGGAAACTATAAGAGATAATTCAATTTGGCAACCGGCAATGTAATTAGCATGCCGAATATTACTTGGAATGTGAATTGGAATGAAATCGCCAATAGATAAGACCATTTTACAATTTGGGCCCAAGTTAGAAGCAGAGCCTAAGGTGTAAATTATCGATAGTCCATATCTCGGAAACTATAAGAGATAATGCAATTTGGCATCCGGCAATGTAATTAGAATGCCGAATATTACTTGGAATGTGAATTGGAACGAAATCGCCAATAGATAAGACCATTTTACAATTTGGGCCCAAGTTAGAAGCAGAGCCTAAGGTGTAAATTATTGATAGTCCATATCTCGGAAACTATAAGAGATAATGCAATTTCGCAACCGGCAATGTAATTAGCATGCCGAATATCACTTGGAATGTGAATTGGGACGAAATCGCGAATAGATAAGACCATTTTACAATTTGGGTCCAAGTTAAAAGCAGAGCCTAAGGTGTAAATTATCGATAGTCCATATCTCGGAAACTATAAGAGATAATGCAATTTGGCAACCGGCAATGTAATTAGCATGCCGAATATTACTTGGAATGTGAATTGGAACGAAATCGCCAATAGATAAGACCATTTTACAATTTGGGCCCAAGTTAGAAGCAAAGCCTATGGTGTAAATTATCGATAGTCCATATCTCGGAAACTATAAGAGATAATGCAATTTGGCAACCGGCAATGTAATTAGCATGCCGAATATTACTTGGAATGTGAATTGGAACGAAATCGCCAATAGATAAGACCATTTTACAATTTGGGCCCAAGTTAGAAGCAGAGCCTAAGGTGTAAATAATCGATAGTCCATATCTCGGAAACTATAAGAGATAATGCAATTTGGCAACCGGCAATGTAATTAGCATGCCGAATATTACTTGGAATGTGGATTGGAACGAAATCGCCAATAGATAAGACCATTTTACAATTTGGGCCCAAGTTAGAAGCAGAGCCTAAGGTGTAAATTATCGATTGTCCATATCTCGGAAACTATAAGAGATAATGCAATTTGGCATCCGGCAATGTAATTAGCATACCGAATATTACTTGGAATGTGAATTGGAACGAAATCGCCAATAGATAAGACCATTTTACAATTTGGGCCCAAGTTAGAAGCAGAGCCTAAGGTGTAAATTATTGATAGTCCATATCTCGGAAACTATAAGAGATAATGCAATTTCGCAACCGGCAATGTAATTAGCATGCCGAATATCACTTGGAATGTGAATTGGGACGAAATCGCGAATAGATAAGACCATTTTACAATTTGGGTCCAAGTTAGAAGCAGAGCCTAAGGTGTAAATTATCGATAGTCCATATCTCGGAAACTATAAGAGATAATGCAATTTGGCAACCGGCAATGTAATTAGCATGCCGAATATTACTTGGAATGTGAATTGGAACGAAATCGCCAATAGATAAGACCATTTTACAATTTGGGCCCAAGTTAGAAGCAGAGCCTAAGGTGTAAATTATCGATAGTCCATATCTCGGAAACTATAAGAGATAATGCAATTTGGCAACCGGCAATGTAATTAGCATGCCGAATATTACTTGGAATGTGAATTGGAACGAAATCGCCAATAGGTAAGACCATTTTACAATTTGGGCCCAAGTTAGAAGCAGAGCCTAAGGTGTATATTATCGATAGTCCATATCTCGGAAACTATAAGAGATAATTCAATTTGGCAACCGGCAATGTAATTAGCATGCCGAATATTACTTGGAATGTGAATTGGAACGAAATCGCCAATAGATAAGACCATTTTACAATTTGGGCCCAAGTTAGAAGCAGAGCCTAAGGTGTAAATTATCGATAGTCCATATCTCGGAAACTATAAGAGATAATGCAATTTGGCAACCGGCAATGTAATTAGTATGCCGAATATTACTTGGAATGTGAATTGGAACGAAATCGCCAATAGATAAGACCATTTTACAATTTGGGAGCAAGTTAGAAGCAGAGCCTAAGGTGTAAATTATCGATAGTCCATATCTCGGAAACTATAAGAGATAATGCAATTTGGCAACCGGCAATGTAATTAGCATGCCGAATATTACTTGGAATGTGAATTGGAACGAAATCGCCAATAGATAAGACCATTTTACAATTTGGGCCCAAGTTAGAAGCAGAGCCTATGGTGTAAATTATCGATAGTCCATATCTCGGAAACTATAAGAGATAATGCAATTTGGCAACCGGCAATGTAATTAGCATGCCGAATATTACTTGGAATGTGAATTGGAACGAAATCGCCAATAGATAAGACCATTTTACAATTTGGGCCCAAGTTAGAAGCAGAGCCTAAGGTGTAAATAATCGATAGTCCATATCTCGGAAACTATAAGAGATAATGCAATTTGGCAACCGGCAATGTAATTAGCATGCCGAATATTACTTGGAATGTGGATTGGAACGAAATCGCCAATAGATAAGACCATTTTACAATTTGGGCCCAAGTTAGAAGCAGAGCCTAAGGTGTAAATTATCGATAGTCCATATCTCGGAAACTATAAGAGATAATGCAATTTGGCATCCGGCAATGTAATTAGCATGCCGAATATTACTTGGAATGTGAATTGGAACGAAATCGCCAATAGATAAGACCATTTTACAATTTGGGCCCAAGTTAGAAGCAGAGCCTAAGGTGTAAATTATTGATAGTCCATATCTCGGAAACTATAAGAGATAATGCAATTTCGCAACCGGCAATGTAATTAGCATGCCGAATATCACTTGGAATGTGAATTGGGACGAAATCGCGAATAGATAAGACCATTTTACAATTTGGGTCCAAGTTAGAAGCAGAGCCTAAGGTGTAAATTATCGATAGTCCATATCTCGGAAACTATAAGAGATAATGCAATTTGGCAACCGGCAATGTAATTAGCATGCCGAATATTACTTGGAATGTGAATTGGAACGAAATCGCCAATATATAAGACCATTTTACAATTTGGGCTCAAGTTAGAAGCAGAGCCTAAGGTGTAAATTATCGATAGTCCATATCTCGGAAACTATAAGAGATAATGCAATTTGGCAACCGGCAATGTAATTAGCATGCCGAATATTACTTGGAATGTGAATTGGAACGAAATCGCCAATAAATAAGACCATTTTACAATTTGGGCCCAAGTTAGAAGCAGAGCCTATGGTGTAAATTATCGATAGTCCATATCTCGGAAACTATAAGAGATAATGCAATTTGGCAACCGGCAATGTAATTAGCATGCCGAATATTACTTGGAATGTGAATTGGAACGAAATCGCCAATAGATAAGACCATTTTACAATTTGGGCCCAAGTTAGAAGCAGAGCCTAAGGTGTAAATAATCGATAGTCCATATCTCGGAAACTATAAGAGATAATGCAATTTGGCAACCGGCAATGTAATTAGCATGCCGAATATTACTTGGAATGTGGATTGGAACGAAATCGCCAATAGATAAGACCATTTTACAATTTGGGCCCAAGTTAGAAGCAGAGCCTAAGGTGTAAATTATCGATAGTCCATATCTCGGAAACTATAAGAGATAATGCAATTTGGCATCCGGCAATGTAATTAGCATGCCGAATATTACTTGGAATGTGAATTGGAACGAAATCGCCAATAGATAAGACCATTTTACAATTTGGGCACAAGTTAGAAGCAGAGCCTAAGGTGTAAATTATTGATAGTCCATATCTCGGAAACTATAAGAGATAATGCAATTTCGCAACCGGCAATGTAATTAGCATGCCGAATATCACTTGGAATGTGAATTGGGACGAAATCGCGAATAGATAAGACCATTTTACAATTTGGGTCCAAGTTAGAAGCAGAGCCTAAGGTGTAAATTATCGATAGTCCATATCTCGGAAACTATAAGAGATAATGCAATTTGGCAACCAGCAATGTAATTAGCATGCCGAATATTACTTGGAATGTGAATTGGAACGAAATCGCCAATATATAAGACCATTTTACAATTTGGGCCCAAGTTAGAAGCAGAGCCTAAGGTGTAAATTATCGACAGTCCATATCTCGGAAACTATAAGAGATAATGCAATTTGGCAACCGGCAATGTAATTAGCATGCCGAATATTACTTGGAATGTGAATTGGAACGAAATCGCCAATAGATAAGACCATTTTACAATTTGGGCCCAAGTTAGAAGCAGAGCCTAAGGTGTAAATTATCGATAGTCCATATCTCGGAAACTATAAGAGATAATGCAATTTGGCAACCGGCAATGTAATTAGCATGCCGAATATTACTTGGAATGTGAATTGGAACGAAATCGCCAATAGGTAAGACCATTTTACAATTTGGGCCCAAGTTAGAAGCAGAGCCTAAGGTGTAAATTATCGATAGTCCATATCTCGGAAACTATAAGAGATAATTCAATTTGGCAACCGGCAATGTAATTAGCATGCCGAATATTACTTGGAATGTGAATTGGAACGAAATCGCCAATAGATAAGACCATTTTACAATTTGGGCCCAAGTTAGAAGCAGAGCCTAAGGTGTAAATTATCTATAGTCCATATCTCGGAAACTATAAGAGATAATTCAATTTGGCAACCGGCAATGTAATTAGCATGCCGAATATTACTTGGAATGTGAATTGGAACGAAATCGCCAATAGATAAGACCATTTTACAATTTGGGCCCAAGTTAGAAGCAGAGCCTAAGGTGTAAATTATCGATAGTCCATATCTCGGAAACTATAAGAGATAATGCAATTTGGCAACCGGCAATGTAATTAGCATGCCGAATATTACTTGGAATGTGAATTGGAACGAAATCGCCAATAGATAAGACCATTTTACAATTTGGGCCCAAGTTAGAAGCAGAGCCTAAGGTGTAAATTATCGATAGTCCATATCTCGGAAACTATAAGAGATAATGCAATTTGGCAACCGGCAATATAATTAGCATGCCGAATATTACTTGGAATGTGAATTGGTTACGAAATCGCCAATAGATAAGACCATTTTACAATTTGGGCCCAAGTTAGAAGCAGAGCCTAAGGTGTAAATTATTGATAGTCCATATCTCGGAAACTATAAGAGATAATGCAATTTCGCAACCGGCAATGTAATTAGCATGCCGAATATCACTTGGAATGTGAATTGGGACGAAATCGCCAATAGATAAGACCATTTTACAATTTGGGCCCAAGTTAGAAGCAGAGCCTAAGGTGTAAATTATCGATAGTCCATATCTCGGAAACTATAAGAGATAATGCAATTTGGCAAACGGCAATGTAATTAGCATGCCGAATATTAATTGGAATGTGAATTGGAACGAAATCGCCAATAGATAAGACCATTTTACAATTTGGGCCCAAGTTAGAAGCAGAGCCTAAGGTGTAAATTATCGATAGTCCATATCTCGGAAACTATAAGAGATAATGCAATTTGGCAACCGGCAATGTAATTAGCATGCCGAATATTAATTGGAATGTGAATTGGAACGAAATCGCCAATAGATAAGACCATTTAACAATTTGGGCCCAAGTTAGAAGCAGAGCATAAGGTGTAAATTATCGATAGTCCATATCTCGGAAACTATAAGAGATAATGCAATTTGGCAACCGGCAATGTAATTAGCATGCCGAATATTACTTGGAATGTGAATTGGAACGAAATCGCCAATAGGTAAGACCATTTTACAATTTGGGCCCAAGTTAGAAGCAGAGCCTAAGGTGTAAATTATCGATAGTCCATATCTCGGAAACTATAAGAGATAATTCAATTTGGCAACCGGCAATGTAATTAGCATGCCGAATATTACTTGGAATGTGAATTGGAACGAAATCGCCAATAGATAAGACCATTTTACAATTTGGGCCCAAGTTAGAAACAGAGCATAAGGTGTAAATTATCGATAGTCCATATCTCGGAAACTATAAGAGATAATGCAATTTGGCAACCGGCAATGTAATTAGCATGCCGAATATTACTTGGAATGTGAATTGGAACGAAATCGCCAATAGATAAGACCATTTTACAATTTGGGCCCAAGTTAGAAGCAGAGCCTAAGGTGTAAATTATCGATAGTCCATATCTCGGAAACTATAAGAGATAATGCAATTTGGCAACCGGCAATGTAATTAGCATGCCGAATATTACTTGGAATGTGAATTGGAACGAAATCGCCAATAGGTAAGACCATTTTACAATTTGGGCATAAGTTAGAAGCAGAGCCTAAGGTGTAAATTATCGATAGTCCATATCTCGGAAACTATAAGAGATAATTCAATTTGGCAACCGGCAATGTAATTAGCATGCCGAATATTACTTGGAATGTGAATTGGAACGAAATCGCCAATAGATAAGACCATTTTACAATTTGGGCCCAAGTTAGAAGCAGAGCCTAAGGTGTAAATTATCGATAGTCCATATCTCGGAAACTATAAGAGATAATGCAATTTGGCATCCGGCAATGTAATTAGAATGCCGAATATTACTTGGAATGTGAATTGGAACGAAATCGCCAATAGATAAGACCATTTTACAATTTGGGCCCAAGTTAGAAGCAGAGCCTAAGGTGTAAATTATTGATAGTCCATATCTCGGAAACTATAAGAGATAATGCAATTTCGCAACCGGCAATGTAATTAGCATGCCGAATATCACTTGGAATGTGAATTGGGACGAAATCGCGAATAGATAAGACCATTTTACAATTTGGGTCCAAGTTAAAAGCAGAGCCTAAGGTGTAAATTATCGATAGTCCATATCTCGGAAACTATAAGAGATAATGCAATTTGGCAACCGGCAATGTAATTAGCATGCCGAATATTACTTGGAATGTGAATTGGAACGAAATCGCCAATAGATAAGACCATTTTACAATTTGGGCCCAAGTTAGAAGCAAAGCCTATGGTGTAAATTATCGATAGTCCATATCTCGGAAACTATAAGAGATAATGCAATTTGGCAACCGGCAATGTAATTAGCATGCCGAATATTACTTGGAATGTGAATTGGAACGAAATCGCCAATAGATAAGACCATTTTACAATTTGGGCCCAAGTTAGAAGCAGAGCCTAAGGTGTAAATAATCGATAGTCCATATCTCGGAAACTATAAGAGATAATGCAATTTGGCAACCGGCAATGTAATTAGCATGCCGAATATTACTTGGAATGTGGATTGGAACGAAATCGCCAATAGATAAGACCATTTTACAATTTGGGCCCAAGTTAGAAGCAGAGCCTAAGGTGTAAATTATCGATTGTCCATATCTCGGAAACTATAAGAGATAATGCAATTTGGCATCCGGCAATGTAATTAGCATACCGAATATTACTTGGAATGTGAATTGGAACGAAATCGCCAATAGATAAGACCATTTTACAATTTGGGCCCAAGTTAGAAGCAGAGCCTAAGGTGTAAATTATTGATAGTCCATATCTCGGAAACTATAAGAGATAATGCAATTTCGCAACCGGCAATGTAATTAGCATGCCGAATATCACTTGGAATGTGAATTGGGACGAAATCGCGAATAGATAAGACCATTTTACAATTTGGGTCCAAGTTAGAAGCAGAGCCTAAGGTGTAAATTATCGATAGTCCATATCTCGGAAACTATAAGAGATAATGCAATTTGGCAACCGGCAATGTAATTAGCATGCCGAATATTACTTGGAATGTGAATTGGAACGAAATCGCCAATATATAAGACCATTTTACAATTTGGGCCCAAGTTAGAAGCAGAGCCTAAGGTGTAAATTATCGATAGTCCATATCTCGGAAACTATAAGAGATAATGCAATTTGGCAACCGGCAATGTAATTAGCATGCCGAATATTACTTGGAATGTGAATTGGAACGAAATCGCCAATAGATAAGACCATTTTACAATTTGGGCCCAAGTTAGAAGCAGAGCCTAAGGTGTAAATTATCGATAGTCCATATCTCGGAAAATATAAGAGATAATGCAATTTCGCAACCGGCAATGTAATTAGCATGCCGAATATTACTTGGAGTGTGAATTGGAACGAAATCGCCAATAGATAAGACCATTTTACAATTTGGGCCCAAGTTAGAAGCAGAGCCTAAGGTGTAAATTATCGATAGTCCATATCTCGGAAACTATAAGAGATAATGCAATTTGGCAACCGGCAATGTAATTAGCATGCCGAATATTACTTGGAATGTGAATTGGAACGAAATCGCCAATAGATAAGACCATTTTACAATTTGGGCCCAAGTTAGAAGCAGAGCCTAAGGTGTAAATTATCGATAGTCCATATCTCGGAAACTATAAGAGATAATGCAATTTGGCAACCGGCAATGTAATTAGCATGCCGAATATTACTTGGAATGTGAATTGGAACGAAATCGCCAATAGGTAAGACCATTTTACAATTTGGGCCCAAGTTAGAAGCAGAGCCTAAGGTGTAAATTATCGATAGTCCATATCTCGGAAACTATAAGAGATAATTCAATTTGGCAACCGGCAATGTAATTAGCATGCCGAATATTACTTGGAATGTGAATTGGAACGAAATCGCCAATAGATAAGACCATTTTACAATTTGGGCCCAAGTTAGAAGCAGAGCCTAAGGTGTAAATTATCGATAGTCCATATCTCGGAAACTATAAGAGATAATGCAATTTGGCAACCGGCAATGTAATTAGTATGCCGAATATTACTTGGAATGTGAATTGGAACGAAATCGCCAATAGATAAGACCATTTTACAATTTGGGAGCAAGTTAGAAGCAGAGCCTAAGGTGTAAATTATCGATAGTCCATATCTCGGAAACTATAAGAGATAATGCAATTTGGCAACCGGCAATGTAATTAGCATGCCGAATATTACTTGGAATGTGAATTGGAACGAAATCGCCAATAGATAAGACCATTTTACAATTTGGGCCCAAGTTAGAAGCAGAGCCTATGGTGTAAATTATCGATAGTCCATATCTCGGAAACTATAAGAGATAATGCAATTTGGCAACCGGCAATGTAATTAGCATGCCGAATATTACTTGGAATGTGAATTGGAACGAAATCGCCAATAGATAAGACCATTTTACAATTTGGGCCCAAGTTAGAAGCAGAGCCTAAGGTGTAAATATTCGATAGTCCATATCTCGGAAACTATAAGAGATAATGCAATTTGGCAACCGGCAATGTAATTAGCATGCCGAATATTACTTGGAATGTGGATTGGAACGAAATCGCCAATAGATAAGACCATTTTACAATTTGGGCCCAAGTTAGAAGCAGAGCCTAAGGTGTAAATTATCGATAGTCCATATCTCGGAAACTATAAGAGATAATGCAATTTGGCATCCGGCAATGTAATTAGCATGCCGAATATTACTTGGAACGTGAATTGGAACGAAATCGCCAATAGATAAGACCATTTTACAATTTGGGCCCAAGTTAGAAGCAGAGCCTAAGGTGTAAATTATTGATAGTCCATATCTCGGAAACTATAAGAGATAATGCAATTTCGCAACCGGCAATGTAATTAGCATGCCGAATATCACTTGGAATGTGAATTGGGACGAAATCGCGAATAGATAAGACCATTTTACAATTTGGGTCCAAGTTAGAAGCAGAGCCTAAGGTGTAAATTATCGATAGTCCATATCTCGGAAACTATAAGAGATAATGCAATTTGGCAACCGGCAATGTAATTAGCATGCCGAATATTACTTGGAATGTGAATTGGAACGAAATCGCCAATAAATAAGACCATTTTACAATTTGGGCCCAAGTTAGAAGCAGAGCCTATGGTGTAAATTATCGATAGTCCATATCTCGGAAACTATAAGAGATAATGCAATTTGGCAACCGGCAATGTAATTAGCATGCCGAATATTACTTGGAATGTGAATTGGAACGAAATCGCCAATAGATAAGACCATTTTACAATTTGGGCCCAAGTTAGAAGCAGAGCCTAAGGTGTAAATAATCGATAGTCCATATCTCGGAAACTATAAGAGATAATGCAATTTGGCAACCGGCAATGTAATTAGCATGCCGAATATTACTTGGAATGTGGATTGGAACGAAATCGCCAATAGATAAGACCATTTTACAATTTGGGCCCAAGTTAGAAGCAGAGCCTAAGGTGTAAATTATCGATAGTCCATATCTCGGAAACTATAAGAGATAATGCAATTTGGCATCCGGCAATGTAATTAGCATGCCGAATATTACTTGGAATGTGAATTGGAACGAAATCGCCAATAGATAAGACCATTTTACAATTTGGGCACAAGTTAGAAGCAGAGCCTAAGGTGTAAATTATTGATAGTCCATATCTCGGAAACTATAAGAGATAATGCAATTTCGCAACCGGCAATGTAATTAGCATGCCGAATATCACTTGGAATGTGAATTGGGACGAAATCGCGAATAGATAAGACCATTTTACAATTTGGGTCCAAGTTAGAAGCAGAGCCTAAGGTGTAAATTATCGATAGTCCATATCTCGGAAACTATAAGAGATAATGCAATTTGGCAACCAGCAATGTAATTAGCATGCCGAATATTACTTGGAATGTGAATTGGAACGAAATCGCCAATATATAAGACCATTTTACAATTTGGGCCCAAGTTAGAAGCAGAGCCTAAGGTGTAAATTATCGACAGTCCATATCTCGGAAACTATAAGAGATAATGCAATTTGGCAACCGGCAATGTAATTAGCATGCCGAATATTACTTGGAATGTGAATTGGAACGAAATCGCCAATAGATAAGACCATTTTACAATTTGGGCCCAAGTTAGAAGCAGAGCCTAAGGTGTAAATTATCGATAGTCCATATCTCGGAAACTATAAGAGATAATGCAATTTCGCAACCGGCAATGTAATTAGCATGCCGAATATTACATGGAGTGTGAATTGGAACAGGTTCGTCCATCGATCGATGGACGAACCTGAAATCGCCAATAGATAAGACCATTTTACAATTTGGGCCCAAGTTAGAAGCAGAGCCTAAGGTGTAAATTATCGATAGTCCATATCTCGGAAACTATAAGAGATAATGCAATTTGGCAACCGGCAATGTAATTAGCATGCCGAATATTACTTGGAATGTGAATTGCAACGAAATCCCCAATAGATAAGACCATTTTACAATTTGGGCCCAAGTTAGAAGCAGAGCCTAAGGTGTAAATTATCGATAGTCCATATCTCGGAAACTATAAGAGATAATGCAATTTGGCAACCGGCAATGTAATTGGCATGCCGAATATTACTTGGAATGTGAATTGGAACGAAATCGCCAATAGATAAGACCATTTTACAATTTGGGCCCAAGTTAGAAGCAGAGCCTAAGGTGTAAATTATCGATAGTCCATATCTCGGAAACTATAAGAGATAATGCAATTTCGCAACCGGCAATGTAATTAGCATGCCGAATATCACTTGGAATGTGAATTGGGACGAAATCGCCAATAGATAAGACCATTTTACAATTTGGGCCCAAGTTAGAAGCAGAGCCTAAGGTGTAAATTATCGATAGTCCATATCTCGGAAACTATAAGAGATAATGCAATTTCGCAACCGGCAATGTAATTAGCATGCCGAATATTACTTGGAGTGTGAATTGGAACGAAATCGCCAATAGATAAGACCATTTTACAATTTGGGCCCAAGTTAGAAGCAGAGCCTAAGGTGTAAATTATCGATAGTCCATATCTCGGAAACTATAAGAGATAATGCAATTTGGCAACCGGCAATGTAATTAGCATGCCGAATATTACTTGGAATGTGAATTGCAACGAAATCGCCAATAGATAAGACCATTTTACAATTTGGGCCCAAGTTAGAAGCAGAGCCTAAAGTGTAAATTATCGATAGTCCATATCTCGGAAACTATAAGAGATAATGCAATTTGGCAACCGGCAATGTAATTGGCATGCCGAATATTACTTGGAATGTGAATTGGAACGAAATCGCCAATAGATAAGACCATTTTACAATTTGGGCCCAAGTTAGAAGCAGAGCCTAAGGTGTAAATTATTGATAGTCCATATCTCGGAAACTATAAGAGATAATGCAATTTCGCAACCGGCAATGTAATTAGCATGCCGAATATCACTTGGAATGTGAATTGGGACGAAATCGCCAATAGATAAGACCATTTTACAATTTGGGCCCAAGTTAGAAGCAGAGCCTAAGGTGTAAATTATCGATAGTCCATATCTCGGAAACTATAAGAGATAATGCAATTTGGCAACCGGCAATGTAATTAGCATGCCGAATATTACTTGGAATGTGAATTGGAACGAAATCGCCAATAGATAAGACCATTTTACAATTTGGGTACAAGTTAGAAGCAGAGCCTAAGGTGTAAATTATCGATAGTCCATATCTCGGAAACTATAAGAGATAATGCAATTTGGCAACCGGCAATGTAATTAGCATGCCGAATATTACTTGGAATGTGAATTGGAACGAAATCGCCAATAGGTAAAACCATTTTACAATTTGGGCCCAAGTTAGAAGCCGAGCCTAAGGTGTAAATTATCGATAGTCCATATCTCGGAAACTATAAGAGATAATTCAATTTGACAACCGGCAATGTAATTAGCATGCCGAATATTACTTGGAATGTGAATTGGAACGAAATCGCCAATAGATAAGACCATTTTACAATTTGGGCCCAAGTTAGAAGCAGAGCCTAAGGTGTAAATTATCGATAGTCCATATCTCGGAAACTATAATAGATAATGCAATTTGGCAACCGGCAATGTAATTAGCATGCCGAATATTACTTGGAATGTGAATTGGAACGAAATCGCCAATAGATAAGACCATTTTACAATTTGGGCCCAAGTTAGAAGCAGAGCCAAAGGTGTAAATTATCGATAGTCCATATCTCGGAAACTATAAGAGATAATGCAATTTGGCAACCGGCAATCTAATTAGCATGCCGAATATTACTTGGAATGTGAATTGGAACGAAATCGCCAATAGATAAGACCATTTTACAATTTGGGCCCAAGTTAGAAGCAGAGCCTATGGTGTAAATTATCGATAGTCCATATCTCGGAAACTATAAGAGATAATGCAATTTGGCAACCGGCAATGTAATTAGCATGCCGAATATTACTTGGAATGTGAATTGGAACGAAATCGCCAATAGATAAGACCATTTTACAATTTGGGCCCAAGTTAGAAGCAGAGCCTAAGGTGTAAATTATCGATAGTCCATATCTCGGAAACTATAAGAGATAATGCAATTTGGCAACCGGCAATGTAATTAGCATGCCGAATATTACTCGGAATGTGAATTGGAACGAAATCGCCAATATTTTACAATTTGGGCCCAAGTTAGAAGCAGAGCCTAAGGTGTAAATTATCGATAGTCCATATCTCGGAAACTATAAGAGATAATGCAATTTGGCAACCGGCAATGTAATTAGCATGCCGAATATTACTTGGAATGTGAATTGGAACGAAATTGCCAATAGATAAGACCATTTTACAATATGGGCCCAAGTTAGAAGCAGAGCCTAAGGTGTAAATTATCGATAGTCCATATCTCTGAAACTATAAGAGATAATGCAATTTCGCAACCGGCAATGTAATTAGCATGCCGAATATTACTTGGAATGTGAATTGGGACGAAATCGCCAATAGATAAGGCCATTTTACAATTTGGGCCCAAGTTAGAAGCAGAGCCTAAGGTGTAAATTATCGATAGTCCATATCTCGGAAACTATAAGAGATAATGCAATTTGGCAGCCGGCAATGTAATTAGCATGCCGAATATTACTTGGAATGTGAATTGGAACGAAATCGCCAATAGATAAGACCATTTTACAATTTGGGCCCAAGTTAGAAGCAGAGCCTAAGGTGTAAATTATTGATAGTCCATATCTCGGAAACTATAAGAGATAATGCAATTTGGCAACCGGCAATGTAATTAGCATGCCGAATATTACTTGGAATGTGAATTGGAACGAAATCGCCAATAGATAAGACCATTTTACAATTTGGGCCCAAGTTAGAAGCAGAGCCTAAGGTGTAAATTATCGATAGTCCATATCTCGGAAACTATAAGAGATAATGCAATTTGGCAACCGGCAATGTAATTAGCATGCCGAATATTACTTGGAATGTGAATTGGAACGAGAACGCCAATAGATAAGACCATTTTACAATTTGGGCCCAAGTTAGAAGCAGAGCCTAAGGTGTAAATTATCGATAGTCCATATCTCGGAAACTATAAGAGATAATGCAATTTGGCAACCGGCAATGTAATTAGCATGCCGAATATTACTTGGAATGTGAATTGGAACGAAATCGCCAATAGATAAGACCATTTTACAATTTGGGCCCAAGTTAGAAGCAGAGCCTAAGGTGTAAATTATCGATAGTCCATATCTCGGAAACTATAAGAGATAATGCAATTTGGCAACCGGCAATGTAATTAGCATGCCGAATATTACTTGGAATGCGAATTGGAACGAAATCGCCAATAGATAAGACCATTTTACAATTTGGGCCCAAGTTAGAAGCAGAGCCTAAGGTGTAAATTATTGATAGTCCATATCTCGGAAACTATAAGAGATAATGCAATTTCGCAACCGGCAATGTAATTAGCATGCCTAATATCACTTGGAATGTGAATTGGGACGAAATCGCCAATAGATAAGACCATTTTACAATTTGGGCCGAAGTTAGAAGCAGAGCCTAAGGTGTAAATTATCGATAGTCCATATCTCGGAAACTATAAGAGATAATGCAATTTGACAACCGGCAATGTAATTAGCATGCCGAATATTACTTGGAATGTGAATTGGAACGAAATCGCCAATAGATAAGACCATTTTACAATTTGGGCCCAAGTTAGAAGCAGAGCCTAAGGTGTAAATAATCGATAGTCCATATCTCGGAAACTATAAGAGATAATGCAATTTGGCAACCGGCAACGTAATTAGCACGCCGAATACTACTTGGAATGTGAATTGGAACGAAATCGCCAATAGGTAAGACCATTTTACAATTTGGGCCCAAGTTAGAAGCAGAGCCTAAGGTGTAAATTATCGATAGTCCATATCTCGGAAACTATAAGAGATAATGCAATTTGGCAAACGGCAATGTAATTAGCATGACGAATATTACTTGGAATGTGAATTGGAACGAAATCGCCAATAGATAAGACCATTTTACAATTTGGGCCCAAGTTAGAAGCAGAGCCTAAGGTGTAAATTATCGATAGTCCATATCTCGGAAACTATAAGAGATAATGCAATTTGGCAACCGGCAATGTAATTAGCATGCCGAATATTAATTGGAATGTGAATTGGAACGAAATCGCCAATAGATAAGACCATTTTACAATTTGGGCCCAAGTTAGAAGCAGAGCCTATGGTGTAAATTATCGATAGTCCATATCTCGGAAACTTTAAGAGATAATGCAATTTGGCAACCGGCAATGTAATTAGCATGCCGAATATTACTTGGAATGTGAATTGGAACGAAATCGCCAATAGATAAGACCATTTTACAATTTGGGCCCAAGTTAGAAGCAGAGCCTAAGGTGTAAATTATCGATAGTCCATATCTCGGAAACTATAAGAGATAATGCAATTTGGCAACCGGCAATGTAATTAGCATGCCGAATATTACTTGGAATGTGAATTGGAACGAAATCGCCAATATTATACAATTTGGGCCCAAGTTAGAAGCAGAGCCTAAGGTGTAAATTATCGATAGTCCATATCTCGGAAACTATAAGAGATAATGCAATTTGGCAACCGGCAATGTAATTAGCATGCCGAATAATACTTGGAATGTGAATTGGAACGAAATTGCCAATAGATAAGACCATTTTACAATATGGGCCCAAGTTAGAAGCAGAGCCTAAGGTGTAAATTATCGATAGTCCATATCTCTGAAACTATAAGAGATAATGCAATTTCGCAACCGGCAATGTAATTAGCATGCCGAATATTACTTGGAATGTGAATTGGGACGAAATCGCCAATAGATAAGGCCATTTTACAATTTGGGCCCAAGTTAGAAGCAGAGCCTAAGGTGTAAATTATCGATAGTCCATATCTCGGAAACTATAAGAGATAATGCAATTTGGCAGCCGGCAATGTAATTAGCATGCCGAATATTACTTGGAATGTGAATTGGAACGAAATCGCCAATAGATAAGACCATTTTACAATTTGGGCCCAAGTTAGAAGCAGAGCCTAAGGTGTAAATTATTGATAGTCCATATCTCGGAAACTATTAGAGATAATGCAATTTCGCAACCGGCAATGTAATTAGCATGCCGAATATTACTTGGAATGTGAATTGGAACGAAATCGCCAATAGATAAGACCATTTTACAATTTGGGCCCAAGTTAGAAGCAGAGCCTAAGGTGTAAATTATCGATAGTCCATATCTCGGAAACTATAAGAGATAATGCAATTTGGCAACCGGCAATGTAATTAGCATGCCGAATATTACTTGGAATGTGAATTGGAACGAAATCGCCAATAGATAAGACCATTTTACAATTTGGGCCCAAGTTAGAAGCAGAGCCTAAGGTGTAAATTATCGATAGTCCATATCTCGGAAACTATAAGAGATAATGCAATTTGGCAACCGGCAATGTAATTAGCATGCCGAATATTACTTGGAATGTGAATTGGAACGAAATCGCCAATAGATAAGACCATTTTACAATTTGGGCCCAAGTTAGAAGCAGAGCCTAAGGTGTAAATTATCGATAGTCCATATCTCGGAAACTATAAGAGATAATGCAATTTGGCAACCGGCAATGTAATTAGCATGCCGAATATTACTTGGAATGTGAATTGGAACGAAATCGCCAATAGATAAGACCATTTTACAATTTGGGCCCAAGTTAGAAGCAGAGCCTAAGGTGTAAATTATTGATAGTCCATATCTCGGAAACTATAAGAGATAATGCAATTTCGCAACCGGCAATGTAATTAGCATGCCGAATATCACTTGGAATGTGAATTGGGACGAAATCGCCAATAGTTAAGACCATTTTACAATTTGGGTCCAAGTTAGAAGCAGAGCCTAAGGTGTAAATTATCGATAGTCCATATCTCGGAAACTATAAGAGATAATGCAATTTGGCAACCGGCAATGTAATTAGCATGCCGAATATTACTTGGAATGTGAATTGGAACGAAATCGCCAATAGATAAGACCATTTTACAATTTGGGCCCAAGTTAGAAGCAGAGCCTAAGGTGTAAATTATCGATAGTCCATATCTCGGAAACTATAAGAGATAATGCAATTTGGCAACCGGCAATGTAATTAGCACGCCGAATACTACTTGGAATGTGAATTGGAACGAAATCGCCAATAGGTAAGACCATTTTACAATTTGGGCCCAAGTTAGAAGCAGAGCCTAAGGTGTAAATTATCGATAGTCCATATCTCGGAAACTATAAGAGATAATTCAATTTGGCAACCGGCAATGTAATTAGCATGCCGAATATTACTTGGAATGTGAATTGGAGCGAAATTGCCAATAGATAAGACCATTTTACAATTTGGGCCCAAGTTAGAAGCAGAGCCTAAGGTGTAAATTATCGATAGTCCATATCTCGGAAACTATAAGAGATAATGCAATTTGGCAACCGGCAATGTAATTAGCATGCCGAATATTACTTGGAATGTGAATTGGAACGAAATCGCCAATAGATAAGACCATTTTACAATTTGGGCCCAAGTTAGAAGCAGAGCCTAAGGTGTAAATTATCGATAGTCCATATCTCGGAAACTATAAGAGATAATGCAATTTGACAACCGGCAATGTAATTAGCATGACGAATATTACTTGGAATGTGAATTGGAACGAAATCGCCAATAGATAAGACCATTTTACAATTTGGGCCCAAGTTAGAAGCAGAGCCTAAGGTGTAAATTATCGATAGTCCATATCTCGGAAACTATAAGAGATAATGCAATTTGGCAACCGGCAATGTAATTAGCATGCCGAATATTAATTGGAATGTGAATTGGAACGAAATCGCCAATAGATAAGACCATTTTACAATTTGGGCCCAAGTTAGAAGCAGAGCCTAAGGTGTAAATTATTGATAGTCCATATCTCGGAAACTATAAGAGATAATGCAATTTGACAACCGGCAATGTAATTAGCATGCCGAATATTACTTGGAATGTGAATTGGAACGAAATCGCCAATAGAGAAGACCATTTTACAATTTGGGCCCAAGTTAGAAGCAGAGCCTAAGGTGTAAATTATCGATAGTCCATATCTCGGAAACTATAAGAGATAATGCAATTTGGCAACCGGCAATGTAATTAGCATGCCGAATATCACTTGGAATGTGAATTGGGACGAAATCGCCAATAGATAAGACCATTTTACAATTTGGGCCCAAGTTAGAAGCAGAGCCTAAGGTGTAAATTATCGATAGTCCATATCTCGGAAACCATAAGAGATAATGCAATTTGGCAACCGGCAATGTAATTAGCATGCCGAATATTACTTGGAATGTGAATTGGAACGAAATCGCCAATAGATAAGACCATTTTGCAATTTGGGCCCAAGTTAGAAGCAGAGCCTAAGGTGTAAATTATCGATAGTCCATATCTCGGAAACTATAAGAGATAATGCAATTTGGCAACCGGCAATGTAATTAGCATGCCGAATATTACTTGGAATGTGAAATGGAACGAAATCGCCAATAGATAAGACCATTTTGCAATTTGGGCCCAAGTTAGAAGCAGAGCCTAAGGTGTAAATTATCGATAGTCCATATCTCGGAAACTATAAGAGATAATTCAATTTGGCAACCGGCAATGTAATTAGCATGCCGAATATTACTTGGAATGTGAAATGGAACGAAATCGCCAATAGATAAGACCATTTTACAATTTGGGCCCAAGTTAGAAGCAGAGCCTAAGGTGTAAATAATCGATAGTCCATATCTCGGAAACTATAAGAGATAATGCAATTTGGCAACCGGCAATGTAATTAGCATGCCGAATATTACTTGGAATGTGAAATGGAACGAAATCGCCAATAGATAAGACCATTTTGCAATTTGGGCCCAAGTTAGAAGCAGAGCCTAAGGTGTAAATTATCGATAGTCCATATCTCGGAAACTATAAGAGATAATTCAATTTGGCAACCGGCAATGTAATTAGCATGCCGAATATTACTTGGAATGTGAAATGGAACGAAATCGCCAATAGATAAGACCATTTTACTATTTGGGCCCAAGTTAGAAGCAGAGCCTAAGGTGTAAATAATCGATAGTCCATATCTCGGAAACTATAAGAGATAATGCAATTTGGCAAACGGCAATGTAATTAGCATGCCGAATATTACTTGGAATGTGAATTGGAACGAAATCGCCAATAGATAAGACCATTTTACAATTTGGGCCCAAGTTAGAAGCAGAGCCTAAGGTGTAAATTATCGATAGTCCATATCTCGGAAACTATAAGAGATAATGCAATTTGACAACCGGCAATGTAATTAGCACGCCGAATACTACTTGGAATGTGAATTGGAACGAAATCGCCAATAGGTAAGGCCATTTTACAATTTGGGCCCAAGTTAGAAGCAGAGCCTAAGGTGTAAATTATCGATAGTCCATATCTCGGAAACTATAAGAGATAATGCAATTTGGCAACCGGCAATGTAATTAGCATGCCGAATATTACTTGGATTGTGAATTGGAACGAAATCGCCAATAGATAAGACCATTTTACAATTTGGGCCCAAGTTAGAAGCAGAGCCTAAGGTGTAAATTATCGATAGTCCATATCTCGGAAACTATAAGAGATAATGCAATTTGGCAACCGGCAATGTAATTAGCTCGCCGAATACTACTTGGAATGTGAATTGGAACGAAATCGCCAATAGGTAAGACCATTTTACAATTTGGGCCCAAGTTAGAAGCAGAGCCTAAGGTGTAAATTATCGATAGTCCATATCTCGGAAACTATAAGAGATAATTCAATTTGGCAACCGGCAATGTAATTAGCATGCCGAATATTACTTGGAATGTGAATTGGAGCGAAATTGCCAATAGATAAGACCATTTTACAATTTGGGCCCAAGTTAGAAGCAGAGCCTAAGGTGTAAATTATCGATAGTCCATATCTCGGAAACTATAAGAGATAATGCAATTTGGCAACCGGCAATGTAATTAGCATGCCGAATATTACTTGGAATGTGAATTCGAACGAAATCGCCAATAGATAAGACCATTTTACAATTTGGGCCCAAGTTAGAAGCAGAGCCTAAGGTGTAAATTATCGATAGTCCATATCTCGGAAACTATAAGAGATAATGCAATTTGACAACCGGCAATGTAATTAGCATGACGAATATTACTTGGAATGTGAATTGGAACGAAATCGCCAATAGATAAGACCATTTTACAATTTGGGCCCAAGTTAGAAGCAGAGCCTAAGGTGTAAATTATCGATAGTCCATATCTCGGAAACTATAAGAGATAATGCAATTTGGCAACCGGCAATGTAATTAGCATGCCGAATATTAATTGGAATGTGAATTGGAACGAAATCGCCAATAGATAAGACCATTTTACAATTTGGGCCCAAGTTAGAAGCAGAGCCTAAGGTGTAAATTATCGATAGTCCATATCTCGGAAACTATAAGAGATAATGCAATTTGGCAACCGGCAATGTAATTAGCATGCCGAATATCACTTGGAATGTGAATTGGGACGAAATCGCCAATAGATAAGACCATTTTACAATTTGGGCCCAAGTTAGAAGCAGAGCCTAAGGTGTAAATTATCGATAGTCCATATCTCGGAAACCATAAGAGATAATGCAATTTGGCAACCGGCAATGTAATTAGCATGCCGAATATTACTTGGAATGTGAATTGGAACGAAATCGCCAATAGATAAGACCATTTTGCAATTTGGGCCCAAGTTAGAAGCAGAGCCTAAGGTGTAAATTATCGATAGTCCATATCTCGGAAACTATAAGAGATAATGCAATTTGGCAACCGGCAATGTAATTAGCATGCCGAATATTACTTGGAATGTGAAATGGAACGAAATCGCCAATAGATAAGACCATTTTGCAATTTGGGCCCAAGTTAGAAGCAGAGCCTAAGGTGTAAATTATCGATAGTCCATATCTCGGAAACTATAAGAGATAATTCAATTTGGCAACCGGCAATGTAATTAGCATGCCGAATATTACTTGGAATGTGAAATGGAACGAAATCGCCAATAGATAAGACCATTTTACAATTTGGGCCGAAGTTAGAAGCAGAGCCTAAGGTGTAAATAATCGATAGTCCATATCTCGGAAACTATAAGAGATAATGCAATTTGGCAACCGGCAATGTAATTAGCATGCCGAATATTACTTGGAATGTGAATTGGAACGAAATCGCCAATAGATAAGACTATTTTACAATTTGGGAGCAAGTTAGAAGCAGAGCCTAAGGTGTAAATTATCGATAGTCCATATCTCGGAAACTATAAGAGATAATGCAATTTGGCAACCGGCAATGTAATTAGCATGCCGAATATTACTTGGAATGTGAATTGGAACGAAATCGCCAATAGATAAGACCATTTTACAATTTGGGCCCAAGTTAGAAGCAGAGCCTAAGGTGTAAATTATCGATAGTCCATATCTCGGAAACTATAAGAGATAATGCAATTTGGCAAACGGCAATGTAATTAGCATGCCGAATATTACTTGGAATGTGAATTGGAACGAAATCGCCAATAGATAAGACCATTTTACAATTTGGGCCCAAGTTAGAAGCAGAGCCTAAGGTGTAAATTATCGATAGTCCATATCTCGGAAACTATAAGAGATAATGCAATTTGACAACCGGCAATGTAATTAGCACGCCGAATACTACTTGGAATGTGAATTGGAACGAAATCGCCAATAGGTAAGGCCATTTTACAATTTGGGCCCAAGTTAGAAGCAGAGCCTAAGGTGTAAATTATCGATAGTCCATATCTCGGAAACTATAAGAGATAATGCAATTTGGCAACCGGCAATGTAATTAGCATGCCGAATATTACTTGGAATGTGAATTGGAACGAAATCGCCAATATTTTACAATTTGGGCCCAAGTTAGAAGCAGAGCCTAAGGTGTAAATTATCGATAGTCCATATCTCGGAAACTATAAGAGATAATGCAATTTGGCAACCGGCAATGTAATTAGCATGCCGAATAATACTTGGAATGTGAATTGGAACGAAATTGCCAATAGATAAGACCATTTTACAATATGGGCCCAAGTTAGAAGCAGAGCCTAAGGTGTAAATTATCGATAGACCATATCTCTGAAACTATAAGAGATAATGCAATTTCGCAACCGGCAATGTAATTAGCATGCCGAATATTACTTGGAATGTGAATTGGGACGAAATCGCCAATAGATAAGGCCATTTTACAATTTGGGCCCAAGTTAGAAGCAGAGCCTAAGGTGTAAATTATCGATAGTCCATATCTCGGAAACTATAAGAGATAATGCAATTTGGCAGCCGGAAATGTAATTAGCATGCCGAATATTACTTGGAATGTGAATTGGAACGAAATCGCCAATAGATAAGACCATTTTACAATTTGGGCCCAAGTTAGAAGCAGAGCCTAAGGTGTAAATTATTGATAGTCCTTATCTCGGAAACTATAAGAGATAATGCAATTTCGCAACCGGCAATGTAATTAGCATGCCGAATATTACTTGGAGTGTGAATTGGAACGAAATCGCCAATAGATAAGACCATTTTACAATTTGGGCCCAAGTTAGAAGCAGAGCCTAAGGTGTAAATTATCGATAGTTCATATCTCGGAAACTATAAGAGATAATGCAATTTGGCAACCGGCAATGTAATTAGCATGCCGAATATTACTTGGAATGTGAATTGGAACGAAATCGCCAATATTTTACAATTTGGGCCCAAGTTAGAAGCAGAGCCTAAGGTGTAAATTATCGATAGTCCATATCTCGGAAACTATAAGAGATAATGCAATTTGGCAGCCGGCAATGTAATTAGCATGCCGAATATTACTTGGAATGTGAATTGGAACGAAATCGCCAATAGATAAGACCATTTTACAATTTGGGCCCAAGTTAGAAGCAGAGCCTAAGGTGTAAATTATTGATAGTCCATACCTCGGAAACTATAAGAGATAATGCAATTTCGCAACCGGCAATGTAATTAGCATGCCGAATATTACTTGGAGTGTGAATTGGAACGAAATCGCCAATAGATAAGACCATTTTACAATTTGGGCCCAAGTTAGAAGCAGAGCCTAAGGTGTAAATTATCGATAGTCCATATCTCGGAAACTATAAGAGATAATGCAATTTGGCAACCGGCAATGTAATTAGCATGCCGAATATTACTTGGAATGTGAATTGGAACGAAATCGCCAATATTTTACAATTTGGGCCCAAGTTAGAAGCAGAGCCTAAGGTTAAATTATCGATAGTCCATATCTCGGAAACTATAAGAGATAATGCAATTTGGCAACCGGCAATGTAATTAACATGCCGAATATTACTTGGAATGTGAATTGGAACGAAATTGCCAATAGATAAGACCATTTTACAATATGGGCCCAAGTTAGAAGCAGAGCCTAAGGTGTAAATTATCGATAGTCCATATCTCTGAAACTATAAGAGATAATGCAATTTCGCAACCGGCAATGTAATTAGCATGCCGAATATTACTTGGAATGTGAATTGGGACGAAATCACCAATGGATAAGGCCATTTTACAATTTGGGCCCAAGTTAGAAGCAGAGCCTAAGGTGTAAATTATCGATAGTCCATATCTCGGAAACTATAAGAGATAATGCAATTTGGCAGCCGGCAATGTAATTAGCATGCCGAATATTACTTGGAATGTGAATTGGAACGAAATCGCCAATAGATAAGACCATTTTACAATTTGGGCCCAAGTTAGAAGCAGAGCCTAAGGTGTAAATAATTGATAGTCCATATCTCGGAAACTATAAGAGATAATGCAATTTCGCAACCGGCAATGTAATTAGCATGCCGAATATTACTTGGAGTGTGAATTGGAACGAAATCGCCAATAGATAAGACCATTTTACAATTTGGGCCCAAGTTAGAAGCAGAGCCTAAGGTGTAAATTATCGATAGTCCATATCTCGGAAACTATAAGAGATAATGCAATTTGGCAACCGGCAATGTAATTAGCATGCCGAATATTACTTGGAATGTGAATTGGAACGAAATCGCCAATAGATAAGACCATTTTACAATTTGGGCCCAAGTTAGAAGCAGAGCCTAAGGTGTAAATTATCGATAGTCCATATCTCGGAAACTATAAGAGATAATGCAATTTGGCAACCGGCAATGTAATTAGCATGCCGAATATTACTTGGAATGTGAATTGGAACGAAATCGCCAATAGATAAGACCATTTTACAATTTGGGCCCAAGTTAGAAGCAGAGCCTAAGGTGTAAATTATCGATAGTCCATATCTCGGAAACTATAAGAGATAATGCAATTTGGCAACCGGCAATGTAATTAGCATGCCGAATATTACTTGGAATGTGAATTGGAACGAAATCGCCAATAGATAAGACCATTTTACAATTTGGGCCCAAGTTAGAAGCAGAGCCTAAGGTGTAAATTATCGATAGTCCATATCTCGGAAACTATAAGAGATAATGCAATTTGGCAACCGGCAATGTAATTAGCATGCCGAATATTACTTGGAAAGCGAATTGGAACGAAATCGCCAATAGATAAGACCATTTTACAATTTGGGCCCAAGTTAGAAGCAGAGCCTAAGGTGTAAATTATTGATAGTCCATATCTCGGAAACTATAAGAGATAATGCAATTTCGCAACCGGCAATGTAATTAGCATGCCGAATATCACTTGGAATGTGAATTGGGACGAAATCGCCAATAGATAAGACCATTTTACAATTTGGGCCCAAGTTAGAAGCAGAGCCTAAGGTGTAAATTATCGATAGTCCATATCTCGGAAACTATAAGAGATAATGCAATTTGGCAACCGGCAATGTAACTAGCATGCCGAATATTACTTGGAATGTGAATTGGAACGAAATCGCCAATAGATAAGACCATTTTACAATTTGGGCCCAAGTTAGAAGCAGAGCCTAAGGTGTAAATTATCGATAGTCCATATCTCGGAAACTATAACAGATAATGCAATTTGGCAACCGGCAATGTAATTAGCACGCCGAATACTACTTGGAATGTGAATTGGAACGAAATCGCCAATAGGTAAGACCATTTTACAATTTGGGCCCAAGTTAGAAGCAGAGCCTAAGGTGTAAATTATCGATAGTCCATATCTCGGAAACTATAAGAGATAATGCAATTTGGCAACCGGCAATGTAATTAGCATGCCGAATATTACTTGGAATGTGAATTGGAACGAAATCGCCAATAGATAAGACCATTTTACAATTTGGGCCCAAGTTAGAAGCAGAGCCTAAGGTGTAAATTATCGATAGTCCATATCTCGGAAACTATAAGAGATAATGCAATTTGGCAACCGGCAATGTAATTAGCATGCCGAATATTAATTGGAATGTGAATTGGAACGAAATCGCCAATAGATAAGACCATTTTACAATTTGGGCCCAAGTTAGAAGCAGAGCCTATGGTGTAAATTATCGATAGTCCATATCTCGGAAACTATAAGAGATAATGCAATTTGGCAACCGGCAATGTAATTAGCATGCCGAATATTACTTGGAATGTGAATTGGAACGAAATCGCCAATAGATAAGACCATTTTACAATTTGGGCCCAAGTTAGAAGCAGAGCCTAAGGTGTAAATTATCGATAGTCCATATCTCGGAAACTATAAGAGATAATGCAATTTGGCAACAGGCAATGTAATTAGCATGCCGAATATTACTTGGAATGTGAATTGGAACGAAATCGCCAATATTTTACAATTTGGGCCCAAGTTAGAAGCAGAGCCTAAGGTGTAAATTATCGATAGTCCATATCTCGGAAACTATAAGAGATAATGCAATTTGGCAACAGGCAATGTAATTAGCATGCCGAATAATACTTGGAATGTGAATTGGAACGAAATTGCCAATAGATAAGACCATTTTACAATATGGGCCCAAGTTAGAAGCAGAGCCTAAGGTGTAAATTATCGATAGTCCATATCTCTGAAACTATAAGAGATAATGCAATTTCGCAACCGGCAATGTAATTAGCATGCCGAATATTACTTGGAATGTGAATTGGGACGAAATCGCCAATAGATAAGGCCATTTTACAATTTGGGCCCAAGTTAGAAGCAGAGCCTAAGGTGTAAATTATCGATAGTCCATATCTCGGAAACTATAAGAGATAATGCAATTTGGCAGCCGGCAATGTAATTAGCATGCCGAATATTACTTGGAATGTGAATTGGAACGAAATCGCCAATAGATAAGACCATTTTACAATTTGGGCCCAAGTTAGAAGCAGAGCCTAAGGTGCAAATTATTGATAGTCCATATCTCGGAAACTATTAGAGATAATGCAATTTCGCAACCGGCAATGTAATTAGCATGCCGAATATTACTTGGAGTGTGAATTGGAGCGAAATCGCCAATAGATAAGACCATTTTACAATTTGGGCCCAAGTTAGAAGCAGAGCCTAAGGTGTAAATTATCGATAGTCCATATCTCGGAAACTATAAGAGATAATGCAATTTGGCAACCGGCAATGTAATTAGCATGCCGAATATTACTTGGAATGTGAATTGGAACGAAATCGCCAATAGATAAGACCATTTTACAATTTGGGCCCAAGTTAGAAGCAGAGCCTAAGGTGTAAATTATCGATAGTCCATATCTCGGAAACTATAAGAGATAATGCAATTTGGCAACCGGCAATGTAATTAGCATGCCGAATATTACTTGGAATGTGAATTGGAACGAAATCGCCAATAGATAAGACCATTTTACAATTTGGGCCCAAGTTAGAAGCAGAGCCTAAGGTGTAAATTATCGATAGTCCATATCTCGGAAACTATAAGAGATAATGCAATTTGGCAACCGGCAATGTAATTAGCATGCCGAATATAACTTGGAATGTGAATTGGAACGAAATCGCCAATAGATAAGACCATTTTACAATTTGGGCCCAAGTTAGAAGCAGAGCCTAAGGTGTAAATTATCGATAGTCCATATCTCGGAAACTATAAGAGATAATGCAATTTGGCAACCGGCAATGTAATTAGCATGCCGAATATTACTTGGAATGTGAAATGGAACGAAATCGCCAATAGATAAGACCATTTTACAATTTGGGCCCAAGTTAGAAGCAGAGCCTAAGGTGTAAATTATCGATAGTCCATATCTCGGAAACTATAAGAGATAATGCAATTTGGCAGCCGGCAATGTAATTAGCATGCCGAATATTACTTGGAATGTGAATTGGAACGAAATCGCCAATAGATAAGACCATTTTACAATTTGGGCCCAAGTTAGAAGCAGAGCCTAAGGTGTAAATTATTGATAGTCCATATCTCGGAAACTATTAGAGATAATGCAATTTCGCAACCGGCAATGTAATTAGCATGCCGAATATTACTTGGAGTGTGAATTGGAACGAAATCGCCAATAGATAAGACCATTTTACAATTTGGGCCCAAGTTAGAAGCAGAGCCTAAGGTGTAAATTATCGATAGTCCATATCTCGGAAACTATAAGAGATAATGCAATTTGGCAACCGGCAATGTAATTAGCATGCCGAATATTACTTGGAATGTGAATTGGAACGAAATCGCCAATAGATAAGACCATTTTACAATTTGGGCCCAAGTTAGAAGCAGAGCCTAAGGTGTAAATTATCGATAGTCCATATCTCGGAAACTATAAGAGATAATGCAATTTGGCAACCGGCAATGTAATTAGCATGTCGAATATTACTTGGAATGTGAATTGGAACGAAATCGCCAATAGATAAGACCATTTTACAATTTGGGCCCAAGTTAGAAGCAGAGCCTAAGGTGTAAATTATCGATAGTCCATATCTCGGAAACTATAAGAGATAATGCAATTTGGCAACCGGCAATGTAATTAGCATGCCGAATATTACTTGGAATGTGAATTGGAACGAAATCGCCAATAGATAAGACCATTTTACAATTTGGGCCCAAGTTAGAAGCAGAGCCTAAGGTGTAAATTATCGATAGTCCATATCTCGGAAACTATAAGAGATAATGCAATTTGGCAACCGGCAATGTAATTAGCATGCCGAATATTACTTGGAATGTGAATTGGAACGAAATCGCCAATAGATAAGACCATTTTACAATTTGGGCCCAAGTTAGAAGCAGAGCCTAAGGTGTAAATTATTGATAGTCCATATCTCGGAAACTATAAGAGATAATGCAATTTGACAACCGGCAATGTAATTAGCATGCCGAATATTAATTGGAATGTGAATTGGAACGAAATCGCCAATAGATAAGACCATTTTACAATTTGGGCCCAAGTTAGAAGCAGAGCCTAAGGTGTAAATTATCGATAGTCCATATCTCGGAGACTATAAGAGATAATGCAATTTGGCAACCGGCAATGTAATTAGCATGCCGAATATTACTTGGAATGTGAATTGGAACGAAATCGCCAATAGATAAGACCATTTTGCAATTTGGGCCCAAGTTAGAAGCAGAGCCTAAGGTGTAAATTATCGATAGTCCATATCTCGGAGACTATAAGAGATAATGCAATTTGGCAACCGGCAATGTAATTAGCATGCCGAATATTACTTGGAATGTGAATTGGAACGAAATCGCCAATAGATAAGACCATTTTACAATTTGGGCCCAAGTTAGAAGCAGAGCCTAAGGTGTAAATTATCGATAGTCCATATCTCGGAAACTATAAGAGATAATGCAATTTGGCAACCGGCATTGAAATTAGCATGCCGAATATTACTTGGAATGTGAATTGGAACGAAATCGCCAATAGATAAGACCATTTTACAATTTGGGCCCAAGTTAGAAGCAGAGCCTAAGGTGTAAATTATCGATAGTCCATATCTCGGAAACTATAAGAGATAATGCAATTTGGCAACCGGCAATGTAATTAGCATGCCGAATATTACTTGGAATGTGAATTGGAACGAAATCGCCAATAGGTAAGACCATTTTACAATTTGGGCCCAAGTTAGAAGCAGAGCCTAAGGTGTAAATTATCGATAGTCCATACCTCGGAAACTATAAGAGATAATGCAATTTGGCAACCGGCAATGTAATTAGCATGCCGAATATTACTTGGAATGTGAATTGGAACGAAATCGCCAATAGATAAGACCATTTTACAATTTGGGCCCAAGTTAGAAGCAGAGCCTAAGGTGTAAATTATTGATAGTCCATATCTCGGAAACTATAAGAGATAATGCAATTTCGCAACCGGCAATGTAATTAGCATGCCGAATATCACTTGGAATGTGAATTGGGACGAAATCGCCAATAGATAAGACCATTTTACAATTTGGGCCCAAGTTAGAAGCAGAGCCTAAGGTGTAAATTATCGATAGTCCATATCTCGGAAACTATAAGAGATAATGCAATTTGGCAAACGGCAATGTAATTAGCATGCCGAATATTACTTGGAATGTGAATTGGAACGAAATCGCCAATAGATAAGACCATTTTACAATTTGGGCCCAAGTTAGAAGCAGAGCCTAAGGTGTAAATTATCGATAGTCCATATCTCGGAAACTATAAGAGATAATGCAATTTGGCAACCGGCAATGTAATTAGCACGCCGAATACTACTTGGAATGTGAATTGGAACGAAATCGCCAATAGGTAAGACCATTTTACAATTTGGGCCCAAGTTAGAAGCAGAGCCTAAGGTGTAAATTATCGATAGTCCATATCTCGGAAACTATAAGAGATAATGCAATTTGGCAACCGGCAATGTAATTAGCATGCCGAATATTACTTGGAATGTGAATTGGAACGAAATCGCCAATATTTTACAATTTGGGCCCAAGTTAGAAGCAGAGCCTAAGGTGTAAATTATCGATAGTCCATATCTCGGAAACTATAAGAGATAATGCAATTTGGCAACCGGCAATGTAATTAGCATGCCGAATAATACTTGGAATGTGAATTGGAACGAAATTGCCAATAGATAAGACCATTTTACAATATGGGCCCAAGTTAGAAGCAGAGCCTAAGGTGTAAATTATCGATAGTCCATATCTCTGAAACTATAAGAGATAATGCAATTTCGCAACCGGCAATGTAATTAGCATGCCGAATATTACTTGGAATGTGAATTGGGACGAAATCGCCAATAGATAAGGCCATTTTACAATTTGGGCCCAAGTTAGAAGCAGAACCTAAGGTGTAAATTATCGATAGTTCATATCTCGGAAACTATAAGAGATAATGCAATTTGGCAACCGGCAATGTAATTAGCATGCCGAATAATACTTGGAATGTGAATTGGAACGAAATTGCCAATAGATAAGACCATTTTACAATATGGGCCCAAGTTAGAAGCAGAGCCTAAGGTGTAAATTATCGATAGTCCATATCTCTGAAACTATAAGAGATAATGCAATTTCGCAACCGGCAATGTAATTAGCATGCCGAATATTACTTGGAATGTGAATTGGGACGAAATCGCCAATAGATAAGGCCATTTTACAATTTGGGCCCAAGTTAGAAGCAGAGCCTAAGGTGTAAATTATCGATAGTCCATATCTCGGAAACTATAAGAGATAATGCAATTTGGCAGCCGGCAATGTAATTAGCATGCCGAATATTACTTGGAATGTGAATTGGAACGAAATCGCCAATAGATAAGACCATTTTACAATTTGGGCCCAAGTTAGAAGCAGAGCCTAAGGTGTAAATTATTGATAGTCCATATCTCGGAAACTATAAGAGATAATGCAATTTCGCAACCGGCAATGTAATTAGCATGCCGAATATTACTTGGAGTGTGAATTGGAACGAAATCGCCAATAGATAAGACCATTTTACAATTTGGGCCCAAGTTAGAAGCAGAGCCTAAGGTGTAAATTATCGATAGTCCATATCTCGGAAACTATAAGAGATAATGCAATTTGGCAACCGGCAATGTAATTAGCATGCCGAATATTACTTGGAATGTGAATTGGAACGAAATCGCCAATAGATAAGACCATTTTACAATTTGGGCCCAAGTTAGAAGCAGAGCCTAAGGTGTAAATTATCGATAGTCCATATCTCGGAAACTATAAAAGATAATGCAATTTGTCAACCGGCAATGTAATTAGCATGCCGAATATTACTTGGAATGTGAATTGGAACGAAATCGCCAATAGATAAGACCATTTTACAATTTGGGCCCAAGTTAGAAGCAGAGCCTAAGGTGTAAATTATCGATAGTCCATATCTCGGAAACTATAAGAGATAATGCAATTTGGCAACCGGCAATGTAATTAGCATGCCGAATATCACTTGGAATGTGAATTGGGACGAAATCGCCAATAGATAAGACCATTTTACAATTTGGGCCCAAGTTAGAAGCAGAGCCTAAGGTGTAAATTATCGATAGTCCATATCTCGGAAACTATAAGAGATAATGCAATTTGGCAACCGGCAATGTAATTAGCATGCCGAATATTAATTGGAATGTGAATTGGAACGAAATCGCCAATAGATAAGACCATTTTACAATTTGGGCCCAAGTTAGAAGCAGAGCCTAAGGTGTAAATTATTGATAGTCCATATCTCGGAAACTATAAGAGATAATGCAATTTCGCAACCGGCAATGTAATTAGCATGCCGAATATCACTTGGAATGTGAATTGGGACGAAATCGCCAATAGATAAGACCATTTTACAATTTGGGCCCAAGTTAGAAGCAGAGCCTAAGGTGTAAATTATCGATAGTCCATATCTCGGAAACTATAAGAGATAATGCAATTTGGCAACCGGCAATGTAATTAGCATGCCGAATATTACTTGGAATGTGAATTGGAACGAAATCGCCAATAGATAAGACCATTTTACAATTTGGGCCCAAGTTAGAAGCAGAGCCTAAGGTGTAAATTATCGATAGTCCATATCTCGGAAACTATAAGAGATAATGCAATTTGGCAACCGGCAATGTAATTAGCACGCCGAATACTACTTGGAATGTGAATTGGAACGAAATCGCCAATAGGTAAGACCATTTTACAATTTGGGCCCAAGTTAGAAGCAGAGCCTAAGGTGTAAATTATCGATAGTCCATATCTCGGAAACTATAAGAGATAATGCAATTTGGCAACCGGCAATGTAATTAGCATGCCGAATATTACTTGGAATGTGAATTGGAACGAAATCGAAAATAGATAAGACCATTTTACAATTTGGGCCCAAGTTAGAAGCAGAGCCTAAGGTGTAAATTATCGATAGTCCATATCTCGGAAACTATAAGAGATAATGCAATTTGGCAACCGGCAATGTAATTAGCATGCCGAATATTACTTGGAATGTGAATTGGAACGAAATCGCCAATAGATAAGACCATTTTACAATTTGGGCCCAAGTTAGAAGCAGAGCCTAAGGTGTAAATTATTGATAGTCCATATCTCGGAAACTATAAGAGATAATGCAATTTCGCAACCGGCAATGTAATTAGCATGCCGAATATCACTTGGAGTGTGAATTGGGACGAAATCGCCAATAGATAAGACCATTTTACAATTTGGGCCCAAGTTAGAAGCAGAGCCTAAGGTGTAAATTATCGATAGTCCATATCTCGGAAACTATAAGAGATAATGCAATTTGGCAACCGGCAATGTAATTAGCATGCCGAATATTACTTGGAATGTGAATTGGAACGAAATCGCCAATAGATAAGACCATTTTACAATTTGGGCCCAAGTTAGAAGCAGAGCCTAAGGTGTAAATTATCGATAGTCCATATCTCGGAAACTATAAGAGATAATGCAATTTGGCAACCGGCAATGTAATTAGCACGCCGAATACTACTTGGAATGTGAATTGGAACGAAATCGCCAATAGGTAAGACCATTTTACAATTTGGGCCCAAGTTAGAAGCAGAGCCTAAGGTGTAAATTATCGATAGTCCATATCTCGGAAACTATAAGAGATAATGCAATTTGGCAACCGGCAATGTAATTAGCATGCCGAATATTACTTGGAATGTGAATTGGAGTGAAATCCAAAATAGATAAGACCATTTTACAATTTGGGCCCAAGTTAGAAGCAGAGCCTAAGGTGTAAATTATCGATAGTCCATATCTCGGAAACTATAAGAGATAATGCAATTTGGCAACTGGCAATGTAATTAGCATGCCGAATATTACTTGGAATGTGAATTGGAACGAAATCGCCAATAGATAAGACCATTTTACAATTTGGGCCCAAGTTAGAAGCAGAGCCTAAGGTGTAAATTATTGATAGTCCATATCTCGGAAACTATAAGAGATAATGCAATTTCGCAACCGGCAATGTAATTAGCATGCCGAATATCACTTGGAGTGTGAATTGGGACGAAATCGCCAATAGATAAGACCATTTTACAATTTGGGCCCAAGTTAGAAGCAGAGCCTAAGGTGTAAATTATCGATAGTCCATATCTCGGAAACTATAAGAGATAATGCAATTTGGCAACCGGCAATGTAATTAGCATGCCGAATATTACTTGGAATGTGAATTGGAACGAAATCGCCAATATTTTACAATTTGGGCCCAAGTTAGAAGCAGAGCCTAAGGTGTAAATTATCGATAGTCCATATCTCGGAAACTATAAGAGATAATGCAATTTGGCAGCCGGCAATGTAATTAGCATGCCGAATATTACTTGGAATGTGAATTGGAACGAAATCGCCAATAGATAAGACCATTTTACAATTTGGGCCCAAGTTAGAAGCAGAGCCTAAGGTGTAAATTATTGATAGTCCATATCTCGGAAACTATAAGAGATAATGCAATTTCGCAACCGGCAATGTAATTAGCATGCCGAATATTACTTGGAGTGTGAATTGGAACGAAATCGCCAATAGATAAGACCATTTTACAATTTGGGCCCAAGTTAGAAGCAGAGCCTAAGGTGTAAATTATCGATAGTCCATATCTCGGAAACTATAAGAGATAATGCAATTTGGCAACCGGCAATGTAATTAGCATGCCGAATATTACTTGGAATGTGAATTGGAACGAAATCGCCAATAGATAAGACCATTTTACAATTTGGGCCCAAGTTAGAAGCAGAGCCTAAGGTGTAAATTATCGATAGTCCATATCTCGGAAACTATAAGGGATAATGCAATTTGGCAACCGGCAATGTAATTAGCATGCCGAATATTACTTGGAATGTGAATTGGAACGAAATCGCCAATAGATAAGACCATTTTACAATTTGGGCCCAAGTTAGAAGCAGAGCCTAAGGTGTAAATTATCGATAGTCCATATCTCGGAAACTATAAGAGATAATGCAATTTGGCAACCGGCAATGTAATTAGCATGCCGAATATTACTTGGAATGTGAATTGGAACGAAATCGCCAATAGATAAGACCATTTTACAATTTGGGCCCAAGTTAGAAGCAGAGCCTAAGGTGTAAATTATCGATAGTCCATATCTCGGAAACTACAAGAGATAATGCAATTTGGCAACCGGCAATGTAATTAGCATGCCGAATATTACTTGGAATGTGAATTGGAACGAAATCGCCAATAGATAAGACCATTTTACAATTTGGGCCCAAGTTAGAAGCAGAGCCTAAGGTGTAAATTATTGATAGTCCATATCTCGGAAACTATAAGAGATAATGCAATTTCGCAACCGGCAATGTAATTAGCATGCCGAATATCACTTGGAATGTGAATTGGGACGAAATCGCCAATAGATAAGACCATTTTACAATTTGGGCCCAAGTTAGAAGCAGAGCCTAAGGTGTAAATTATCGATAGTCCATATCTCGGAAACTATAAGAGATAATGCAATTTGGCAACCGGCAATGTAATTAGCATGCCGAATATTACTTGGAATGTGAATTGGAACGAAATCGCCAATAGATAAGACCATTTTACAATTTGGGCCCAAGTTAGAAGCAGAGCCTAAGGTGTAAATTATCGATAGTCCATATCTCGGAAACTATAAGAGATAATGCAATTTGGCAACCGGCAATGTAATTAGCACGCCGAATACTACTTGGAATGTAAATTGGAACGAAATCGCCAATAGGTAAGACCATTTTACAATTTGGGCCCAAGTTAGAAGCAGAGCCTAAGGTGTAAATTATCGATAGTCCATATCTCGGAAACTATAAGAGATAATTCAATTTGGCAACCGGCAATGTAATTAGCATGCCGAATATTACTTGGAATGTGAATTGGAGCGAAATCGCCAATAGATAAGACCATTTTACAATTTGGGCCCAAGTTAGAAGCAGAGCCTAAGGTGTAAATTATCGATAGTCCATATCTCGGAAACTATAAGAGATAATGCAATTTGGCAACCGGCAATGTAATTAGCATGCCGAATATTACTTGGAATGTGAATTGGAACGAAATCGCCAATAGAGAAGACCATTTTACAATTTGGGCCCAAGTTAGAAGCAGAGCCTAAGGTGTAAATTATCGATAGTCCATATCTCGGAAACTATAAGAGATAATGCAATTTGGCAACCGGCAATGTAATTAGCATGCCGAATATCACTTGGAATGTGAATTGGGACGAAATCGCCAATAGATAAGACCATTTTACAATTTGGGCCCAAGTTAGAAGCAGAGCCTAAGGTGTAAATTATCGATAGTCCATATCTCGGAAACCATAAGAGATAATGCAATTTGGCAACCGGCAATGTAATTAGCATGCCGAATATTACTTGGAATGTGAATTGGAACGAAATCGCCAATAGATAAGACCATTTTGCAATTTGGGCCCAAGTTAGAAGCAGAGCCTAAGGTGTAAATTATCGATAGTCAATATCTTGGAAACTATAAGAGATAATGCAATTTGGCAACCGGCAATGTAATTAGCATGCCGAATATTACTTGGAATGTGAATTGGAACGAAATCGCCAATAGATAAGACCATTTTACAATTTGGGCCCAAGTTAGAAGCAGAGCCTAAGGTGTAAATTATCGATAGTCCATATCTCGGAAACTATAAGAGATAATGCAATTTGGCAACCGGCAATGTAATTAGCATGCCGAATATTACTTGGAATGTGAATTGGAACGAAATCGCCAATAGGTAAGACCATTTTACAATTTGGGCCCAAGTTAGAAGCAGAGCCTAAGGTGTAAATTATCGATAGTCCATATCTCGGAAACTATAAGAGATAATTCAATTTGGCAACCGGCAATGTAATTAGCATGCCGAATATTACTTGGAATGTGAAATGGAACGAAATCGCCAATAGATAAGACCATTTTACAATTTGGGCCCAAGTTAGAAGCAGAGCCTAAGGTGTAAATTATCGATAGTCCATATCTCGGAAACTATAAGAGATAATGCAATTTGGCAACCGGCAATGTAATTAGCATGCCGAATATTACTTGGAATGTGAATTGGAACGAAATCGCCAATAGATAAGACTATTTTACAATTTGGGAGCAAGTTAGAAGCAGAGCCTAAGGTGTAAATTATCGATAGTCCATATCTCGGAAACTATAAGAGATAATGCAATTTGGCAACCGGCAATGTAATTAGCATGCCGAATATTACTTGGAATGTGAATTGGAACGAAATCGCCAATAGATAAGACCATTTTACAATTTGGGCCCAAGTTAGAAGCAGAGACTAAGGTGTAAATTATCGATAGTCCATATCTCGGAAACTATAAGAGATAATGCAATTTGGCAACCGGCAATGTAATTAGCATGCGAATATTACTTGGAATGTGAATTGGAACGAAATCGCCAATAGATAAGACCATTTTACAATTTGGGCCCAAGTTAGAAGCAGAGCCTAAGGTGTAAATTATCGATAGTCCATATCTCGGAAACTATAAGAGATAATGCAATTTGGCAACCGGCAATGTAATTAGCATGCCGAATATTACTTGGAATGTGAATTGGAACGAAATCGCCAATAGATAAGACCATTTTACAATTTGGGTCCAAGTTAGAAGCAGAGCCTAAGGTGTAAATTATCGATAGTCCATATCTCGGAAACTATAGGAGATAATGCAATTTGGCAACCGGCAATGTAATTAGCATGCCGAATATTACTTGGAATGTGAATTGGAACGAAATCGCCAATAGATAAGACCATTTTACAATTTGGGCCCAAGTTAGAAGCAAAGCCTATGGTGTAAATTATCGATAGTCCATATCTCGGAAACTATAAGAGATAATGCAATTTGGCAACCGGCAATGTAATTAGCATGCCGAATATTACTTGGAATGTGAATTGGAACGAAATCGCCAATAGATAAGACCATTTTACAATTTGGGCCCAAATTAGAAGCAGAGCCTAAGGTGTAAATAATCGATAGTCCATATCTCGGAAACTATAAGAGATAATGCAATTTGGCAACCGGCAATGTAATTAGCATGCCGAATATTACTTGGAATGTGGATTGGAACGAAATCGCCAATAGATAAGACCATTTTACAATTTGGGCCCAAGTTAGAAGCAGAGCCTAAGGTGTAAATTATCGATTGTCCATATCTCGGAAACTATAAGAGATAATGCAATTTGGCATCCGGCAATGTAATTAGCATGCCGAATATTACTTGGAATGTGAATTGGAACGAAATCACCAATAGATAAGACCATTTTACAACTTGGGCCCAAGTTAGAAGCAGAGCCTAAGGTGTAAATTATTGATAGTCCATATCTCGGAAACTATAAGAGATAATGCAATTTCGCAACCGGCAATGTAATTAGCATGCCGAATATCACTTGGAATGTGAATTGGGACGAAATCGCGAATAGATAAGACCATTTTACAATTTGGGTCCAAGTTAGAAGCAGAGCCTAAGGTGTAAATTATCGATAGTCCATATCTCGGAAACTATAAGAGATAATGCAATTTCGCAACCGGCAATGTAATTAGAATGCCGAATATTACTTGGAGTGTGAATTGGAACGAAATCGCCAATAGATAAGACCATTTTACAATTTGGGCCCAAGTTAGAAGCAGAGCCTAAGGTGTAAATTATCGATAGTCCATATCTCGGAAACTATAAGAGATAATGCAATTTGGCAACCGGCAATGTAATTAGCATGCCGAATATTACTTGGAATGTGAATTGGAACGAAATCGCCAATAGATAAGACCATTTTACAATTTGGGCCCAAGTTAGAAGCAGAGCCTAAGGTGTAAATTATCGATAGTCCATATCTCGGAAACTATAAGAGATAATGCAATTTGGCAACCGGCAATGTAATTAGCATGCCGAATATTACTTGGAATGTGAATTGGAACGAAATCGCCAATAGGTAAGACCATTTTACAATTTGGGCCCAAGTTAGAAGCAGAGCCTAAGGTGTAAATTATCGATAGTCCATATCTCGGAAACTATAAGAGATAATTCAATTTGGCAACCCGCAATGTAATTAGCATGCCGAATATTACTTGGAATGTGAATTGGAACGAAATCGCCAATAGATAAGACCATTTTACAATTTGGGCCCAAGTTAGAAGCAGAGCCTAAGGTGTAAGTTATCGATAGTCCATATCTCGGAAACTATAAGAGATAATGCAATTTGGCAACCGGCAATGTAATTAGTATGCCGAATATTACTTGGAATGTGAATTGGAACGAAATCGCCAATAGATAAGACCATTTTACAATTTGGGAGCAAGTTAGAAGCAGAGCCTAAGGTGTAAATTATCGATAGTCCATATCTCGGAAACTATAAGAGATAATGCAATTTGGCAACCGGCAATGTAATTAGCATGCCGAATATTACTTGGAATGTGAATTGGAACGAAATCGCCAATAGATAAGACCATTTTACAATTTGGGCCCAAGTTAGAAGCAGAGCCTATGGTGTAAATTATCGATAGTCCATATCTCGGAAACTATAAGAGATAATGCAATTTGGCAACCGGCAATGTAATTAGCATGCCGAATATTACTTGGAATGTGAATTGGAACGAAATCGCCAATAGATAAGACCATTTTACAATTTGGGCCCAAGTTAGAAGCAGAGCCTAAGGTGTAAATAATCGATAGTCCATATCTCGGAAACTATAAGAGATAATGCAATTTGGCAACCGGCAATGTAATTAGCATGCCGAATATTACTTGGAATGTGGATTGGAACGAAATCGCCAATAGATAAGACCATTTTACAATTTGGGCCCAAGTTAGAAGCAGAGCCTAAGGTGTAAATTATCGATAGTCCATATCTCGGAAACTATAAGAGATAATGCAATTTGGCATCCGGCAATGTAATTAGCATGCCGAATATTACTTGGAATGTGAATTGGAACGAAATCGCCAATAGATAAGACCATTTTACAATTTGGGCCCAAGTTAGAAGCAGAGCCTAAGGTGTAAATTATTGATAGTCCATATCTCGGAAACTATAAGAGATAATGCAATTTCGCAACCGGCAATGTAATTAGCATGCCGAATATCACTTGGAATGTGAATTGGGACGATATCGCGAATAGATAAGACCATTTTACAATTTGGGTCCAAGTTAGAAGCAGAGCCTAAGGTGTAAATTATCGATAGTCCATATCTCGGAAACTATAAGAGATAATGCAATTTGGCAACCGGCAATGTAATTAGCATGCCGAATATTACTTGGAATGTGAATTGGAACGAAATCGCCAATATATAAGACCATTTTACAATTTGGGCTCAAGTTAGAAGCAGAGCCTAAGGTGTAAATTATCGATAGTCCATATCTCGGAAACTATAAGAGATAATGCAATTTGGCAACCGGCAATGTAATTAGCATGCCGAATATTACTTGGAATGTGAATTGGAACGAAATCGCCAATAAATAAGACCATTTTACAATTTGGGCCCAAGTTAGAAGCAGAGCCTATGGTGTAAATTATCGATAGTCCATATCTCGGAAACTATAAGAGATAATGCAATTTGGCAACCGGCAATGTAATTAGCATACCGAATATTGCTTGGAATGTGAATTGGAACGAAATCGCCAATAGATAAGACCATTTTACAATTTGGGCCCAAGTTAGAAGCAGAGCCTAAGGTGTAAATAATCGATAGTCCATATCTCGGAAACTATAAGAGATAATGCAATTTGGCAACCGGCAATGTAATTAGCATGCCGAATATTACTTGGAATGTGGATTGGAACGAAATCGCCAATAGATAAGACCATTTTACAATTTGGGCCCAAGTTAGAAGCAGAGCCTAAGGTGTAAATTATCGATAGTCCATATCTCGGAAACTATAAGAGATAATGCAATTTGGCATCCGGCAATGTAATTAGCATGCCGAATATTACTTGGAATGTGAATTGGAACGAAATCGCCAATAGATAAGACCATTTTACAATTTGGGCACAAGTTAGAAGCAGAGCCTAAGGTGTAAATTATTGATAGTCCATATCTCGGAAACTATAAGAGATAATGCAATTTCGCAACCGGCAATGTAATTAGCATGCCGAATATCACTTGGAATGTGAATTGGGACGAAATCGCGAATAGATAAGACCATTTTACAATTTGGGTCCAAGTTAGAAGCAGAGCCTAAGGTGTAAATTATCGATAGTCCATATCTCGGAAACTATAAGAGATAATGCAATTTGGCAACCGGCAATGTAATTAGCATGCCGAATATTACTTGGAATGTGAATTGGAACGAAATCGCCAATATATAAGACCATTTTACAATTTGGGCCCAAGTTAGAAGTAGAGCCTAAGGTGTAAATTATCGACAGTCCATATCTCGGAAACTATAAGAGATAATGCAATTTGGCAACCGGCAATGTAATTAGCATGCCGAATATTACTTGGAATGTGAATTGGAACGAAATCGCCAATAGATAAGACCATTTTACAATTTGGGTCCAAGTTAGAAGCAGAGCCTAAGGTGTAAATTATCGATAGTCCATATCTCGGAAACTATAAGAGATAATGCAATTTGGCAACCGGCAATGTAATTAGCATGCCGAATATTACTTGGAATGTGAATTGGAACGAAATCGCCAATATATAAGACCATTTTACAATTTGGGCCCAAGTTAGAAGCAGAGCCTAAGGTGTAAATTATCGATAGTCCATATCTCGGAAACTATAAGTGATAATGCAATTTGGCAACCGGCAATGTAATTGGCATGCCGAATATTACTTGGAATGTGAATTGGAACGAAATCGCCAATAGATAAGACCATTTTACAATTTGGGCCCAAGTTAGAAGCAGAGCCTAAGGTGTAAATTATTGATAGTCCATATCTCGGAAACTATAAGAGATAATGCAATTTCGCAACCGGCAATGTAATTAGCATGCCGAATATCACTTGGAATGTGAATTGGGACGAAATCGCCAATAGATAAGACCATTTTACAATTTGGGCCCAAGTTAGAAGCAAAGCCTAAGGTGTAAATTATCGATAGTCCATATCTCGGAAACTATAAGAGATAATGCAATTTCGCAACCGGCAATGTAATTAGCATGCCGAATATTACTTGGAGTGTGAATTGGAACGAAATCGCCAATAGATAAGACCATTTTACAATTTGGGCCCAAGTTAGAAGCAGAGCCTAAGGTGTAAATTATCGATAGTCCATATCTCGAAAACTATAAGAGATAATGCAATTTGGCAACCGGCAATGTAATTAGCATGCCGAATATTACTTGGAATGTGAATTGCAACGAAATCGCCAATAGATAAGACCATTTTACAATTTGGGCCCAAGTTAGAAGCAGAGCCTAAGGTGTAAATTATCGATAGTCCATATCTCGGAAACTATAAGAGATAATGCAATTTGGCAACCGGCAATGTAATTGGCATGCCGAATATTACTTGGAATGTGAATTGGAACGAAATCGCCAATAGATAAGACCATTTTACAATTTGGGCCCAAGTTAGAAGCAGAGCCTAAGGTGTAAATTATTGATAGTCCATATCTCGGAAACTATAAGAGATAATGCAATTTCGCAACCGGCAATGTAATTAGCATGCCGAATATCACTTGGAATGTGAATTGGGACGAAATCGCCAATAGATAAGACCATTTTACAATTTGGGCCCAAGTTAGAAGCAGAGCCTAAGGTGTAAATTATCGATAGTCCATATCTCGGAAACTATAAGAGATAATGCAATTTGGCAACCGGCAATGTAATTAGCATGCCGAATATTACTTGGAATGTGAATTGGAACGAAATCGCCAATAGATAAGACCATTTTACAATTTGGGTACAAGTTAGAAGCAGAGCCTAAGGTGTAAATTATCGATAGTCCATATCTCGGAAACTATAAGAGATAATGCAATTTGGCAACCGGCAATGTAATTAGCATGCCGAATATTACTTGGAATGTTAATTGGAACGAAATCGCCAATAGGTAAGACCATTTTACAATTTGGGCCCAAGTTAGAAGCCGAGCCTAAGGTGTAAATTATCGATAGTCCATATCTCGGAAACTATAAGAGATAATTCAATTTGACAACCGGCAATGTAATTAGCATGCCGAATATTACTTGGAATGTGAATTGGAACGAAATCGCCAATAGATAAGACCATTTTACAATTTGGGCCCAAGTTAGAAGCAGAGCCTAAGGTGTAAATTATCGATAGTCCATATCTCGGAAACTATAATAGATAATGCAATTTGGCAACCGGCAATGTAATTAGCATGCCGAATATTACTTGGAATGTGAATTGGAACGAAATCGCCAATAGATAAGACCATTTTACAATTTGGGCCCAAGTTAGAAGCAGAGACTAAGGTGTAAATTATCGATAGTCCATATCTCGGAAACTATAAGAGATAATGCAATTTGGCAACCGGCAATGTAATTAGCATGCCGAATATTACTTGGAATGTGAATTGGAACGAAATCGCCAATAGATAAGACCATTTTACAATTTGGGCCCAAGTTAGAAGCAGAGCCTATGGTGTAAATTATCGATAGTCCATATCTCGGAAACTATAAGAGATAATGCAATTTGGCAACCGGCAATGTAATTAGCATGCAGAATATTACTTGGAATGTGAATTGGAACGAAATCGCCAATAGATAAGACCATTTTACAATTTGGGCCCAAGTTAGAAGCAGAGCCTAAGGTGTAAATTATCGATAGTCCATATCTCGGAAACTATAAGAGATAATGCAATTTGGCAACCGGCAATGTAATTAGCATGCCGAATATTACTCGGAATGTGAATTGGAACGAAATCGCCAATATTTTACAATTTGGGCCCAAGTTAGAAGCAGAGCCTAAGGTGTAAATTATCGATAGTCCATATCTCGGAAACTATAAGAGATAATGCAATTTGGCAACCGGCAATGTAATTAGCATGCCGAATATTACTTGGAATGTGAATTGGAACGAAATTGCCAATAGATAAGACCATTTTACAATATGGGCCCAAGTTAGAAGCAGAGCCTAAGGTGTAAATTATCGATAGTCCATATCTCTGAAACTATAAGAGATAATGCAATTTCGCAACCGGCAATGTAATTAGCATGCCGAATATTATTTGGAATGTGAATTGGGACGAAATCGCCAATAGATAAGGCCATTTTACAATTTGGGCCCAAGTTAGAAGCAGAGCCTAAGGTGTAAATTATCGATAGTCCATATCTCGGAAACTATAAGAGATAATGCAATTTGGCAGCCGGCAATGTAATTAGCATGCCGAATATTACTTGGAATGTGAATTGGAACGAAATCGCCAATAGATAAGACCATTTTACAATTTGGGCCCAAGTTAGAAGCAGAGCCTAAGGTGTAAATTATTGATAGTCCATATCTCGGAAACTATAAGAGATAATGCAATTTCGCAACCGGCAATGTAATTAGCATGCCGAATATTACTTGGAGTGTGAATTGGAACGAAATCGCCAATAGATAAGACCATTTTACAATTTGGGCCCAAGTTAGAAGCAGAGCCTAAGGTGTAAATTATCGATAGTCCATATCTCGGAAACTATAAGAGATAATGCAATTTGGCAACCGGCAATGTAATTAGCATGCCGAATATTACTTGGAATGTGAATTGGAACGAAATCGCCAATAGATAAGACCATTTTACAATTTGGGCCCAAGTTAGAAGCAGAGCCTAAGGTGTAAATTATCGATAGTCCATATCTCGGAAACTATAAGAGATAATGCAATTTGGCAACCGGCAATGTAATTAGCATGCCGAATATTACTTGGAATGTGAATTGGAACGAAAACGCCAATAGATAAGACCATTTTACAATTTGGGCCCAAGTTAGAAGCAGAGCCTAAGGTGTAAATTATCGATAGTCCATATCTCGGAAACTATAAGAGATAATGCAATTTGGCAACCGGCAATGTAATTAGCATGCCGAATATTACTTGGAATGTGAATTGGAACGAAATCGCCAATAGATAAGACCATTTTACAATTTGGGCCCAAGTTAGAAGCAGAGCCTAAGGTGTAAATTATCGATAGTCCATATCTCGGAAACTATAAGAGATAATGCAATTTGGCAACCGGCAATGTAATTAGCATGCCGAATATTACTTGGAATGCGAATTGGAACGAAATCGCCAATAGATAAGACCATTTTACAATTTGGGCCCAAGTTAGAAGCAGAGCCTAAGGTGTAAATTATTGATAGTCCATATCTCGGAAACTATAAGAGATAATGCAATTTCGCAACCGGCAATGTAATTAGCATGCCGAATATCACTTGGAATGTGAATTGGGACGAAATCGCCAATAGATAAGACCATTTTACAATTTGGGCCCAAGTTAGAAGCAGAGCCTAAGGTGTAAATTATCGATAGTCCATATCTCGGAAACTATAAGAGATAATGCAATTTGGCAACCGGCAATGTAATTAGCATGCCGAATATTACTTGGAATGTGAATTGGAACGAAATCGCCAATAGATAAGACCATTTTACAATTTGGGCCCAAGTTAGAAGCAGAGCCTAAGGTGTAAATTATCGATAGTCCATATCTCGGAAACTATAAGAGATAATTCAATTTGGCAACCGGCAATGTAATTAGCACGCCGAATACTACTTGGAATGTGAATTGGAACGAAATCGCCAATAGGTAAGACCATTTTACAATTTGGGCCCAAGTTAGAAGCAGAGCCTAAGGTGTAAATTATCGATAGTCCATATCTCGGAAACTATAAGAGATAATGCAATTTGGCAAACGGCAATGTAATTAGCATGCCGAATATTACTTGGAATGTGAATTGGAACGAAATCGCCAATAGATAAGACCATTTTACAATTTGGGCCCAAGTTAGAAGCAGAGCCTAAGGTGTAAATTATCGATAGTCCATATCTCGGAAACTATAAGAGATAATGCAATTTGGCAACCGGCAATGTAATTAGCATGCCGAATATTAATTGGAATGTGAATTGGAACGAAATCGCCAATAGATAAGACCATTTTACAATTTGGGCCCAAGTTAGAAGCAGAGCCTATGGTGTAAATTATCGATAGTCCATATCTCGGAAACTTTAAGAGATAATGCAATTTGGCAACCGGCAATGTAATTAGCATGCCGAATATTACTTGGAATGTGAATTGGAACGAAATCGCCAATAGATAAGACCATTTTACAATTTGGGCCCAAGTTAGAAGCAGAGCCTAAGGTGTAAATTATCGATAGTCCATATCTCGGAAACTATAAGAGATAATGCAATTTGGCAACCGGCAATGTAATTAGCATGCCGAATATTACTTGGAATGTGAATTGGAACGAAATCGCCAATATTTTACAATTTGGGCCCAAGTTAGAAGCAGAGCCTAAGGTGTAAATTATCGATAGTCCATATCTCGGAAACTATAAGAGATAATGCAATTTGGCAACCGGCAATGTAATTAGCATGCCGAATAATACTTGGAATGTGAATTGGAACGAAATTGCCAATAGATAAGACCATTTTACAATATGGGCCCAAGTTAGAAGCAGAGCCTAAGGTGTAAATTATCGATAGTCCATATCTCTGAAACTATAAGAGATAATGCAATTTCGCAACCGGCAATGTAATTAGCATGCCGAATATTACTTGGAATGTGAATTGGGACGAAATCGCCAATAGATAAGGCCATTTTACAATTTGGGCCCAAGTTAGAAGCAGAGCCTAAGGTGTAAATTATCGATAGTCCATATCTCGGAAACTATAAGAGATAATGCAATTTGGCAGCCGGCAATGTAATTAGCATGCCGAATATTACTTGGAATGTGAATTGGAACGAAATCGCCAATAGATAAGACCATTTTACAATTTGGGCCCAAGTTAGAAGCAGAGCCTAAGGTGTAAATTATTGATAGTCCATATCTCGGAAACTATTAGAGATAATGCAATTTCGCAACCGGCAATGTAATTAGCATGCCGAATATTACTTGGAATGTGAATTGGAACGAAATCGCCAATAGATAAGACCATTTTACAATTTGGGCCCAAGTTAGAAGCAGAGCCTAAGGTGTAAATTATCGATAGTCCATATCTCGGAAACTATAAGAGGTAATGCAATTTGGCAACCGGCAATGTAATTAGCATGCCGAATATTACTTGGAATGTGAATTGGAACGAAATCGCCAATAGATAAGACCATTTTACAATTTGGGCCCAAGTTAGAAGCAGAGCCTAAGGTGTAAATTATCGATAGTCCATATCTCGGAAACTATAAGAGATAATGCAATTTGGCAACCGGCAATGTAATTAGCATGCCGAATATTACTTGGAATGTGAATTGGAACGAAATCGCCAATAGATAAGGCCATTTTACAATTTGGGCCCAAGTTAGAAGCAGAGCCTAAGGTGTAAATTATTGATAGTCCATATCTCGGAAACTATAAGAGATAATGCAATTTCGCAACCGGCAATGTAATTAGCATGCCGAATATCACTTGGAATGTGAATTGGGACGAAATCGCCAATAGATAAGACCATTTTACAATTTGGGTCCAAGTTAGAAGCAGAGCCTAAGGTGTAAATTATCGATAGTCCATATCTCGGAAACTATAAGAGATAATGCAATTTGGCAACCGGCAATGTAATTAGCATGCCGAATATTACTTGGAATGTGAATTGGAACGAAATCGCCAATAGATAAGACCATTTTACAATTTGGGCCCAAGTTAGAAGCAGAGCCTAAGGTGTAAATTATCGATAGTCCATATCTCGGAAACTATAAGAGATAATGCAATTTGGCAACCGGCAATGTAATTAGCACGCCGAATACTACTTGGAATGTGAATTGGAACGAAATCGCCAATAGGTAAGACCATTTTACAATTTGGGCCCAAGTTAGAAGCAGAGCCTAAGGTGTAAATTATCGATAGTCCATATCTCGGAAACTATAAGAGATAATTCAATTTGGCAACCGGCAATGTAATTAGCATGCCGAATATCACTTGGAATGTGAATTGGGACGAAATCGCCAATAGATAAGACCATTTTACAATTTGGGCCCAAGTTAGAAGCAGAGCCTAAGGTGTAAATTATCGATAGTCCATATCTCGGAAACTATAAGAGATAATGCAATTTGGCAACCGGCAATGTAATTAGCATGCCGAATATTACTTGGAATGTGAATTGGAACGAAATCGCCAATAGATAAGACCATTTTACAATTTGGGCCCAAGTTAGAAGCAGAGCCTAAGGTGTAAATTATCGATAGTCCATATCTCGGAAACTATAAGAGATAATGCAATTTGGCAACCGGCAATGTAATTAGCACGCCGAATACTACTTGGAATGTGAATTGGAACGAAATCGCCAATAGGTAAGACCATTTTACAATTTGGGCCCAAGTTAGAAGCAGAGCCTAAGGTGTAAATTATCGATAGTCCATATCTCGGAAACTATAAGAGATAATGCAATTTGGCAAACGGCAATGTAATTAGCATGCCGAATATTACTTGGAATGTGAATTGGAACGAAATCGCCAATAGATAAGACCATTTTACAATTTGGGCCCAAGTTAGAAGCAGAGCCTAAGGTGTAAATTATCGATAGTCCATATCTCGGAAACTATAAGAGATAATGCAATTTGGCAACCGGCAATGTAATTAGCATGCCGAATATTAATTGGAATGTGAATTGGAACGAAATCGCCAATAGATAAGACCATTTTACAATTTGGGCCGAAGTTAGAAGCAGAGCCTATGGTGTAAATTATCGATAGTCCATATCTCGGAAACTTTAAGAGATAATGCAATTTGGCAACCGGCAATGTAATTAGCATGCCGAATATTACTTGGAATGTGAATTGGAACGAAATCGCCAATAGATAAGACCATTTTACAATTTGGGCCCAAGTTAGAAGCAGAGCCTAAGGTGTAAATTATCGATAGTCCATATCTCGGAAACTATAAGAGATAATGCAATTTGGCAACCGGCAATGTAATTAGCATGCCGAATATTACTTGGAATGTGAATTGGAACGAAATCGCCAATATTTTACAATTTGGGCCCAAGTTAGAAGCAGAGCCTAAGGTGTAAATTATCGATAGTCCATATCTCGGAAACTATAAGAGATAATGCAATTTGGCAACCGGCAATGTAATTAGCATGCCGAATAATACTTGGAATGTGAATTGGAACGAAATTGCCAATAGATAAGACCATTTTACAATATGGGCCCAAGTTAGAAGCAGAGCCTAAGGTGTAAATTATCGATAGTCCATATCTCTGAAACTATAAGAGATAATGCAATTTCGCAACCGGCAATGTAATTAGCATGCCGAATATTACTTGGAATGTGAATTGGGACGAAATCGCCAATAGATAAGGCCATTTTACAATTTGGGCCCAAGTTAGAAGCAGAGCCTAAGGTGTAAATTATCAATAGTCCATATCTCGGAAACTATAAGAGATAATGCAATTTGGCAGCCGGCAATGTAATTAGCATGCCGAATATTACTTGGAATGTGAATTGGAACGAAATCGCCAATAGATAAGACCATTTTACAATTTGGGCCCAAGTTAGAAGCAGAGCCTAAGGTGTAAATTATTGATAGTCCATATCTCGGAAACTATTAGAGATAATGCAATTTCGCAACCGGCAATGTAATTAGCATGCCGAATATTACTTGGAATGTGAATTGGAACGAAATCGCCAATAGATAAGACCATTTTACAATTTGGGCCCAAGTTAGAAGCAGAGCCTAAGGTGTAAATTATCGATAGTCCATATCTCGGAAACTATAAGAGATAATGCAATTTGGCAACCGGCAATGTAATTAGCATGCCGAATATTACTTGGAATGTGAATTGGAACGAAATCGCCAATAGATAAGACCATTTTACAATTTGGGCCCAAGTTAGAAGCAGAGCCTAAGGTGTAAATTATCGATAGTCCATATCTCGGAAACTATAAGAGATAATGCAATTTGGCAACCGGCAATGTAATTAGCATGCCGAATATTACTTGGAACGAAATCGCCAATAGATAAGACCATTTTACAATTTGGGCCCAAGTTAGAAGCAGAGCCTAAGGTGTAAATTATCGATAGTCCATATCTCGGAAACTATAAGAGATAATGCAATTTGGCAACCGGCAATGTAATTAGCATGCCGAATATTACTTGGAATGTGAATTGGAACGAAATCGCCAATAGATAAGACCATTTTACAATTTGGGCCCAAGTTAGAAGCAGAGCCTAAGGTGTAAATTATTGATAGTCCATATCTCGGAAACTATAAGAGATAATGAAATTTCGCAACCGGCAATGTAATTAGCATGCCGAATATCACTTGGAATGTGAATTGGGACGAAATCGCCAATAGATAAGACCATTTTACAATTTGGGTCCAAGTTAGAAGCAGAGCCTAAGGTGTAAATTATCGATAGTCCATATCTCGGAAACTATAAGAGATAATGCAATTTGGCAACCGGCAATGTAATTAGCATGCCGAATATTACTTGGAATGTGAATTGGAACGAAATCGCCAATAGATAAGACCATTTTACAATTTGGGCCCAAGTTAGAAGCAGAGCCTAAGGTGTAAATTATCGATAGTCCATATCTCGGAAACTATAAGAGATAATGCAATTTGGCAACCGGCAATGTAATTAGCACGCCGAATACTACTTGGAATGTGAATTGGAACGAAATCGCCAATAGGTAAGACCATTTTACAATTTGGGCCCAAGTTAGAAGCAGAGCCTAAGGTGTAAATTATCGATAGTCCATATCTCGGAAACTATAAGAGATAATTCAATTTGGCAACCGGCAATGTAATTAGCATGCCGAATATTACTTGGAATGTGAATTGGAGCGAAATTGCCAATAGATAAGACCATTTTACAATTTGGGCCCAAGTTAGAAGCAGAGCCTAAGGTGTAAATTATCGATAGTCCATATCTCGGAAACTATACGAGATAATGCAATTTGGCAACCGGCAATGTAATTAGCATGCCGAATATTACTTGGAATGTGAATTGGAACGAAATCGCCAATAGATAAGACCATTTTACAATTTGGGCCCAAGTTAGAAGCAGAGCCTAAGGTGTAAATTATCGATAGTCCATATCTCGGAAACTATAAGAGATAATGCAATTTGACAACCGGCAATGTAATTAGCATGACGAATATTACTTGGAATGTGAATTGGAACGAAATCGCCAATAGATAAGACCATTTTACAATTTGGGCCCAAGTTAGAAGCAGAGCCTAAGGTGTAAATTATCGATAGTCCATATCTCGGAAACTATAAGAGATAATGCAATTTGGCAACCGGCAATGTAATTAGCATGCCGAATATTAATTGGAATGTGAATTGGAACGAAATCGCCAATAGATAAGACCATTTTACAATTTGGGCCCAAGTTAGAAGCAGAGCCTAAGGTGTAAATTATTGATAGTCCATATCTCGGAAACTATAAGAGATAATGCAATTTGACAACCGGCAATGTAATTAGCATGCCGAATATTACTTGGAATGTGAATTGGAACGAAATCGCCAATAGAGAAGACCATTTAACAATTTGGGCCCAAGTTAGAAGCAGAGCCTAAGGTGTAAATTATCGATAGTCCATATCTCGGAAACTATAAGAGATAATGCAATTTGGCAACCGGCAATGTAATTAGCATGCCGAATATCACTTGGAATGTGAATTGGGACGAAATCGCCAATAGATAAGACCATTTTACAATTTGGGCCCAAGTTAGAAGCAGAGCCTAAGGTGTAAATTATCGATAGTCCATATCTCGGAAACCATAAGAGATAATGCAATTTGGCAACCGGCAATGTAATTAGCATGCCGAATATTACTTGGAATGTGAATTGGAACGAAATCGCCAATAGATAAGACCATTTTGCAATTTGGGCCCAAGTTAGAAGCAGAGCCTAAGGTGTAAATTATCGATAGTCCATATCTCGGAAACTATAAGAGATAATGCAATTTGGCAACCGGCAATGTAATTAGCATGCCGAATATTACTTGGAATGTGAAATGGAACGAAATCGCCAATAGATAAGACCATTTTGCAATTTGGGCCCAAGTTAGAAGCAGAGCCTAAGGTGTAAATTATCGATAGTCCATATCTCGGAAACTATAAGAGATAATTCAATTTGGCAACCGGCAATGTAATTAGCATGCCGAATATTACTTGGAATGTGAAATGGAACGAAATCGCCAATAGATAAGACCATTTTACAATTTGGGCCCAAGTTAGAAGCAGAGCCTAAGGTGTAAATAATCGATAGTCCATATCTCGGAAACTATAAGAGATAATGCAATTTGGCAACCGGCAATGTAATTAGCATGCCGAATATTACTTGGAATGTGAATTGGAACGAAATCGCCAATAGATAAGACTATTTTACAATTTGGGAGCAAGTTAGAAGCAGAGCCTAAGGTGTAAATTATCGATAGTCCATATCTCGGAAACTATAAGAGATAATGCAATTTGGCAAACGGCAATGTAATTAGCATGCCGAATATTACTTGGATTGTGAATTGGAACGAAATCGCCAATAGATAATACCATTTTACAATTTGGGCCCAAGTTAGAAGCAGAGCCTAAGGTGTAAATTATCGATAGTCCATATCTCGGAAACTATAAGAGATAATGCAATTTGACAACCGGCAATGTAATTAGCACGCCGAATACTACTTGGAATGTGAATTGGAACGAAATCGCCAATAGGTAAGGCCATTTTACAATTTGGGCCCAAGTTAGAAGCAGAGCCTAAGGTGTAAATTATCGATAGTCCATATCTCGGAAACTATAAGAGATAATGCAATTTGGCAACCGGCAATGTAATTAGCATGCCGAATATTACTTGGAATGTGAATTGGAACGACCAAGTTAGAAGCAGAGCCTAAGGTGTAAATTATCGATAGTCCATATCTCGGAAACTATAAGAGATAATGCAATTTGGCAACCGGCAATGTAATTAGCATGCCGAATAATACTTGGAATGTGAATTGGAACGAAATTGCCAATAGATAAGACCATTTTACAATATGGGCCCAAGTTAGAAGCAGAGCCTAAGGTGTAAATTATCGATAGTCCATATCTCTGAAACTATAAGAGATAATGCAATTTCGCAACCGGCAATGTAATTAGCATGCCGAATATTACTTGGAATTTGAATTGGGACGAAATCGCCAATAGATAAGGCCATTTTACAATTTGGGCCCAAGTTAGAAGCAGAGCCTAAGGTGTAAATTATCGATAGTCCATATCTCGGAAACTATAAGAGATAATGCAATTTGGCAGCCGGCAATGTAATTAGCATGCCGAATATTACTTGGAATGTGAATTGGAACGAAATCGCCAATAGATAAGACCATTTTACAATTTGGGCCCAAGTTAGAAGCAGAGCCTAAGGTGTAAATTATTGATAGTCCATATCTCGGAAACTATAAGAGATAATGCAATTTCGCAACCGGCAATGTAATTAGCATGCCGAATATTACTTGGAGTGGGAATTGGAACGAAATCGCCAATAGATAAGACCATTTTACAATTTGGGCCCAAGTTAGAAGCAGAGCCTAAGGTGTAAATTATCGATAGTTCATATCTCGGAAACTATAAGAGATAATGCAATTTGGCAACCGGCAATGTAATTAGCATGCCGAATATTACTTGGAATGTGAATTGGAACGAAATCGCCAATATTTTACAATTTGGGCCCAAGTTAGAAGTAGAGCCTAAGGTGTAAACTATCGATAGTCCATATCTCGGAAACTATAAGAGATAATGCAATTTGGCAGCCGGCAATGTAATTAGCATGCCGAATATTACTTGGAATGTGAATTGGAACGAAATCGCCAATAGATAAGACCATTTTACAATTTGGGCCCAAGTTAGAAGCAGAGCCTAAGGTGTAAATTATTGATAGTCCATACCTCGGAAACTATAAGAGATAATGCAATTTCGCAACCGGCAATGTAATTAGCATGCCGAATATTACTTGGAGTGTGAATTGGAACGAAATCGCCAATAGATAAGACCATTTTACAATTTGGGCCCAAGTTAGAAGCAGAGCCTAAGGTGTAAATTATCGATAGTCCATATCTCGGAAACTATAAGAGATAATGCAATTTGGCAACCGGCAATGTAATTAGCATGCCGAATATTACTTGGAATGTGAATTGGAACGAAATCGCCAATAGATAAGACCATTTTACAATTTGGGCCCAAGTTAGAAGCAGAGCCTAAGGTGTAAATTATCGATAGTCCATATCTCGGAAACTATAAGAGATAATGCAATTTGGCAACCGGCAATGTAATTAGCATGCCGAATATTACTTGGAATGTGAATTGGAACGAAATTGCCAATAGATAAGACCATTTTACAATATGGGCCCAAGTTAGAAGCAGAGCCTAAGGTGTAAATTATCGATAGTCCATATCTCTGAAACTATAAGAGATAATGCAATTTCGCAACCGGCAATGTAATTAGCATGCCGAATATTACTTGGAATGTGAATTGGGACGAAATCGCCAATGGATAAGGCCATTTTACAATTTGGGCCCAAGTTAGAAGCAGAGCCTAAGGTGTAAATTATCGATAGTCCATATCTCGGAAACTATAAGAGATAATGCAATTTGGCAGCCGGCAATGTAATTAGCATGCCGAATATTACTTGGAATGTGAATTGGAACGAAATCGCCAATAGATAAGACCATTTTACAATTTGGGCCCAAGTTAGAAGCAGAGCCTAAGGTGTAAATTATTGATAGTCCATATCTCGGAAACTATAAGAGATAATGCAATTTCGCAACCGGCAATGTAATTAGCATGCCGAATATTACTTGGAGTGTGAATTGGAACGAAATCGCCAATAGATAAGACCATTTTACAATTTGGGCCCAAGTTAGAAGCAGAGCCTAAGGTGTAAATTATCGATAGTCCATATCTCGGAAACTATAAGAGATAATGCAATTTGGCAACCGGCAATGTAATTAGCATGCCGAATATTACTTGGAATGTGAATTGGAACGAAATCGCCAATAGATAAGACCATTTTACAATTTGGGCCCAAGTTAGAAGCAGAGCCTAAGGTGTAAATTATCGATAGTCCATATCTCGGAAACTATAAGAGATAATGCAATTTGGCAACCGGCAATGTAATTAGCATGCCGAATATTACTTGGAATGTGAATTGGAACGAAATCGCCAATAGATAAGACCATTTTACAATTTGGGCCCAAGTTAGAAGCAGAGCCTAAGGTGTAAATTATCGATAGTCCATATCTCGGAAACTATAAGAGATAATGCAATTTGGCAACCGGCAATGTAATTAGCATGCCGAATATTACTTGGAATGTGAATTGGAACGAAATCGCCAATAGATAAGACCATTTTACAATTTGGGCCCAAGTTAGAAGCAGAGCCTAAGGTGTAAATTATCGATAGTCCATATCTCGGAAACTATAAGAGATAATGCAATTTGGCAACCGGCAATGTAATTAGCATGCCGAATATTACTTGTAATGCGAATTGGAACGAAATCGCCAATAGATAAGACCATTTTACAATTTGGGCCCAAGTTAGAAGCAGAGCCTAAGGTGTAAATTATTGATAGTCCATATCTCGGAAACTATAAGAGATAATGCAATTTCGCAACCGGCAATGTAATTAGCATGCCGAATATCACTTGGAATGTGAATTGGGACGAAATCGCCAATAGATAAGACCATTTTACAATTTGGGCCCAAGTTAGAAGCAGAGCCTAAGGTGTAAATTATCGATAGTCCATATCTCGGAAACTATAAGAGATAATGCAATTTGGCAACCGGCAATGTAATTAGCATGCCGAATATTACTTGGAATGTGAATTGGAACGAAATCGCCAATAGATAAAACCATTTTACAATTTGGGCCCAAGTTAGAAGCAGAGCCTAAGGTGTAAATTATCGATAGTCCATATCTCGGAAACTATAAGAGATAATGCAATTTGGCAACCGGCAATGTAATTAGCACGCCGAATACTACTTGGAATGTGAATTGGAACGAAATCGCCAATAGGTAAGACCATTTTACAATTTGGGCCCAAGTTAGAAGCAGAGCCTAAGGTGTAAATTATCGATAGTCCATATCTCGGAAACTATAAGAGATAATGCAATTTGGCAACCGGCAATGTAATTAGCATGCCGAATATTACTTGGAATGTGAATTGGAACGAAATCGCCAATAGATAAGACCATTTTACAATTTGGGCCCAAGTTAGAAGCAGAGCCTAAGGTGTAAATTATCGATAGTCCATATCTCGGAAACTATAAGAGATAATGCAATTTGGCAACCGGCAATGTAATTAGCATGCCGAATATTAATTGGAATGTGAATTGGAACGAAATCGCCAATAGATTAGACCATTTTACAATTTGGGCCCAAGTTAGAAGCAGAGCCTATGGTGTAAATTATCGATAGTCCATATCTCGGAAACTATAAGAGATAATGCAATTTGGCAACCGGCAATGTAATTAGCATGCCGAATATTACTTGGAATGTGAATTGGAACGAAATCGCCAATAGATAAGACCATTTTACAATTTGGGCCCAAGTTAGAAGCAGAGCCTAAGGTGTAAATTATCGATAGTCCATATCTCGGAAACTATAAGAGATAATGCAATTTGGCAACCGGCAATGTAATTAGCATGCCGAATAATACTTGGAATGTGAATTGGAACGAAATTGCCAATAGATAAGACCATTTTACAATATGGGCCCAAGTTAGAAGCAGAGCCTAAGGTGTAAATTATCGATAGTCCATATCTCTGAAACTATAAGAGATAATGCAATTTCGCAACCGGCAATGTAATTAGCATGCCGAATATTACTTGGAATGTGAATTGGAACGAAATCGCCAATATTTTACAATTTGGGCCCAAGTTAGAAGCAGAGCCTAAGGTGTAAATTATCGATAGTCCATATCTCGGAAACTATAAGAGATAATGCAATTTGGCAACCGGCAATGTAATTAGCATGCCGAATAATACTTGGAATGTGAATTGGAACGAAATTGCCAATAGATAAGACCATTTTACAATATGGGCCCAAGTTAGAAGCAGAGCCTAAGGTGTAAATTATCGATAGTCCATATCTCTGAAACTATAAGAGATAATGCAATTTGGCAACCGGCAATGTAATTAGCATGCCGAATATTACTTGGAATGTGAATTGGAACGAAATCGCCCATTTGGGCCCAAGTTAGAAGCAGAGCCTAAGGTGTAAATTATCGATAGTCCATATCTCGGAAACTATAAGAGATAATGCAATTTGGCAACCGGCAATGTAATTAGCATGCCGAATGATACTTGGAATGTGAATTGGAACGAAATTGCCAATAGATAAGACCATTTTACAATATGGGCCCAAGTTAGAAGCAGAGCCTAAGGTGTAAATTATCGATAGTCCATATCTCTGAAACTATAAGAGATAATGCAATTTCGCAACCGGCAATGTAATTAGCATGCCGAATATTACTTGGAATGTGAATTGGAACGAAATCGCCAATATTTTACAATTTGGGCCCAAGTTAGAAGCAGAGCCTAAGGTGTAAATTATCGATAGTCCATATCTCGGAAACTATAAGAGATAATGCAATTTGGCAACCGGCAATGTAATTAGCATGCCGAATAATACTTGGAATGTGAATTGGAACGAAATTGTCAATAGATAAGACCATTTTACAATATGGGCCCAAGTTAGAAGCAGAGCCTAAGGTGTAAATTATCGATAGTCCATATCTCTGAAACTATAAGAGATAATGCAATTTCGCAACCGGCAATGTAATTAGCATGCCTAATATTACTTGGAATGTGAATTGGGACGAAATCGCCAATAGATAAGACCATTTTACAATTTGGGCCCAAGTTAGAAGCAGAGCCTAAGGTGTAAATTATCGATAGTCCATATCTCGGAAACTATAAGAGATAATGCAATTTGGCAGCCGGCAATGTAATTAGCATGCCGAATATTACTTGGAATGTGAATTGGAACGAAATCGCCAATAGATAAGACCATTTTACAATTTGGGCCCAAGTTAGAAGCAGAGCCTAAGGTGCAAATTATTGATAGTCCATATCTCGGAAACTATTAGAGATAATGCAATTTCGCAACCGGCAATGTAATTAGCATGCCGAATATTACTTGGAGTGTGAATTGGAACGAAATCGCCAATAGATAAGACCATTTTACAATTTGGGCCCAAGTTAGAAGCAGAGCCTAAGGTGTAAATTATCGATAGTCCATATCTCGGAAACTATAAGAGATAATGCAATTTGGCAACCGGCAATGTAATTAGCATGCCGAATATTACTTGGAATGTGAATTGGAACGAAATCGCCAATAGATAAGACCATTTTACAATTTGGGCCCAAGTTAGAAGTAGAGCCTAAGGTGTAAATTATCGATAGTCCATATCTCGGAAACTATAAGAGATAATGCAATTTGGCAACCGGCAATGTAATTAGCATGTCGAATATTACTTGGAATGTGAATTGGAACGATATCGCCAATAGATAAGACCATTTTACAATTTGGGCCCAAGTTAGAAGCAGAGCCTAAGGTGTAAATTATCGATAGTCCATATCTCGGAAACTATAAGAGATAATGCAATTTGGCAACCGGCAATGTAATTAGCATGCCGAATATTAATTGGAATGTGAATTGGAACGAAATCGCCAATAGATAAGACCATTTTACAATTTGGGCCCAAGTTAGAAGCAGAGCCTAAGGTGTAAATTATCGATAGTCCATATCTCGGAAACTATAAGAGATAATGCAATTTGGCAACCGGCAATGTAATTAGCATGCCGAATATTACTTGGAATGTGAATTGGAACGAAATCGCCAATAGATAAGACCATTTTACAATTTGGGCCCAAGTTAGAAGCAGAGCCTAAGGTGTAAATTATTGATAGTCCATATCTCGGAAACTTAAGAGATAATGCAATTTGACAACCGGCAATGTAATTAGCATGCCGAATATTAATTGGAATGTGAATTGGAACGAAATCGCCAATAGATAAGACCATTTTACAATTTGGGCCCAAGTTAGAAGCAGAGCCTAAGGTGTAAATTATTGATAGTCCATATCTCGGAAACTATAAGAGATAATGCAATTTGACAACCGGCAATGTAATTAGCATGCCGAATATTACTTGGAATGTGAATTGGAACGAAATCGCCAATTGAGAAGACCATTTTACAATTTGGGCCCAAGTTAGAAGCAGAGCCTAAGGTGTAAATTATCGATAGTCCATATCTCGGAAACTATAAGAGATAATGCAATTTGGCAACCGGCAATGTAATTAGCATGCCGAATATCACTTGGAATGTGAATTGGGACGAAATCGCCAATAGATAAGACCATTTTACAATTTGGGCCCAAGTTAGAAGCAGAGCCTAAGGTGTAAATTATCGATAGTCCATATCTCGGAAACCATAAGAGATAATGCAATTTGGCAACCGGCAATGTAATTAGCATGCCGAATATTACTTGGAATGTGAATTGGAACGAAATCGCCAATAGATAAGACCATTTTGCAATTTGGGCCCAAGTTAGAAGCAGAGCCTAAGGTGTAAATTATCGATAGTCCATATCTCGGAAACTATAAGAGATAATGCAATTTGGCAACCGGCAATGTAATTAGCATGCCGAATATTACTTGGAATGTGAAATGGAACGAAATCGCCAATAGATAAGACCATTTTGCAATTTGGGCCCAAGTTAGAAGCAGAGCCTAAGGTGTAAATTATCGATAGTCCATATCTCGGAAACTATAAGAGATAATTCAATTTGGCAACCGGCAATGTAATTAGCATGCCGAATATTACTTGGAATGTGAAATGGAACGAAATCGCCAATAGATAAGACCATTTTACAATTTGGGCCCAAGTTAGAAGCAGAGCCTAAGGTGTAAATTATCGATAGTCCATATCTCGGAAACTATAAGAGATAATGCAATTTGGCAACCGGCAATGTAATTAGCATGCCGAATATTACTTGGAATGTGAATTGGAACGAAATCGCCAATAGATAAGACTATTTTACAATTTGGGAGCAAGTTAGAAGCAGAGCCTAAGGTGTAAATTATCGATAGTCCATATCTCGGAGACTATAAGAGATAATGCAATTTGGCAACCGGCATTGAAATTAGCATGCCGAATATTACTTGGAATGTGAATTGGAACGAAATCGCCAATAGATAAGACCATTTTACAATTTGGGCCCAAGTTAGAAGCAGAGCCTAAGGTGTAAATTATCGATAGTCCATATCTCGGAAACTATAAGAGATAATGCAATTTGGCAACCGGCAATGTAATTAGCATGCCGAATATTACTTGGAATGTGAATTGGAACGAAATCGCCAATAGGTAAGACCATTTTACAATTTGGGCCCAAGTTAGAAGCAGAGCCTAAGGTGTAAATTATCGATAGTCCATATCTCGGAAACTATAAGAGATAATGCAATTTGGCAACCGGCAATGTAATTAGCATGCCGAATATTACTTGGAATGTGAATTGGAACGAAATCGCCAATAGATAAGACCATTTTACAATTTGGACCCAAGTTAGAAGCAGAGCCTAAGGTGTAAATTATTGATAGTCCATATCTCGGAAACTATAAGAGATAATGCAATTTCGCAACCGGCAATGTAATTAGCATGCCGAATATCACTTGGAATGTGAATTGGGACGAAATCGCCAATAGATAAGACCATTTTACAATTTGGGCCCAAGTTAGAAGCAGAGCCCAAGGTGTAAATTATCGATAGTCCATATCTCGGAAACTATAAGAGATAATGCAATTTGGCAAACGGCAATGTAATTAGCACGCCGAATATTACTTGGAATGTGAATTGGAACGAAATCGCCAATAGATAAGACCATTTTACAATTTGGGCCCAAGTTAGAAGCAGAGCCTAAGGTGTAAATTATCGATAGTCCATATCTCGGAAACTATAAGAGATAATGCAATTTGGCAACCGGCAATGTAATTAGCACGCCGAATACTACTTGGAATGTGAATTGGAACGAAATCGCCAATAGGTAAGACCATTTTACAATTTGGGCCCAAGTTAGAAGCAGAGCCTAAGGTGTAAATTATCGATAGTCCATATCTCGGAAACTATAAGAGATAATGCAATTTGGCAACCGGCAATGTAATTAGCATGCCGAATATTACTTGGAATGTGAATTGGAACGAAATCGGGCCCAAGTTAGAAGCAGAGCCTAAGGTGTAAATTATCGATAGTCCATATCTCGGAAACTATAAGAGATAATGCAATTTGGCAACCGGCAATGTAATTAGCATGCCGAATACTACTTGGAATGTGAATTGGAACGAAATTGCCAATAGATAAGACCATTTTACAATATGGGCCCAAGTTAGAAGCAGAGCCTAAGGTGTAAATTATCGATAGTCCATATCTCTGAAACTATAAGAGATAATGCAATTTCGCAACCGGCAATGTAATTAGCATGCCGAATATTACTTGGAATGTGAATTGGGACGAAATCGCCAATAGATAAGGCCATTTTACAATTTGGGCCCAAGTTAGAAGCAGAGCCTAAGGTGTAAATTATCGATAGTCCATATCTCGGAAACTATAAGAGATAATGCAATTTGGCAACCGGCAATGTAATTAGCATGCCGAATAATACTTGGAATGTGAATTGGAACGAAATTGCCAATAGATAAGACCATTTTACAATATGGGCCCAAGTTAGAAGCAGAGCCTAAGGTGTAAATTATCGATAGTCCATATCTCTGAAACTATAAGAGATAATGCAATTTCGCAACCGGCAATGTAATTAGCATGCCGAATATTACTTGGAATGTGAATTGGGACGAAATCGCCAATAGATAAGGCCATTTTACAATTTGGGCCCAAGTTAGAAGCAGAGCCTAAGGTGTAAATTATCGATAGTCCATATCTCGGAAACTATAAGAGATAATGCTATTTGGCAGCCGGCAATGTAATTAGCATGCCGAATATTACTTGGAATGTGAATTGGAACGAAATCGCCAATAGATAAGACCATTTTACAATTTGGGCCCAAGTTAGAAGCAGAGCCTAAGGTGTAAATTATTGATAGTCCATATCTCGGAAAGTATAAGAGATAATGCAATTTCGCAACCGGCAATGTAATTAGCATGCCGAATATTACTTGGAGTGTGAATTGGAACGAAATCGCCAATAGATAAGACCATTTTACAATTTGGGCCCAAGTTAGAAGCAGAGCCTAAGGTGTAAATTATCGATAGTCCATATCTCGGAAACTATAAGAGATAATGCAATTTGGCAACCGGCAATGTAATTAGCATGCCGAATATTACTTGGAATGTGAATTGGAACGAAATCGCCAATAGATAAGACCATTTTACAATTTGGGCCCAAGTTAGAAGCAGAGCCTAAGGTGTAAATTATCGATAGTCCATATCTCGGAAACTATAAGAGATAATGCAATTTGGCAACCGGCAATGTAATTAGCATGCCGAATATTACTTGGAATGTGAATTGGAACGAAATCGCCAATAGATAAGACCATTTTACAATTTGGGCCCAAGTTAGAAGCAGAGCCTAAGGTGTAAATTATCGATAGTCCATATCTCGGAAACTATAAGAGATAATGCAATTTGGCAACCGGCAATGTAATTAGCATGCCGAATATTACTTGGAATGTGAATTGGAACGAAATCGCCAATAGATAAGACCATTTTACAATTTGGGCCCAAGTTAGAAGCAGAGCCTAAGGTGTAAATTATCGATAGTCCATATCTCGGAAACTATAAGAGATAATGCAATTTGGCAACCGGCAATGTAATTAGCATGCCGAATATTACTTGGAATGTGAATTGGAACGAAATCGCCAATAGATAAGACCATTTTACAATTTGGGCCCAAGTTAGAAGCAGAGCCTAAGGTGTAAATTATCGATAGTCCATATCTCGGAAACTATAAGAGATAATGCAATTTGGCAACCGGCAATGTAATTAGCATGCCGAATATTACTTGGAATGTGAATTGGAACGAAATCGCCAATAGATAAGACCATTTTACAATTTGGGCCCAAGTTAGAAGCAGAGCCTAAGGTGTAAATTATCGATAGTCCATATCTCGGAAACTATAAGAGATAATGCAATTTGGCAACCGGCAATGTAATTAGCATGCCGAATATCACTTGGAATGTGAATTGGAACGAAATCGCCAATAGATAAGACCAATTTACAATTTGGGCCCAAGTTAGAAGCAGAGCCTAAGGTGTAAATTATCGATAGTCCATATCTCGGAAACCATAAGAGATAATGCAATTTGGCAACCGGCAATGTAATTAGCATGCCGAATATTACTTGGAATGTGAATTGGAACGAAATCGCCAATAGATAAGACCATTTTGCAATTTGGGCCCAAGTTAGAAGCAGAGCCTAAGGTGTAAATTATCGATAGTCAATATCGCGGAAACTATAAGAGATAATGCAATTTGGCAACCGGCAATGTAATTAGCATGCCGAATATTACTTGGAATGTGAATTGGAACGAAATCGCCAATAGATAAGACCATTTTACAATTTGGGCCCAAGTTAGAAGCAGAGCCTAAGGTGTAAATTATCGATAGTCCATATCTCGGAAACTATAAGAGATAATGCAATTTGGCAACCGGCAATGTAATTAGCATGCCGAATATTACTTGGAATGTGAATTGGAACGAAATCGCCAATAGGTAAGACCATTTTACAATTTGGGCCCAAGTTAGAAGCAGAGCCTAAGGTGTAAATTATCGATAGTCCATATCTCGGAAACTATAAGAGATAATTCAATTTGGCAACCGGCAATGTAATTAGCATGCCGAATATTACTTGGAATGTGAATTGGAACGAAATCGCCAATAGATAAGACCATTTTACAATTTGGGCCCAAGTTAGAAGCAGAGCCTAAGGTGTAAATTATCGATAGTCCATATCTCGGAAACTATAAGAGATAATGCAATTTGGCAACCGGCAATGTAATTAGCATGCCGAATATTACTTGGAATGTGAATTGGAACGAAATCGCCAATAGATAAGACTATTTTACAATTTGGGAGCAAGTTAGAAGCAGAGCCTAAGGTGTAAATTATCGATAGTCCATATCTCGGAAACTATAAGAGATAATGCAATTTGGCAACCGGCAATGTAATTAGCATGCCGAATATTACTTGGAATGTGAATTGGAACGAAATCGCCAATAGATAAGACCATTTTACAATTTGGGCCCAAGTTAGAAGCAGAGCCTAAGGTGTAAATTATCGATAGTCCATATCTCGGAAACTATAAGAGATAATGCAATTTGGCAACCGGCAATGTAATTAGCATGCCGAATATTACTTGGAATGTGAATTGGAACGAAATCGCCAATAGATAAGACCATTTTACAATTTGGGCCCAAGTTAGAAGCAGAGCCTAAGGTGTAAATTATCGATAGTCCATATCTCTGAAACTATAAGAGATAATGCAATTTCGCAACCGGCAATGTAATTAGCATGCCGAATATTACTTGGAATGTGAATTGGGACGAAATCGCCAATAGATAAGACCATTTTACAATTTGGGCCCAAGTTAGAAGCAGAGCCTAAGGTGTAAATTATCGATAGTCCATATCTCGGAAACTATAAGAGATAATGCAATTTGGCAACCGGCAATGTAATTAGCATGCCGAATAATACTTGGAATGTGAATTGGAACGAAATTGCCAATAGATAAGACCATTTTACAATATGGGCCCAAGTTAGAAGCAGAGCCTAAGGTGTAAATTATCGATAGTCCATATCTCTGAAACTATAAGAGATAATGCAATTTCGCAACCGGCAATGTAATTAGCATGCCGAATATTACTTGGAATGTGAATTGGGACGAAATCGCCAATAGATAAGGCCATTTTACAATTTGGGCCCAAGTTAGAAGCAGAGCCTAAGGTGTAAATTATCGATAGTCCATATCTCGGAAACTATAAGAGATAATGCAATTTGGCAGCCGGCAATGTAATTAGCATGCCGAATATTACTTGGAATGTGAATTGGAACGAAATCGCCAATAGATAAGACCATTTTACAATTTGGGCCCAAGTTAGAAGCAGAGCCTAAGGTGTAAATTATTGATAGTCCATATCTCGGAAACTGTAAGAGATAATGCAATTTCGCAACCGGCAATGTAATTAGCATGCCGAATATTACTTGGAGTGTGAATTGGAACGAAATCGCCAATAGATAAGACCATTTTACAATTTGGGCCCAAGTTAGAAGCAGAGCCTAAGGTGTAAATTATCGATAGTCCATATCTCGGAAACTATAAGAGATAATGCAATTTGGCAACCGGCAATGTAATTAGCATGCCGAATATTACTTGGAATGTGAATTGGAACGAAATCGCCAATAGATAAGACCATTTTACAATTTGGGCCCAAGTTAGAAGCAGAGCCTAAGGTGTAAATTATCGATAGTCCATATCTCGGAAACTATAAGAGATAATGCAATTTGGCAACCGGCAATGTAATTAGCATGCCGAATATTACTTGGAATGTGAATTGGAACGAAATCGCCAATAGATAAGACCATTTTACAATTTGGGCCCAAGTTAGAAGCAGAGCCTAAGGTGTAAATTATCGATAGTCCATATCTCGGAAACTATAAGAGATAATGCAATTTGGCAACCGGCAATGTAATTAGCATGCCGAATATTACTTGGAATGTGAATTGGAACGAAATCGCCAATAGATAAGACCATTTTACAATTTGGGCCCAAGTTAGAAGCAGAGCCTAAGGTGTAAATTATCGATAGTCCATATCTCGGAAACTATAAGAGATAATGCAATTTGGCAACCGGCAATGTAATTAGCATGCCGAATATTACTTGGAATGTGAATTGGAACGAAATCGCCAATAGATAAGACCATTTTACAATTTGGGCCCAAGTTAGAAGCAGAGCCTAAGGTGTAAATTATCGATAGTCCATATCTCGGAAACTATAAGAGATAATGCAATTTGACAACCGGCAATGTAATTAGCATGACGAATATTACTTGGAATGTGAATTGGAACGAAATCGCCAATAGATAAGACCATTTTACAATTTGGGCCCAAGTTAGAAGCAGAGCCTAAGGTGTAAATTATCGATAGTCCATATCTCGGAAACTATAAGAGATAATGCAATTTGGCAACCGGCAATGTAATTAGCATGCCGAATATTACTTGGAATGTGAATTGGAACGAAATCGCCAATAGATAAGACCATTTTACAATTTGGGCCCAAGTTAGAAGCAGAGCCTAAGGTGTAAATTATCGATAGTCCATATCTCGGAAACTATAAGAGATAATGCAATTTGGCAACCGGCAATGTAATTAGCATGCCGAATATTACTTGGAATGTGAATTGGAACGAAATCGCCAATAGATAAGACCATTTTACAATTTGGGCCCAAGTTAGAAGCAGAGCCTAAGGTGTAAATTATCGATAGTCAATATCTCGGAAACTATAAGAGATAATGCAATTTGGCAACCGGCAATGTAATTAGCATGCCGAATATTACTTGGAATGTGAATTGGAACGAAATCGCCAATAGATAAGACCATTTTACAATTTGGGCCCAAGTTAGAAGCAGAGCCTAAGGTGTAAATTATCGATAGTCCATATCTCGGAAACTATAAGAGATAATGCAATTTGGCAACCTGCAATGTAATTAGCATGCCGAATATTACTTGGAATGTGAATTGGAACGAAATCGCCAATAGGTAAGACCATTTTACAATTTGGGCCCAAGTTAGAAGCAGAGCCTAAGGTGTAAATTATCGATAGTCCATATCTCGGAAACTATAAGAGATAATGCAATTTGGCAACCGGCAATGTAATTAGCATGCCGAATATTACTTGGAATGTGAATTGGAACGAAATCGCCAATAGATAAGACCATTTTACAATTTGGGCCCAAGTTAGAAGCAGAGCCTAAGGTGTAAATTATCGATAGTCCATATCTCGGAAACTATAAGAGATAATGCAATTTGGCAACCGGCAATGTAATTAGCATGCCGAATATTACTTGGAATGTGAATTGGAACGAAATCGCCAATAGATAAGACTATTTTACAATTTGGGAGCAAGTTAGAAGCAGAGCCTAAGGTGTAAATTATCGATAGTCCATATCTCGGAAACTATAAGAGATAATGCAATTTGGCAACCGGCAATGTAATTAGCATGCCGAATATTACTTGGAATGTGAATTGGAACGAAATCGCCAATAGATAAGACCATTTTACAATTTGGGCCCAAGTTAGAAGCAGAGACTAAGGTGTAAATTATCGATAGTCCATATCTCGGAAACTATAAGAGATAATGCAATTTGGCAACCGGCAATGTAATTAGCATGCCGAATATTACTTGGAATGTGAATTGGAACGAAATCGCCAATAGATAAGACCATTTTACAATTTGGGCCCAAGTTAGAAGCAGAGCCTAAGGTGTAAATTATCGATAGTCCATATCTCGGAAACTATAAGAGATAATGCAATTTGGCAACCGGCAATGTAATTAGCATGCCGAATATTACTTGGAATGTGAATTGGAACGAAATCGCCAATAGATAAGACCATTTTACAATTTGGGCCCAAGTTAGAAGCAGAGCCTAAGGTGTAAATTATCGATAGTCCATATCTCGGAAACTATAAGAGATAATGCAATTTGGCAACCGGCAATGTAATTAGCATGCCGAATATTACTTGGAATGTGAATTAGAACGAAATCGCCAATAGATAAGACCATTTTACAATTTGGGCCCAATTTAGAAGCAGAGCCTAAGGTGTAAATTATGGATAGTCCATATCTCGGAAACTATAAGAGATAATACAATTTGGCAACCGGCAATGTAATTAGCATGCCGAATATTACTTGGAATGTGAATTGGAGCGAAATCGCCAATAGATAAGACCATTTTACAATTTGGGCCCAAGTTAGAAGCAGAGCCTAAGGTGTAAATTATCGATAGTCCATATCTCGGAAACTATAAGAGATAATTCAATTTGGCAACCGGCAATGTAACTAGCATGCCGAATATTACTTGGAATGTGAATTGGAACGAAATCGCCAATAGATAAGACCATTTTACAATTTGGGCCCAAGTTAGAAGCAGAGCCTAAGGTGTAAATTATTGATAGTCCATATCTCGGAAACTATAAGAGATAATGCAATTTCGCAACCGGCAATGTAATTAGCATGCCGAATATCACTTGGAATGTGAATTGGGACGAAATCGCCAATAGATAAGACCATTTTACAATTTGGGCCCAAGTTAGAAGCAGAGCCTACGGTGTAAATTATCGATAGTCCATATCTCGGAAACTATAAGAGATAATGCAATTTGGCAACCGGCAATGTAATTAGCATGCCGAATATTACTTGGAATGTGAATTGGAACGAAATCGCCAATAGATAAGACCATTTTACAATTTGGGCCCAAGTTAGAAGCAGAGCCTAAGGTGTAAATTATCGATAGTCCATATCTCGGAAACTATAAGAGATAATGCAATTTAGCAACCGGCAATGTAATTAGCACGCCGAATACTACTTGGAATGTGAATTGGAACGAAATCGCCAATAGGTAAGACCATTTTACAATTTGGGCCCAAGTTAGAAGCAGAGCCTAAGGTGTAAATTATCGATAGTCCATATCTCGGAAACTATAAGAGATAATGCAATTTGGCAACCGGCAATGTAATTAGCACGCCGAATACTACTTGGAATGTGAATTGGAACGAAATCGCCAATAGGTAAGACCATTTTACAATTTGGGCCCAAGTTAGAAGCAGAGCCTAAGGTGTAAATTATCGATAGTCCATATCTCGGAAACTATAAGAGATAATGCAATTTAGCAACCGGCAATGTAATTAGCACGCCGAATACTACTTGGAATGTGAATTGGAACGAAATCGCCAATAGGTAAGACCATTTTACAATTTGGGCCCAAGTTAGAAGCAGAGCCTAAGGTGTAAATTATCGATAGTCCATATCTCGGAAACTATAAGAGATAATGCAATTTAGCAACCGGCAATGTAATTAGCACGCCGAATACTACTTGGAATGTGAATTGGAACGAAATCGCCAATAGGTAAGACCATTTTACAATTTGGGCCCAAGTTAGAAGCAGAGCCTAAGGTGTAATTTATCGATAGTCCATATCTCGGAAACTATAAGAGATAATGCAATTTGGCAACCGGCAATGTAATTAGCACGCCGAATACTACTTGGAATGTGAATTGGAACGAAATCGCCAATAGGTAAGACCATTTTACAATTTGGGCCCAAGTTAGAAGCAGAGCCTAAGGTGTAAATTATCGATAGTCCATATCTCGGAAACTATAAGAGATAATTCAATTTGGCAACCGGCAATGTAATTAGCATGCCGAATATTACTTGGAATGTGAATTGGAGCGAAATCGCCAATAGATAAGACCATTTTACAATTTGGGCCCAAGTTAGAAGCAGAGCCTAAGGTGTAAATTATCGATAGTCCATATCTCGGAAACTATAAGAGATAATGCAATTTCGCAACCGGCAATGTAATTAGCATGCCGAATATTACTTGGAATGTGAATTGGAACGAAATCGCCAATAGATAAGACCATTTTACAATTTGGGCCCAAGTTAGAAGCAGAGCCTAAGGTGTAAATTATCGATAGTCCATATCTCGGAAACTATAAGAGATAATGCAATTTGACAACCGGCAATGTAATTAGCATGACGAATATTACTTGGAATGTGAATTGGAACGAAATCGCCAATAGATAAGACCATTTTACAATTTGGGCCCAAGTTAGAAGCAGAGCCTAAGGTGTAAATTATCGATAGTCCATATCTCGGAAACTATAAGAGATAATGCAATTTGGCAACCGGCAATGTAATTAGCATGCCGAATATTAATTGGAATGTGAATTGGAACGAAATCGCCAATAGATAAGACCATTTTACAATTTGGGCCCAAGTTAGAAGCAGAGCCTAAGGTGTAAATTATTGATAGTCCATATCTCGGAAACTATAAGAGATAATGCAATTTGACAACCGGCAATGTAATTAGCATGCCGAATATTACTTGGAATGTGAATTGGAACGAAATCGCCAATAGAGAAGACCATTTTACAATTTGGGCCCAAGTTAGAAGCAGAGCCTAAGGTGTAAATTATCGATAGTCCATATCTCGGAAACTATAAGAGATAATACAATTTGGCAACCGGCAATGTAATTAGCATGCCGAATATCACTTGGAATGTGAATTGGGACGAAATCGCCAATAGATAAGACCATTTTACAATTTGGGCCCAAGTTAGAAGCAGAGCCTAAGGTGTAAATTATCGATAGTCCATATCTCGGAAACCATAAGAGATAATGCAATTTGGCAACCGGCAATGTAATTAGCATGCCGAATATTACTTGGAATGTGAATTGGAACGAAATCGCCAATAGATAAGACCATTTTGCAATTTGGGCCCAAGTTAGAAGCAGAGCCTAAGGTGTAAATTATCGATAGTCCATATCTCGGAAACTATAAGAGATAATGCAATTTGGCAACCGGCAATGTAATTAGCATGCCGAATATTACTTGGAATGTGAATTGGAACGAAATCGCCAATAGATAAGACCATTTTACAATTTGGGCCCAAGTTAGAAGCAGAGCCTAAGGTGTAAATTATCGATAGTCCATATCTCGGAAACTATAAGAGATAATGCAATTTGGCAACCGGCAATGTAATTTGCATGCCGAATATTACTTGGAATGTGAATTGGAACGAAATCGCCAATAGGTAAGACCATTTTACAATTTGGGCCCAAGTTAGAAGCAGAGCCTAAGGTGTATATTATCGATAGTCCATATCTCGGAAACTATAAGAGATAATTCAATTTGGCAACCGGCAATGTAATTAGCATGCCGAATATTACTTGGAATGTGAAATGGAACGAAATCGCCAATAGATAAGACCATTTTACAATTTGGGCCCAAGTTAGAAGCAGAGCCTAAGGTGTAAATTATCGATTGTCCATATCTCGGAAACTATAAGAGATAATGCAATTTGGCAACCGGCAATGTAATTAGCATGCCGAATATTACTTGGAATGTGAATTGGAACGAAATCGCCAATAGATAAGACTATTTTACAATTTGGGAGCAAGTTAGAAGCAGAGCCTAAGGTGTAAATTATCGATAGTCCATATCTCGGAAACTATAAGAGATAATGCAATTTGGCAACCGGCAATGTAATTAGCATGCCGAATATTACTTGGAATGTGAATTGGAACGAAATCGCCAATAGATAAGACCATTTTACAATTTGGGCCCAAGTTAGAAGCAGAGCCTGTGGTGTAAATTATCGATAGTCCATATCTCGGAAACTATAAGAGATAATGCAATTTGGCAACCGGCAATGTAATTAGCATGCCGAATATTACTTGGAATGTGAATTGGAACGAAATCGCCAATAGATAAGACTATTTTACAATTTGGGAGCAAGTTAGAAGCAGAGCCTAAGGTGTAAATTATCGATAGTCCATATCTCGGAAACTATAAGAGATAATGCAATTTGGCAACCGGCAATGTAATTAGCATGCCGAATATTACTTGGAATGTGAATTGGAACGAAATCGCCAATAGATAAGACCATTTTACAATTTGGGCCCAAGTTAGAAGCAGAGCCTATGGTGTAAATTATCGATAGTCCATATCTCGGAAACTATTAGAGATAATGCAATTTGGCAACCGGCAATGTAATTAGCATGCCGAATATTACTTGGAATGTGAATTGGAACGAAATCGCCAATAGATAAGACCATTTTACAATTTGGGCCCAAGTTAGAAGCAGAGCCTAAGGTGTAAATTATCGATAGTGCATATCTCGGAAACTATAAGAGATAATGCAATTTGGCAACCGGCAATGTAATTAGCATGCCGAATATTACTTGGAATGTGAATTGGAACGAAATCGCCAATAGATAAGACCATTTTACAATTTGGGCCCAAGTTAGAAGCAGAGCCTAAGGTGTAAATTATTGATAGTCCATATCTCGGAAACTATAAGAGATAATGCAATTTCGCAACCTGCAATGTAATTAGCATGCCGAATATCACTTGGAATGTGAATTGGGACGAAATCGCCAATAGATAAGACCATTTTACAATTTGGGCCCAAGTTAGAAGCAGAGCCTAAGGTGTAAATTATCGATAGTCCATATCTCGGAAACTATAAGAGATAATGCAATTTGGCAACCGGCAATGTAATTAGCATGCCGAATATTACTTGGAATGTGAATTGGAACGAAATCGCCAATAGATAAGACCATTTTACAATTTGGGCCCAAGTTAGAAGCAGAGCCTAAGGTGTAAATTATCGATAGTCCATATCTCGGAAACTATAAGAGATAATGCAATTTGGCAACCGGCAATGTAATTAGCATGCCGAATATTACTTGGAATGTGAATTGGAACGAAATCGCCAATAGATAAGACCATTTTACAATTTGGGCCCAAGTTAGAAGCAGAGCCTAAGGTGTAAATTATCGATAGTCCATATCTCGGAAACCATAAGAGATAATGCAATTTCGCAACCGGCAATGTAATTAGCATGCCGAATATCACTTGGAATGTGAATTGGGACGAAATCGCCAATAGATAAGACCATTTTACAATTTGGGCCCAAGTTAGAAGCAGAGCCTAAGGTGTAAATTATCGATATTCCATTTCTCGGAAACTATAAGAGATAATGCAATTTGGCAACCGGCAATGTAATTAGCATGCCGAATATTACTTGGAATGTGAATTGGAACGAAATCGCCAATAGATAAGACCATTTTACAATTTGGGCCCAAGTTAGAAGCAGAGCCTAAGGAGTAAATTATCGATAGTCCATATCTCGGAAACTATAAGGGATAATGCAATTTGGCAACCGGCAATGTAATTAGCATGCCGAATATTACTTGGAATGTGAATTGGAACGAAATCGCCAATAGGTAAAACCATTTTACAATTTGGGCCCAAGTTAGAAGCAGAGCCTAAGGTGTAAATTATCGATAGTCCATATCTCGGAAACTATAAAAGATAATTCAATTTGGCAACCGGCAATGTAATTAGCATGCCGAATATTACTTGGAATGTGAATTGGAACGAAATCGCCAATAGATAAGACCATTTTACAATTTGGGCCCAAGTTAGAAGCAGAGCCTAAGGTGTAAATTATCGATAGTCCATATCTCGGAAACTATAAGAGATAATGCGATTTGGCAACCGGCAATGTAATTAGCATGCCGAATATTACTTGGAATGTGAATTGGAACGAAATCGCCAATAGATAAGACCATTTTACAATTTGGGCCCAAGTTAGAAGCAGAGCCTATGGTGTAAATTATCGATAGTCCATATCTCGAAAACTATAAGAGATAATGCAATTTGGCAACCGGCAATGTAATTAGCATGCCGAATATTACTTGGAATGTGAATTGGAACGAAATCGCCAATAGATAAGACCATTTTACAATTTGGGCCCAAGTTAGAAGCAGAGCCTAAGGTGTAAATTATCGATAGTCCATATCTCGGAAACTATAAGAGATAATGCAATTTGGCAACCGGCAATGTAATTAGCATGCCGAATATTACTTGGAATGTGAATTGGAACGAAATCGCCAATAGATAAGACCATTTTACAATTTGGGCCCAAGTTAGAAGCAGAGCCTAAGGTGTAAATTATCGATAGTCCATATCTCGGAAACCATAAGAGATAATGCAATTTGGCAACCGGCAATGTAATTAGCATGCCGAATATTACTTGGAATGTGAATTGGAACGAAATCACCAATAGATAAGACCATTTTACAATTTGGGCCCAAGTTAGAAGCAGAGCCTATGGTGTAAATTATCGATAGTCCATATCTCGAAAACTATAAGAGATAATGCAATTTGGCAACCGGCAATGTAATTAGCATGCCGAATATTACTTGGAATGTGAATTGGAACGAAATCGCCAATAGATAAGACCATTTTACAATTTGGGCCCAAGTTAGAAGCAGAGCCTAAGGTGTAAATTATCGATAGTCCATATCTCGGAAACTATAAGAGATAATGCAATTTGGCAACCGGCAATGTAATTAGCATGCCGAATATTACTTGGAATGTGAATTGGAACGAAATCGCCAATAGATAAGACCATTTTACAATTTGGGCCCAAGTTAGAAGCAGAGCCTAAGGTGTAAATTATCGATAGTCCATATCTCGGAAACCATAAGAGATAATGCAATTTGGCAACCGGCAATGTAATTAGCATGCCGAATATTACTTGGAATGTGAATTGGAACGAAATTGCCAATAGATAAGACCATTTTACAATTTGGGCCCAAGTTAGAAGCAGAACCTAAGGTGTAAATTATCGATAGTCCATATCTCTGAAACTATAAGAGATAATGCAATTTCGCAACCGGCAATGTAATTAGCATGTCGAATATTACTTGGAATGTGAATTGGGACGAAATCGCCAATAGATAAGGCCATTTTACAATTTGGGCCCAAGTTAGAAGCAGAGCCTAAGGTGTAAATTATCGATAGTCCATATCTCGGAAACTATAAGAGATAATGCAATTTGGCAACCGGCAATGTAATTAGCATGCCGAATATTACTTGGAATGTGAATTGGAACGAAATCACCAATAGATAAGACCATTTTACAATTTGGGCCCAAGTTAGAAGCAGAGCCTAAGGTGTAAATTATCGATAGTCCATATCTCGGAAACTATAAGAGATAATGCAATTTGGCAACCGGCAATGTAATTAGCATGCCGAATATTACTTGGAATGTGAATTGGAACGAAATCGCCAATAGATAAGACCATTTTACAATTTGGGCCCAAGTTAGAAGCAGAGCCTAAGGTGTAAATTATCGATAGTCCATATCTCTGAAACTATAAGAGATAATGCAATTTGGCAACCGGCAATGTAATTAGCATGCCGAATATTACTTGGAATGTGAATTGGAACGAAATTGCCAATAGATAAGACCATTTTACAATTTGGGCCCAAGTTAGAAGCAGAGCCTAAGGTGTAAATTATCGATAGTCCATATCTCTGAAACTATAAGAGATAATGCAATTTGGCAACCGGCAATGTAATTAGCATGCCGAATATTACTTGGAATGTGAATTGGAACGAAATCGCCAATAGATAAGACCATTTTACAATTTGGGCCCAAGTTAGAAGCAGAGCCTAAGGTGTAAATTATCGATAGTCCATATCTCTGAAACTATAAGAGATAATGCAATTTGGCAACCGGCAATGTAATTAGCATGCCGAATATTACTTGGAATGTGAATTAGAACGAAATTGCCAATAGATAAGACCATTTTACAATTTGGGCCCAAGTTAGAAGCAGAGCCTAAGGTGTAAATTATCGATAGTCCATATCTCTGAAACTATAAGAGATAATGCAATTTCGCAAGCGGCAATGTAATTAGCATGCCGAATATTACTTGGAGTGTGAATTGGAACGAAATCGCCAATAGGTAAGACCATTTTCAATTTGAGCCCAAGTTAGAAGCAGAGCCTAAGGTGTAAATTATCGATAGTCCATATCTCGGAAACTATAAGAGATAATTCAATTTGGCAACCGGCAATGTAATTAGCATGCCGAATATTACTTGGAATGTGAAATGGAACGAAATCGCCAATAGATAAGACCATTTTACAATTTGGGCCCAAGTTAGAAGCAGAGCCTAAGGTGTAAATTATCGATAGTCCATATCTCGGAAACTATAAGAGATAATGCAATTTGGCAACCGGCAATGTAATTAGCATGCCGAATATTACTTGGAATGTGAATTGGAACGAAATCGCCAATAGATAAGACTATTTTACAATTTTGGAACAAGTTAGAAGAAGAGCCAAAGGTGTAAATTATCGATAGTCCATATCTCGGAAACTATAAGAGATAATGCAATTTGGCAACCGGCAATGTAATTAGCATGCCGAATATTACTTGGAATGTGAATTGGAACGAAATCGCCAATAGATAAGACCATTTTACAATTTGGGCCCAAGTTAGAAGCAGAGCCTATGGTGTAAATTATCGATAGTCCATATCTCGGAAACTATAAGAGATAATGCAATTTGGCAACCGGCAATGTAATTAGCATGCCGAATATTACTTGGAATGTGAATTGGAACGATGGACGAACCATTTTACAATTTGGGCCCAAGTTAGAAGCAGAGCCTAAGGTGTAAATTATCGATAGTCCATATCTCGGAAACTATAAGAGATAATGCAATTTGGCAACCGGCAATGTAATTAGCATGCCGAATATTACTTGGAATGTGAATTGGAACGAAATCGCCAATAGATAAGACCATTTTACAATTTGGGCCCAAGTTAGAAGCAGAGCCTAAGGTGTAAATTATTGATAGTCCATATCTCGGAAACTATAAGAGATAATGCAATTTCGCAACCTGCAATGTAATTAGCATGCCGAATATCACTTGGAATGTGAATTGGGACGAAATCGCAAATAGATAAGACCATTTTACAATTTGGGCCCAAGTTAGAAGCAGAGCCTAAGGTGTAAATTATCGATAGTCCATATCTCGGAAACTATAAGAGATAATGCAATTTGGCAACCGGCAATGTAATTAGCATGCCGAATATTACTTGGAATGTGAATTGAAACGAAATCGCCAATAGATAAGACCATTTTACAATTTGGGCCCAAGTTAGAAGCAGAGCCTAAGGTGTAAATTATCGATAGTCCATATCTCGGAAACTATAAGAGATAATGCAATTTGGCAACCGGCAATGTAATTAGCATGCCGAATATTACTTGGAATGTGAATTGGAACGAAATCGCCAATAGATAAGACCATTTTACAATTTGGGCCCAAGTTAGAAGCAGAGCCTAAGGTGTAAATTATCGATAGTCCATATCTCGGAAACCATAAGAGATAATGCAATTTCGCAACCGGCAATGTAATTAGCATGCCGAATATCACTTGGAATGTGAATTGGGACGAAATCGCCAATAGATAAGACCATTTTACAATTTGGGCCCAAGTTAGAAGCAGAGCCTAAGGTGTAAATTATCGATAGTCCATTTCTCGGAAACTATAAGAGATAATGCAATTTGGCAACCGGCAATGTAATTAGCATGCCGAATATTACTTGGAATGTGAATTGGAACGAAATCGCCAATAGATAAGACCATTTTACAATTTGGGCCCAAGTTAGAAGCAGAGCCTAAGGAGTAAATTATCGATAGTCCATATCTCGGAAACTATAAGAGATAATGCAATTTGGCAACCGGCAATGTAATTAGCATGCCGAATATTACTTGGAATGTGAATTGGAACGAAATCGCCAATAGGTAAAACCATTTTACAATTTGGGCCCAAGTTAGAAGCAGAGCCTAAGGTGTAAATTATCGATAGTCCATATCTCGGAAACTATAAGAGATAATGCAATTTGGCAACCGGCAATGTAATTAGCATGCCGAATATTACTTGGAATGTGAATTGGAACGAAATCGCCAATAGATAAGACCATTATACAATTTGGACCCAAGTTAGAAGCAGAGCCTAAGGTGTAAATTATCGATAGTCCATATCTCGGAAACTATAAGAGATAATGCAATTTGGCAACCGGCAATGTAATTAGCATGCCAAATATTACTTGGAATGTGAATTGGAACGAAATTGCCAATAGATAAGACCATTTTACAATTTGGGCCCAAGTCATAAGCAGAGCCTAAGGTGTAAATTATCGATAGTCCATATCTCTGAAACTATAAGAGATAATGCAATTTCGCAACCGGCAATGTAATTAGCATGTCGAATATTACTTGAAATGTGAATTGGGACGAAATCGCCAATAGATAAGGCCATTTTACAATTTGGGCCCAAGTTAGAAGCAGAGCCTAAGGTGTAAATTATCGATAGTCCATATCTCGGAAACTATAAGAGATAATGCAATTTGGCAACCGGCAATGTAATTAGCATGCCGAATATTACTTGGAATGTGTATTGGAACGAAATCACCAATAGATAAGACCATTTTACAATTTGGGCCCAAGTTAGAAGCAGAGCCTAAGGTGTAAATTATCGATAGTCCATATCTCGGAAACTATAAGAGATAATGCAATTTGGCAACCGGCAATGTAATTAGCATGCCGAATATTACTTGGAATGTGAATTGGAACGAAATCGCCAATAGATAAGACCATTTTACAATTTGGGCCCAAGTTAGAAGCAGAGCCTAAGGTGTAAATTATCGATAGTCCATATCTCTGAAACTATAAGAGATAATGCAATTTGGCAACCGGCAATGTAATTAGCATGCCGAATATTACTTGGAATGTGAATTGGAACGAAATTGCCAATAGATAAGACCATTTTACAATTTGGGCCCAAGTTAGAAGCAGAGCCTAAGGTGTAAATTATCGATAGTCCATATCTCTGAAACTATAAGAGATAATGCAATTTCGCAACCGGCAATGTAATTAGCATGCCGAATATTACTTGGAATGTGAATTGGGACGAAATCGCCAATAGATAAGGCCATTTTACAATTTGGGCCCAAGTTAGAAGCAGAGCCTAAGGTGTAAATTATCGATAGTCCATATCTCGGAAACTATAAGAGATAATGCAATTTGGCAACCGGCAATGTAATTAGCATGCCGAATATTACTTGGAATGTGAATTGGAACGAAATCGCCAATAGATAAGACCATTTTACAATTTGGGCCCAAGTTAGAAGCAGAGCCTAAGGAGTAAATTATCGATAGTCCATATCTCGGAAACTATAAGAGATAATGCAATTTGGCAACCGGCAATGTAATTAGCATGCCGAATATTACTTGGAATGTGAATTGGAACGAAATCGCCAATAGGTAAAACCATTTTACAATTTGGGCCCAAGTTAGAAGCAGAGCCTAAGGTGTAAATTATCGATAGTCCATATCTCGGAAACTATAAGAGATAATGCAATTTGGCAACCGGCAATGTAATTAGCATGCCGAATATTACTTGGAATGTGAATTGGAACGAAATCGCCAATAGATAAGACCATTTTACAATTTGGACCCAAGTTAGAAGCAGAGCCTAAGGTGTAAATTATCGATAGTCCATATCTCGGAAACTATAAGAGATAATGCAATTTGGCAACCGGCAATGTAATTAGCATGCCAAATATTACTTGGAATGTGAATTGGAACGAAATTGCCAATAGATAAGACCATTTTACAATTTGGGCCCAAGTCATAAGCAGAGCCTAAGGTGTAAATTATCGATAGTCCATATCTCTGAAACTATAAGAGATAATGCAATTTCGCAACCGGCAATGTAATTAGCATGTCGAATATTACTTGAAATGTGAATTGGGACGAAATCGCCAATAGATAAGGCCATTTTACAATTTGGGCCCAAGTTAGAAGCAGAGCCTAAGGTGTAAATTATCGATAGTCCATATCTCGGAAACTATAAGAGATAATGCAATTTGGCAACCGGCAATGTAATTAGCATGCCGAATATTACTTGGAATGTGTATTGGAACGAAATCACCAATAGATAAGACCATTTTACAATTTGGGCCCAAGTTAGAAGCAGAGCCTAAGGTGTAAATTATCGATAGTCCATATCTCGGAAACTATAAGAGATAATGCAATTTGGCAACCGGCAATGTAATTAGCATGCCGAATATTACTTGGAATGTGAATTGGAACGAAATCGCCAATAGATAAGACCATTTTACAATTTGGGCCCAAGTTAGAAGCAGAGCCTAAGGTGTAAATTATCGATAGTCCATATCTCTGAAACTATAAGAGATAATGCAATTTGGCAACCGGCAATGTAATTAGCATGCCGAATATTACTTGGAATGTGAATTGGAACGAAATTGCCAATAGATAAGACCATTTTACAATTTGGGCCCAAGTTAGAAGCAGAGCCTAAGGTGTAAATTATCGATAGTCCATATCACTGAAACTATAAGAGATAATGCAATTTCGCAACCGGCAATGTAATTAGCATGCCGAATATTACTTGGAATGTGAATTGGGACGAAATCGCCAATAGATAAGGCCATTTTACAATTTGGGCCCAAGTTAGAAGCAGAGCCTAAGGTGTAAATTATCGATAGTCCATATCTCGGAAACTATAAGAGATAATGCAATTTGGCAACCGGCAATGTAATTAGCATGCCGAATATTACTTGAAATGTGAATTGGAACGAAATCGCCAATAGATAAGGCCATTTTACAATTTGGGCCCAAGTTAGAAGCAGAGCCTAAGGTGTAAATTATTGATAGTCCATATCTCGGAAACTATAAGAGATAATGCAATTTCGCAACCGGCAATTTAATTAGCATGCCGAATATTACTTGGAGTGTGAATTGGAACGAAATCGCCAATAGATAAGACCATTTTACAATTTGAGCCCAAGTTAGAAGCAGAGCCTAAGGTGTAAATTATCGATAGTCCATATCTCGGAAACTATAAGAGATAATGCAATTTGGCAACCGGCAATGTAATTAGCATGCCGAATATTACTTGGAATGTGAATTGGAACGAAATCGCCAATAGATAAGACCATTTTACAATTTGGGCCCAAGTTAGAAGCAGAGCCTAAGGTGTAAATTATCGATAGTCCATATCTCGGAAACTATAAGAGATAATGCAATTTGGCAACCGGCAATGTAATTAGCATGCCGAATATTACTTGGAATGTGAATTGGAACGAAATCGCCAATAGATAAGACCATTTTACAATTTGGGCCCAAGTTAGAAGCAGAGCCTAAGGTGTAAATTATCGATAGTCCATATCTCGGAAACTATAAGAGATAATGCAATTTGGCAACCGGCAATGTAATTAGCATGCCGAATATTACTTGGAATGTGAATTGGAACGAAATCGCCAATAGATAAGACCATTTTACAATTTGGGCCCAAGTTAAAAGCAGAGCCTAAGGTGTAAATTATCGATAGTTCATATCTCGGAAACTATAAGAGATAATGCAATTTGGCAACCGGCAATGTAATTAGCATGCCGAATATTACTTGGAATGTGAATTGGAACGAAATCGCCAATAGATAAGACCATTTTACAATTTGGGCCCAAGTTAGAAGCAGAACTTATGGTGTAAATTATCGATAGTCCATATCTCGGAAACTATAAGAGATAATGCAATTTGGTAACCGGCAATGTAATTAGCATGCCGAATATTACTTGGAATGTGAATTGGAACGAAATCGCCAATAGATAAGACCATTTTACAATTTGGGCCCAAGTTAGAAGCAGAGCCTAAGGTGTAAATTATCGATAGTCCATATCTCGGAAACTATAAGAGGTAATGCAATTTGGCAACCGGCAATGTAATTAGCATGCCGAATATTACTTGGAATGTGAATTGGAACGAAATTGGCAAAAGATAAGACCATTTTACAATTTGGGCCCAAGTTAGAAGCAGAGCCTAAGGTGTAAATTATCGATAGTCCATATCTCGGAAACTATAAGAGATAATGCAATTTGGCAACCTGCAATGTAATTAGCATGCCGAATATTACTTGGAATGTGAATTGGAACGAAATCGCCAATAGATAAGACCATTTTACAATTTGGGCCCAAGTTAGAAGCAGAGCCTAAGGTGTAAATTATTGATAGTCCATATCTCGGAAACTATAAGAGATAATGCAATTTCGCAACCGGCAATGTAATTAGCATGCCGAATATTACTTGGAGTGTGAATTGGAACGAAATCGCCAATAGATAAGACCATTTTACAATTTGGGCCCAAGTTAGAAGCAGAGCCTAAGGTGTAAATTATCGATAGTCCATATCTCGGAAACTATAAGAGATAATGCAATTTGGCAACCGGCAATGTAATTAGCATGCCGAATATTACTTGGAATGTGAATTGGAAGGAAATCGCCAATAGATAAGACCATTTTACAATTTGGGCCCAAGTTAGAAGCAGAGCCAAAGGTGTAAATTATCGATAGTCCATATCTCGGAAACTATAAGAGATAATGCAATTTGGCAACCGGCAATGTAATTAGCATGCCGAATATTACTTGGAATGTGAATTGGAACGAAATCGCCAATAGATAAGACCATTTTACAATTTGGGCCCAAGTTAGAAGCAGAGCCTAAGGTGTAAATTATCGATAGTCCATATCTCGGAAACTATAAGAGATAATGCAATTTGGCAACCGGCAATGTAATTAGCATGCCGAATATTACTTGGAATGTGAATTGGAACGAAATCGCCAATAGATAAGACCATTTTACAATTTGGGCCCAAGTTAGAAGCAGAGCCTAATGTGTAAATTATTGATAGTCCATATCTCGGAAACTATAAGAGATAATGCAATTTGGCAACCGGCAATGTAATTAGCATGCCGAATATTACTTGGAATGTGAATTGGAACAAAATCGCCAATAGATAAGACCATTTTACAATTTGGGCCCAAGTTAGAAGCAGAGCCTAAGGTGTAAATTATCGATAGTCCATATCTCGGAAACTATAAGAGATAATGCAATTGTGCAACCGGCAATGTAATTAGCATGCCGAATATTACTTGGAATGTGAATTGGAACGAAATCGCCAATAGATAAGACCATTTTACAATTTGGGCCCAAGTTAGAAGCAGAGCCTAAGGTGTAAATTATCGATAGTCCATATCTCGGAAACTATAAGAGATAATGCAATTTGGCAACCGGCAATGTAATTAGCATGCCGAATATTACTTGGAATGTGAATTGCAACGAAATCGCCAATAGATAAGACCATTTTACAATTTGGGCCCAAGTTAGAAGCAGAGCCTAAGGTGTAAATTATCGATAGTCCATATCTCGGAAACTATAAGAGATAATGCAATTTGGCAACCGGCAATGTAATTAGCATGCCGAATATTACTTGGAATGTGAATTGGAACGAAATCGCCAATAGATAAGACCATTTTACAATTTGGGCCCAAGTTAGAAGCAGAGCCTAAGGTGTAAATTATTGATAGTCCATATCTCGGAAACTATAAGAGATAATGCAATTTCGCAACCGGCAATGTAATTAGCATGCCGAATATCACTTGGAATGTGAATTGGGACGAAATCGCCAATAGATAAGACCATTTTACAATTTGGGCTCAAGTTAGAAGCAGAGCCTAAGGTGTAAATTATCGATAGTCCATATCTCGGAAACCATAAGAGATAATGCAATTTGGCAACCGGCAATGTAATTAGCATGCCGAATATTACTTGGAATGTGAATTGGAACGAAATCGCCAATAGATAAGACCATTTTACAATTTGGGCCCAAGTTAGAAGCAGAGCCTAAGGTGTAAATTATCGATAGTCCATATCTCGGAAACTATAAGAGATAATGCAATTTGGCAACCGGCAATGTAATTAGCATGCCGAATACTACTTGGAATGTGAATTGGAACGAAATCGCCAATAGGTAAGACCATTTTACAATTTGGGCCCAAGTTAGAAGCAGAGCCTAAGGTGTAAATTATCGATAGTCCATATCTCGGAAACTATAAGAGATAATTCAATTTGGCAACCGGCAATGTAATTATAATGCCGAATATTACTTGGAATGTTAATTGGAACGAAATCGCCAATAGATAAGACCATTTTACAATTTGGGCCCAAGTTAGAAGCAGAGCCTAAGGTGTAAATTATCGATAGTCCATATCTCGGAAACTATAAGAGATAATGCAATTTGGCAACCGGCAATGTAATTAGCATGCCGAATATTACTTGGAATGTGAATTGGAACGAAATCGCCAATAGATAAGACCATTTTACAATTTGGGCCCAAGTTAGAAGCAGAGCCTAAGGTGTAAATTATTGATAGTCCATATCTCGGAAACTATAAGAGATAATGCAATTTCGCAACCGGCAATGTAATTAGCATGCCGAATATTACTTGGAGTGTGAATTGGAACGAAATCGCCAATAGATAAGACCATTTTACAATTTGGGCCCAAGTTAGAAGCAGAGCCTAAGGTGTAAATTATCGATAGTCCATATCTCGGAAACTATAAGAGATAATGCAATTTGGCAACCGGCAATGTAATTAGCATGCCGAATATTACTTGGAATGTGAATTGGAACGAAATCGCCAATAGATAAGACCATTTTACAATTTGGGCCCAAGTTAGAAGCAGAGCCTAATGTGTAAATTATTGATAGTCCATATCTCGGAAACTATAAGAGATAATGCAATTTCGCAACCGGCAATGTAATTAGCATGCCGAATATCACTTGGAATGTGAATTGGGACGAAATCGCCAATAGATAAGACCATTTTACAATTTGGGCTCAAGTTAGAAGCCGAGCCTATGGTGTAAATTATCGATAGTCCATATCTCGGAAACTATAAGAGATAATGCAATTTGGCAACCGGCAATGTAATTAGCATGCCGAATATTACTTGGAATGTGAATTGGAACAAAATCGCCAATAGATAAGACCATTTTACAATTTGGGCCCAAGTTAGAAGCAGAGCCTAAGGTGTAAATTATCGATAGTCCATATCTCGGAAACTATAAGAGATAATGCAATTTGGCAACCGGCAATGTAATTAGCATGCCGAATATTACTTGGAATGTGAATTGGAACGAATTCGCCAATAGATAAGACCATTTTACAATTTGGGCCCAAGTTAGAAGCAGAGCCTAAGGTGTAAATTATCGATAGTCCATATCTCGGAAACTATAAGAGATAATGCAATTTGGCAACCGGCAATGTAATTAGCATGCCGAATATTACTTGGAATGTGAATTGCAACGAAATCGCCAATAGATAAGACCATTTTACAATTTGGGCCCAAGTTAGAAGCAGAGCCTAAGGTGTAAATTATCGATAGTCCATATCTCGGAAACTATAAGAGATAATGCAATTTGGCAACCGGCAATGTAATTAGCATGCCGAATATTACTTGGAATGTGAATTGGAACGAAATCGCCAATAGATAAGACCATTTTACAATTTGGGCCCAAGTTAGAAGCAGAGCCTAAGGTGTAAATTATCGATAGTCCATATCTCGGAAACTATAAGAGATAATGCAATTTGGCAACCGGCAATGTAATTAGCATGCCGAATACTACTTGGAATGTGAATTGGAACGAAATCGCCAATAGGTAAGACCATTTTACAATTTGGGCCCAAGTTAGAAGCAGAGCCTAAGGTGTAAATTATCGATAGTCCATATCTCGGAAACTATAAGAGATAATTCAATTTGGCAACCGGCAATGTAATTATAATGCCGAATATTACTTGGAATGTTAATTGGAACGAAATCGCCAATAGATAAGACCATTTTACAATTTGGGCCCAAGTTAGAAGCAGAGCCTAAGGTGTAAATTATCGATAGTCCATATCTCGGAAACTATAAGAGATAATGCAATTTGGCAACCGGCAATGTAATTAGCATGCCGAATATTACTTGGAATGTGAATTGGAACGAAATCGCCAATAGATAAGACCATTTTACAATTTGGGCCCAAGTTAGAAGCAGAGCCTAAGGTGTAAATTATCGATAGTCCATATCTCGGAAACTATAAGATATAATGCAATTTGGCAACCGGCAATGTAATTAGCATGCCGAATATTACTTGGAATGTGAATTGGAACGAAATCGCCAATAGATAAGACCATTTTACAATTTGGGCCCAAGTTAGAAGCAGAGCCTAAGGTGTAAATTATTGATAGTCCATATCTCGGAAACTATAAGAGATAATGCAATTTCGCAACCGGCAATGTAATTAGCATGCCGAATATCACTTGGAATGTGAATTGGGACGAAATCGCCAATAGATAAGACCATTTTACAATTTGGGTCCAAGTTAGAAGCAGAGCCTAAGGTGTAAATTATCGATAGTCCATATCTCGGAAACTATAAGATATAATGCAATTTGGCAACCGGCAATGTAATTAGCATGCCGAATATTACTTGGAATGTGAATTGGAACGAAATCGCCAATAGATAAGACCATTTTACAATTTGGGCCCAAGTTAAAAGCAGAGCCTAAGGTGTAAATTATCGATAGTCCATATCTCGGAAACTATAAGAGATAATGCAATTTGGCAACCGGCAATGTAATTAGCATGCCGAATATTACTTGGAATGTGAATTGGAACGAAATCGCCAATAGATAAGACCATTTTACAATTTGGGCCCAAGTTAGAAGCAGAGCCTAAGGTGTAAATAATCGATAGTCCATATCTCGGAAACTATAAGAGATAATGCAATTTCGCAACCGGCAATGTAATTAGCATGCCGAATATTACTTGGAGTGTGAATTGGAACGAAATCGCCAATAGATAAGACCATTTTACAATTTGGGCCCAAGTTAGAAGCAGAGCCTAAGGTGTAAATTATCGATAGTCCATATCTCGGAAACTATAAGAGATAATGCAATTTGGCAACCGGCAATGTAATTAGCATGCCGAATATTACTTGGAATGTGAATTGGAACGAAATCGCCAATAGATAAGACCATTTTACAATTTGGGCCCAAGTTAGAAGCAGAGCCTAAGGTGTAAATTATCGATAGTCCATATCTCGGAAACTATAAGAGATAATGCAATTTGGCAACCGGCAATGTAATTAGCATGCCGAATATTACTTGGAATGTGAATTGGAACGAAATCGCCAATAGATAAGACCATTTTACAATTTGGGCCCAAGTTAGAAGCAGAGCCTAAGGTGTAAATTATCGATAGTCCATATCTCGGAAACTATAAGAGATAATGCAATTTGGCAACCGGCAATGTAATTAGCATGCCGAATATTACTTGGAATGTGAATTGCAACGAAATCGCCAATAGATAAGACCATTTTACAATTTGTGCCCAAGTTAGAAGCAGAGCCTAAGGTGTAAATTATCGATAGTCCATATCTCGGAAACTATAAGAGATAATGCAATTTGGCAACCGGCAATGTATTTGGCATGCCGAATATTACTTGGAATGTGAATTGGAACGAAATCGCCAATAGATAAGACCATTTTACAATTTGGGCCCAAGTTAGAAGCAGAGCCTAAGGTGTAAATTATTGATAGTCCATATCTCGGAAACTATAAGAGATAATGCAATTTCGCAACCGGCAATGTAATTAGCATGCCGAATATCACTTGGAATGTGAATTGGGACGAAATCGCCAATAGATAAGACCATTTTACAATTTGGGCCCAAGTTAGAAGCAGAGCCTAAGGTGTAAATTATCGATAGTCCATATCTCGGAAACTATAAGAGATAATGCAATTTGGCAACCGGCAATGTAATTACCATGCCGAATATTACTTGGAATGTGAATTGGAACGAAATCGCCAATAGATAAGACCATTTTACAATTTGGGCCCAAGTTAGAAGCAGAGCCTAAGGTGTAAATTATCGATAGTCCATATCTCGGAAACTATAAGAGATAATGCAATTTGGCAACCGGCAATGTAATTAGCATGCCGAATATTACTTGGAATGTGAATTGGAACGAAATCGCCAATAGATAAGACCATTTTACAATTTGGGCCCAAGTTAGAAGCAGAGCCTAAGGTGTAAATTATCGATAGTCCATATCTCTGAAACTATAAGAGATAATGCAATTTGGCAACCGGCAATGTAATTAGCATGCCGAATATTACTTGGAATGTGAATTGGAACGAAATTGCCAATAGATAAGACCATTTTACAATTTGGGCCCAAGTTAGAAGCAGAGCCTAAGGTGTAAATTATCGATAGTCCATATCTCTGAAACTATAAGAGATAATGCAATTTCGCAACCGGCAATGTAATTAGCATGCCGAATATTACTTGGAATGTGAATTGGGACGAAATCGCCAAAAGATAAGGCCATTTTACAATTTGGGCCCAAGTTAGAAGCAGAGCCTAAGGTGTAAATTATCGATAGTCCATATCTCGGAAACTATAAGAGATAATGCAATTTGGCAACCGGCAATGTAATTAGCATGCCGAATATTACTTGGAATGTGAATTGGAACGAAATCGCCAATAGATAAGACCATTTTACAATTTGGGCCCAAGTTAGAAGCAGAGCCTAAGGTGTAAATTATTGATAGTCCATACCTCGGAAACTATAAGAGATAATGCAATTTCGCAAGCGGCAATGTAATTAGCATGCCGAATATTACTTGGGGTGTGAATTGGAACGAAATCGCCAATAGGTAAGACCATTTTACAATTTGGGCCCAAGTTAGAAGCAGAGCCTAAGGTGTAAATTATCGATAGTCCATATCTCGGAAACTATAAGAGATAATTCAATTTGGCAACCGGCAATGTAATTAGCATGCCGAATATTACTTGGAATGTGAAATGTAACGAAATCGCCAATAGAAAAGACCATTTTACAATTTGGGCCCAAGTTAGAAGCAGAGCCTAAGGTGTAAATTATCGATAGTCCATATCTCGGAAACTATAAGAGATAATGCAATTTGGCAACCGGCAATGTAATTAGCATACCGAATATTACTTGGAATGTGAATTGGAACGAAATCGCCAATAGATAAGACTATTTTACAATTTGGGAGCAAGTTAGAAGCAGAGCCTAAGGTGTAAATTATCGATAGTCCATATCTCGGAAACTATAAGAGATAATGCAATTTGGCAACCGGCAATGTAATTAGCATGCCGAATATTACTTGGAATGTGAATTGGAACGAAATCGCCAATAGATAAGACCATTTTACAATTTGGGCCCAAGTTAGAAGCAGAGCCTATGGTGTAAATTATCGATAGTCCATATCTCGGATACTATAAGAGATAATGCAATTTGGCAACCGGCAATGTAATTAGCATGCCGAATATTACTTGGAATGTGAATTGGAACGAAATCGCCAATAGATAAGACCATTTTACAATTTGGGCCCAAGTTAGAAGCAGAGCCTAAGGTGTAAATTATCGATAGTACATATCTCGGAAACTATAAGAGATAATGCAATTTGGCAACCGGCAATGTAATTAGCATGCCGAATATTACTTGGAATGTGAATTGGAACGAAATCGCCAATAGATAAGACCATTTTACAATTTGGGCCCAAGTTAAAAGCAGAGCCTAAGGTGTAAATTATCGATAGTCCATATCTCGGAAACTATAAGAGATAATGCAATTTGGCAACCGGCAATGTAATTAGCATGCCGAATATTACTTGGAATGTGAATTGGAACGAAATCGCCAATAGATAAGACCATTTTACAATTTGGGCCCAAGTTAGAAGCAGAGCCTAAGGTGTAAATAATCGATAGTCCATATCTCGGAAACTATAAGAGATAATGCAATTTCGCAACCGGCAATGTAATTAGCATGCCGAATATTACTTGGAGTGTGAATTGGAACGAAATCGCCAATAGATAAGACCATTTTACAATTTGGGCCCAAGTTAGAAGCAGAGCCTAAGGTGTAAATTATCGATAGTCCATATCTCGGAAACTATAAGAGATAATGCAATTTGGCAACCGGCAATGTAATTAGCATGCCGAATATTACTTGGAATGTGAATTGGAACGAAATCGCCAATAGATAAGACCATTTTACAATTTGGGCCCAAGTTAGAAGCAGAGCCTAAGGTGTAAATTATCGATAGTCCATATCTCGGAAACTATAAGAGATAATGCAATTTGGCAACCGGCAATGTAATTAGCATGCCGAATATTACTTGGAATGTGAATTGGAACGAAATCGCCAATAGATAAAACCATTTTACAATTTGGGCCCAAGTTAGAAGCAGAGCCTAAGGTGTAAATTATCGATAGTCCATATCTCGGAAACTATAAGAGATAATGCAATTTGGCAACCGGCAATGTAATTAGCATGCCGAATATTACTTGGAATGTGAATTGCAACGAAATCGCCAATAGATAAGACCATTTTACAATTTGGGCCCAAGTTAGAAGCAGAGCCTAAGGTGTAAATTATCGATAGTCCATATCTCGGAAACTATAAGAGATAATGCAATTTGGCAACCGGCAATGTATTTGGCATGCCGAATATTACTTGGAATGTGAATTGGAACGAAATCGCCAATAGATAAGACCATTTTACAATTTGGGCCCAAGTTAGAAGCAGAGCCTAAGGTGTAAATTATTGATAGTCCATATCTCGGAAACTATAAGAGATAATGCAATTTCGCAACCGGCAATGTAATTAGCATGCCGAATATCACTTGGAATGTGAATTGGGACGAAATCGCCAATAGATAAGACCATTTTACAATTTGGGCCCAAGTTAGAAGCAGAGCCTAAGGTGTAAATTATCGATAGACCATATCTCGGAAACTATAAGAGATAATGCAATTTGGCAACCGGCAATGTAATTACCATGCCGAATATTACTTGGAATGTGAATTGGAACGAAATCGCCAATAGATAAGACCATTTTACAATTTGGGCCCAAGTTAGAAGCAGAGCCTAAGGTGTAAATTATCGATAGTCCATATCTCGGAAACTATAAGAGATAATGCAATTTGGCAACCGGCAATGTAATTAGCATGCCGAATATTACTTGGAATGTGAATTGGAACGAAATCGCCAATAGGTAAGACCATTTTACAATTTGGGCCCAAGTTAGAAGCAGAGCCTAAGGTGTAAATTATCGATAGTCCATATCTCGGAAACTATAAGAAATAATTCAATTTGGCAACCGGCAATGTAATTAGCATGCCGAATATTACTTGGAATGTGAATTGGAACGAAATCGCCAATAGATAAGACCATTTTACAATTTGGGCCCAAGTTAGAAGCAGAGCCTAAGGTGTAAATTATCGATAGTCCATATCTCGGAAACTATAAGAGATAATGCAAATTGGCAACCGGCAATGTAATTAGCATGAAGAATATTACTTGGAATGTGAATTGGAACGAAATCGCCAATAGATAAGACCATTTTACAATTTGGGCCCAAGTTAGAAGCAGAGCCTAAGGTGTAAATTATCGATAGTCCATATCTCTGAAACTATAAGAAATAATGCAATTTGGCAACCGGCAATGTAATTAGCATGCCGAATATTACTTGGAATGTGAATTGGAACGAAATCGCCAATAGATAAGACCATTTTACAATTTGGGCCCAAGTTAGAAGCAGAGCCTAAGGTGTAAATTATCGATAGTCCATATCTCTGAAACTATAAGAGATAATGCAATTTGGCAACCGGCAATGTAATTAGCATGCCGAATATTACTTGGAATGTGAATTGGAACGAAATTGCCAATAGATAAGACCATTTTACAATTTGGGCCCAAGTTAGAAGCAGAGCCTAAGGTGTAAATTATCGATAGTCCATATCTCTGAAACTATAAGAGATAATGTAATTTCGCAACCGGCAATGTAATTAGCATGCCGAATATTACTTGGAATGTGAATTGGGACGAAATCGCCAAAAGATAAGGCCATTTTACAATTTGGGCCCAAGTTAGAAGCAGAGCCTAAGGTGTAAATTATCGATAGTCCATATCTCGGAAACTATAAGAGATAATGCAATTTGGCAACCGGCAATGTAATTAGCATGCCGAATATTACTTGGAATGTGAATTGGAACGAAATCGCCAATAGATAAGACCATTTTACAATTTGGGCCCAAGTTAGAAGCAGAGCCTAAGGTGTAAATTATTGATAGTCCATACCTCGGAAACTATAAGAGATAATGCAATTTCGCAAGCGGCAATGTAATTAGCATGCCGAATATTACTTGGGGTGTGAATTGGAACGAAATCGCCAATAGGTAAGACCATTTTACAATTTGGGCCCAAGTTAGAAGCAGAGCCTAAGGTGTAAATTATCGATAGTCCATATCTCGGAAACTATAAGAGATAATTCAATTTGGCAACCGGCAATGTAATTAGCATGCCGAATATTACTTGGAATGTGAAATGGAACGAAATCGCCAATAGATAAGACCATTTTACAATTTGGGCCCAAGTTAGAAGCAGAGCCTAAGGTGTAAATTATCGATAGTCCATATCTCGGAAACTATAAGAGATAATGCAATTTGGCAACCGGCAATGTAATTAGCATACCGAATATTACTTGGAATGTGAATTGGAACGAAATCGCCAATAGATAAGACTATTTTACAATTTGGGAGCAAGTTAGAAGCAGAGCCTAAGGTGTAAATTATCGATAGTCCATATCTCGGAAACTATAAGAGATAATGCAATTTGGCAACCGGTAATGTAATTAGCATGCCGAATATTACTTGGAATGTGAATTGGAACGAAATCGCCAATAGATAAGACCATTTTACAATTTGGGCCCAAGTTAGAAGCAGAGCCTATGGTGTAAATTATCGATAGTCCATATCTCGGAAACTATAAGAGATAATGCAATTTGGCAACCGGCAATGTAATTAGCATGCCGAATATTACTTGGAATGTGAATTGGAACGAAATCGCCAATAGATAAGACCATTTTACAATTTGGGCCCAAGTTAGAAGCAGAGCCTAAGGTGTAAATTATCGATAGTGCATATCTCGGAAACTATAAGAGATAATGCAATTTGGCAACCGGCAATGTAATTAGCATGCCGAATATTACTTGGAATGTGAATTGGAACGAAATCGCCAATAGATAAGACCATTTTACAATTTGGGCCCAAGTTAGAAGCAGAGCCTAAGGTGTAAATTATTGATAGTCCATATCTCGGAAACTATAAGAGATAATGCAATTTGGCAACCGGCAATGTAATTAGCATGCCGAATATTACTTGGAATGTGAATTGGAACGAAATCGCCAATCGATAAGACCATTTTACAATTTGGGCCCAAGTTAGAAGCAGAGCCTAAGGAGTAAATTATCGATAGTCCATATCTCGGAAACTATAAGAGATAATGCAATTTGGCAACCGGCAATGTAATTAGCATGCCGAATATTACTTGGAATGTGAATTGGAACGAAATCGCCAATAGATAAGACCATTTTACAATTTGGGCCCAAGTTAGAAGCAGAGCCTAAGGTGTAAATTATCGATAGTCCATATCTCGGAGACTATAAGAGATAATGCAATTTGGCAACCGGCAATGTAATTAGCATGCCGAATATTACTTGGAATGTGAATTGGAACGAAATCGCCAATAGATAAGACCATTTTACAATTTGGGCCCAAGTTAGAAGCAGAGCCTAAGGTGTAAATTATCGATAGTCCATATCTCGGAGACTATAAGAGATAATGCGATTTGGCAACCGGCAATGTAATTAGCATGCCGAATATTACTTGGAATGTGAATTGGAACGAAATCGCCAATAGATAAGACCATTTTACAATTTGGGCCCAAGTTAGAAGCAGAGCCTAAGGTGTAAATTATTGATAGTCCATATCTCGGAAACTATAAGAGATAATGCAATTTCGCAACCTGCAATGTAATTAGCATGCCGAATATCACTTGGAATGTGAATTGGGACGAAATCGCCAATAGATAAGACCATTTTACAATTTGGGCCCAAGTTAGAAGCAGAGCCTAAGGAGTAAATTATCGATAGTCCATATCTCGGAAACTATAAGAGATAATGCAATTTGGCAACCGGCAATGTAATTAGCATGCCGAATATTACTTGGAATGTGAATTGGAACGAAATCGCCAATAGATAAGACCATTTTACAATTTGGGCCCAAGTTAGAAGCAGAGCCTAAGGTGTAAATTATCGATAGTCCATATCTCGGAGACTATAAGAGATAATGCGATTTGGCAACCGGCAATGTAATTAGCATGCCGAATATTACTTGGAATGTGAATTGGAACGAAATCGCCAATAGATAAGACCATTTTACAATTTGGGCCCAAGTTAGAAGCAGAGCCTATGGTGTAAATTATCGATAGTCCATATCTCGGAAACTATAAAAGATAATGCAATTTGGCAACCGGCAATGTAATTAGCATGCCGAATATTACTTGGAATGTGAATTGGAACGAAATCGCCAATAGATAAGACCATTTTACAATTTGGGCCCAAGTTAGAAGCAGAGCCTAAGGTGTAAATTATCGATAGTCCATATCTCGGAAACTATAAGAGATAATGCAATTTTGCAACCGGCAATGTAATTAGCATGCCGAATATTACTTGGAATGTGAATTGGAACGAAATCGCCAATAGATAAGACCATTTTACAATTTGGGCCCAAGTTAGAAGCAGAGCCTAAGGTGTAAATTATCGATAGTCCATATCTCGGAAACTATAAGAGATAATGCAATTTGGCAACCGGCAATGTAATTAGCATGCCGAATATTACTTGGAATGTGAATTGGAACGAAATTGCCAATAGATAAGACCATTTTACAATTTGGGCCCAAGTTAGAAGCAGAGCCTAAGGTGTAAATTATCGATAGTCCATATCTCTGAAACTATAAGAGATAATGCAATTTCGCAACCGGCAATGTAATTAGCATGTCGAATATTACTTGGAATGTGAATTGGGACGAAATCGCCAATAGATAAGGCCATTTTACAATTTGGGCCCAAGTTAGAAGCAGAGCCTAAGGTGTAAATTATCGATAGTCCATATCTCGGAAACTATAAGAGATAATGCAATTTGGCAACCGGCAATGTAATTAGCATGCCGAATATTACTTGGAATGTGAATTGGAACGAAATCACCAATAGATAAGACCATTTTACAATTTGGGCCCAAGTTAGAAGCAGAGCCTAAGGTGTAAATTATCGATAGTCCATATCTCGGAAACTATAAGAGATAATGCAATTTGGCAACCGGCAATGTAATTAGCATGCCGAATATTACTTGGAATGTGAATTGGAACGAAATCGCCAATAGATAAGACCATTTTACAATTTGGGCCCAAGTTAGAAGCAGAGCCTAAGGTGTAAATTATCGATAGTCCATATCTCTGAAACTATAAGAGATAATGCAATTTGGCAACCGGCAATGTAATTAGCATGCCGAATATTACTTGGAATGTGAATTGGAACGAAATTGCCAATAGATAAGACCATTTTACAATTTGGGCCCAAGTTAGAAGCAGAGCCTAAGGTGTAAATTATCGATAGTCCATATCTCTGAAACTATAAGAGATAATGCAATTTCGCAACCGGCAATGTAATTAGCATGCCGAATATTACTTGGAATGTGAATTGGGACGAAATCGCCAATAGATAAGGCCATTTTACAATTTGGGTCCAAGTTAGAAGCAGAGCCTAAGGTGTAAATTATCGATAGTCCATATCTCGGAAACTATAAGAGATAATGCAATTTCGCAACCGGCAATGTAATTAGCATGCCGAATATTACTTGGAGTGTGAATTGGAACGAAATCGCCAATAGATAAGACCATTTTACAATTTGAGCCCAAGTTAGAAGCAGAGCCTAAGGTGTAAATTATCGATAGTCCATATCTCGGAAACTATAAGAGATAATGCAATTTGGCAACCGGCAATGTAATTAGCATGCCGAATATTACTTGGAATGTGAATTGGAACGAAATCGCCAATAGATAAGACCATTTTACAATTTGGGCCCAAGTTAGAAGGAGAGCCTAAGGTGTAAATTATCGATAGTCCATATCTCGGAAACTATAAGAGATAATGCAATTTGGCAACCGGCAATGTAATTAGCATGCCGAATATTACTTGGAATGTGAATAGGAACGAAATCGCCAATAGATAAGACCATTTTACAATTTGGGCCCAAGTTAGAAGCAGAGCCTAAGGTGTAAATTATCGATAGTCCATATCTCGGAAACTATAAGAGATAATGCAATTTGGCAACCGGCAATGTAATTAGCATGCCGAATATTACTTGGAATGTGAATTGGAACGAAGTCGCCAATAGATAAGACCATTTTACAATTTGGGCCCAAGTTAGAAGCAGAGCCTAAGGTGTAAATTATCGATAGTCCATATCTCGGAAACTATAAGAGATAATGCAATTTGGCAACCGGCAATGTAATTAGCATGCCGAATATTACTTGGAATGTGAATTGGAACGAAATCGCCAATAGATAAGACCATTTTACAATTTGGGCCCAAGTTAGAAGCAGAACCTATGGTGTAAATTATCGATAGTCCATATCTCGGAAACTATAAGAGATAATGCAATTTGGCAACCGGCAATGTAATTAGCGTGCCGAATATTACTTGGAATGTGAATTGGAACGAAATCGCCAAAAGATAAGACCATTTTACAATTTGGGCCGAAGTTAGAAGCAGAGCCTAAGGTGTAAATTATCGATAGTCCATATCTCGGAAACTATAAGAGATAATGCAATTTGGCAACCGGCAATGTAATTAGCATGCCGAATATTACTTGGAATGTGAATTGGAACGAAATCGCCAATAGATAAGACCATTTTACAATTTGGGCCCAAGTTAGAAGCAGAGCCTAAGGTGTAAATTATTGATAGTCCATATCTCGGAAACTATAAGAGATAATGCAATTTCGCAACCGGCAATGTAATTAGCATGCCGAATATTACTTGGAGTGTGAATTGGAACGAAATCGCCAATAGATAAGACCATTTTACAATTTGGGCCCAAGTTAGAAGCAGAGCCTAAGGTGTAAATAATCGATAGTCCATATCTCGGAAACTATAAGAGATAATGCAATTTCGCAACCGGCAATGTAATTAGCATGCCGAATATTACTTGGAGTGTGAATTGGAACGAAATCGCCAATAGATAAGACCATTTTACAATTTGGGCCCAAGTTAGAAGCAGAGCCTAAGGTGTAAATAATCGATAGTCCATATCTCGGAAACTATAAGAGATAATGCAATTTCGCAACCGGCAATGTAATTAGCATGCCGAATATTACTTGGAGTGTGAATTGGAACGAAATCGCCAATAGATAAGACCATTTTACAATTTGGGCCCAAGTTAGAAGCAGAGCCTAAGGTGTAAATTATTGATAGTCCATATCTCGGAAACTATAAGAGATAATGCAATTTGGCAACCGGCAATGTAATTAGCATGCCGAATATTACTTGGAATGTGAATTGGAACGAAATCGCCAATAGATAAGACCATTTTACAATTTGGGCCCAAGTTAGAAGCAGAGCCTAAGGTGTAAATTATCGATAGTCCATATCTCGGAAACTATAAGAGATAATGCAATTTGGCAACCGGCAATGTAATTAGCATGCCGAATATTACTTGGAATGTGAATTGCAACGAAATCGCCAATAGATAAGACCATTTTACAATTTGGGCCCAAGTTAGAAGCAGAGCCTAAGGTGTAAATTATCGATAGTCCATATCTCGGAAACTATAAGAGATAATGCAATTTGGCAACCGGCAATGTATTTGGCATGCCGAATATTACTTGGAATGTGAATTGGAACGAAATCGCCAATAGATAAGACCATTTTACAATTTGGGCCCAAGTTAGAAGCAGAGCCTAAGGTGTAAATTATTGATAGTCCATATCTCGGAAACTATAAGAGATAATGCAATTTCGTAACCGGCAATGTAATTAGCATGCCGAATATCACTTGGAATGTGAATTGGGACGAAATCGCCAATAGATAAGACCATTTTACAATTTGGGCCCAAGTTAGAAGCAGAGCCTAAGGTGTAAACTATCGATAGTCCATATCTCGGAAACTATAAGAGATAATGCAATTTGGCAACCGGCAATGTAATTACCATGCCGAATATTACTTGGAATGTGAATTGGAACGAAATCGCCAATAGATAAGACCATTTTACAATTTGCGCCCAAGTTAGAAGCAGAGCCTAAAGTGTAAATTATCGATAGTCCATATCTCGGAAACTATAAGAGATAATGTAATTTGGCAACCGGCAATGTAATTAGCATGCCGAATATTACTTGGAATGTGAATTGGAACGAAATCGCCAATAGGTAAGACCATTTTACAATTTGGGCCCAAGTTAGAAGCAGAGCCTAAGGTGTAAATTATCGATAGTCCATATCTCGGAAACTATAAGAAATAATTCAATTTGGCAACCGGCAATGTAATTAGCATGCCGAATATTACTTGGAATGTGAATTGGAACGAAATCGCCAATAGATAAGACCATTTTACAATTTGGGCCCAAGTTAGAAGCAGAGCCTAAGGTGTAAATTATCGATAGTCCATATCTCTGAAACTATAAGAGATAATGCAATTTGGCAACCGGCAATGTAATTAGCATGCCGAATATTACTTGGAATGTGAATTGGAACGATATCGCCAATAGATAAGACCATTTTACAATTTGGGACCAAGTTAGAAGCAGAGCCTAAGGTGTAAATTATCGATAGTCCATATCTCTGAAACTATAAGAGATAATGCAATTTGGCAACCGGCAATGTAATTAGCATGCCGAATATTACTTGGAATGTGAATTGGAACGAAATTGCCAATAGATAAGACCATTTTACAATTTGGGCCCAAGTTAGAAGCAGAGCCTAAGGTGTAAATTATCGATAGTCCATATCTCTGAAACTATAAGAGATAATGCAATTTCGCAACCGGCAATGTAATTAGCATGCCGAATATTACTTGGAATGTGAATTGGGACGAAATCGCCAATAGATAAGGCCATTTTACAATTTGGGCCCAAGTTAGAAGCAGAGCCTAAGGTGTAAATTATCGATAGTCCATATCTCGGAAACTATAAGAGATAATGCAATTTGGCAACCGGCAATGTAATTAGCATGCCGAATATTACTCGGAATGTGAATTGGAACGAAATCGCCAATAGATAAGACCATTTTACAATTTGGGCCCAAGATAGAAGCAGAGCCTAAGGTGTAAATTATTGATAGTCCATATCTCGGAAACTATAAGAGATAATGCAATTTCGCAAGCGGCAATGTAATTAGCATGCCGAATATTACTTGGAGTGTGAATTGGAACGAAATCGCCAATAGGTAAGACCATTTTACAATTTGGGCCCAAGTTAGAAGCAGAGCCTAAGGTGTAAATTATCGATAGTCCATATCTCGGAAACTATAAGAGATAATTCAATTTGGCAACCGGCAATGTAATTAGCATGCCGAATATTACTTGGAATGTGAAATGGAACGAAATCGCCAATAGATAAGACCATTTTACAATTTGGGCCCAAGTTAGAAGCAGAGCCTATGGTGTAAATTATCGATAGTCCATATCTCGGAAACTATAAGAGATAATGCAATTTGGCAACCGGCAATGTAATTAGCTTGCCGAATATTACTTGGAATGTGAATTGGAACGAAATCGCCAATAGATAAGACCATTTTACAATTTGGGCCCAAGTTAGAAGCAGAGCCTAAGGTGTAAATTATCGATAGTGCATATCTCGGAAACTATAAGAGATAATGCAATTTGGCAACCGGCAATGTAATTAGCATGCCGAATATTACTTGGAATGTGAATTGGAACGAAATCGCCAATAGATAAGACCATTTTACAATTTGGGCCCAAGTTAGAAGCAGAGCCTAAGGTGTAAATTATTGATAGTCCATATCTCGGAAACTATAAGAGATAATGCAATTTCGCAACCTGCAATGTAATTAGCATGCCGAATATCACTTGGAATGTGAATTGGGACGAAATCGCCAATAGATAAGACCATTTTACAATTTGGGCCCAAGTTAGAAGCAGAGCCTAAGGTGTAAATTATCGATAGTCCATATCTCGGAAACTATAAGAGATAATGCAATTTGACAACCGGCAATGTAATTAGCATGCCGAATATTACTTGGAATGTGAATTGGAACGAAATCGCCAATAGATAAGACCATTTTACAATTTGGGCCCAAGTTAGAAGCAGAGCCTAAGGTGTAAATTATCGATAGTCCATATCTCGGAAACTATAAGAGATAATGCAATTTGGCAACCGGCAATGTAATTAGCATGCCGAATATTACTTGGAATGTGAATTGGAACGAAATCGCCAATAGATAAGACCATTTTACAATTTGGGCCCAAGTTAGAAGCAGAGCCTAAGGTGTAAATTATCGATAGTCCATATCTCGGAAACCATAAGAGATAATGCAATTTCGCAACCGGCAATGTAATTAGCATGCCGAATATCACTTGGAATGTGAATTGGGACGAAATCGCCAATAGATAAGACCATTTTACAATTTGGGCCCAAGTTAGAAGCAGAGCCTAAGGTGTAAATTATCGATAGTCCATTTCTCGGAAACTATAAGAGATAATGCAATTTGGCAACCGGCAATGTAATTAGCATGCCGAATATTACTTGGAATGTGAATTGGAACGAAATCGCCAATAGATAAGACCATTTTACAATTTGGGCCCAAGTTAGAAGCAGAGCCTAAGGAGTAAATTATCGATAGTCCATATCTCGGAAACTATAAGAGATAATGCAATTTGGCAACCGGCAATGTAATTAGCATGCCGAATATTACTTGGAATGTGAATTGGAACGAAATCGCCAATAGGTAAAACCATTTTACATTTTGGGCCCAAGTTAGAAGCAGAGCCTAAGGTGTAAATTATCGATAGTCCATATCTCGGAAACTATAAAAGATAATTCAATTTGGCAACCGGCAATGTAATTAGCATGCCGAATATTACTTGGAATGTGAATTGGAACGAAATCGCCAATAGATAAGACCATTTTACAATTTGAGCCCAAGTTAGAAGTAGAGCCTAAGGTGTAAATTATCGATAGTCCATATCTCGGAAACTATAAGAGATAATGCAATTTGGCAACCGGCAATGTAATTAGCATGCCGAATATTACTTGGAATGTGAATTGGAACGAAATCGCCAATAGATAAGACCATTTTACAATTTGGGCCCAAGTTAGAAGCAGAGCCTAAGGTGTAAATTATCGATAGTCCATATCTCGGAAACTATAAGAGATAATGCGATTTGGCAACCGGCAATGTAATTAGCATGCCGAATATTACTTGGAATGTGAATTGGAACGAAATCGCCAATAGATAAGACCATTTTACAATTTGGGCCCAAGTTAGAAGCAGAGCCTATGGTGTAAATTATCGATAGTCCATATCTCGGAAACTATAAAAGATAATGCAATTTGGCAACCGGCAATGTAATTAGCATGCCGAATATTACTTGGAATGTGAATTGGAACGAAATCGCCAATAGATAAGACCATTTTACAATTTGGGCCCAAGTTAGAAGCAGAGCCTAAGGTGTAAATTATCGATAGTCCATATCTCGGAAACTATAAGAGATAATGCAATTTGGCAACCGGCAATGTAATTAGCATGCCGAATATTACTTGGAATGTGAATTGGAACGAAATCGCCAATACATAAGACCATTTTACAATTTGGGCCCAAGTTAGAAGCAGAGCCTAAGGTGTAAATTATCGATAGTCCATATCTCGGAAACTATAAGAGATAATGCAATTTGGCAACCGGCAATGTAATTAGCATGCCGAATATTACTTGGAATGTGATTTGGAACGAAATTGCCAATAGATAAGACCATTTTACAATTTGGGCCCAAGTTAGAAGCAGAGCCTAAGGTGTAAATTATCGATAGTCCATATCTCTGAAACTATAAGAGATAATGCAATTTCGCAACCGGCAATGTAATTAGCATGTCGAATATTACTTGGAATGTGAATTGGGACGAAATCGCCAATAGATAAGGCCATTTTACAATTTGGGCCCAAGTTAGAAACAGAGCCTAAGGTGTAAATTATCGATAGTCCATATCTCGGAAACTATAAGAGATAATGCAATTTGGCAACCGGCAATGTAATTAGCATGCCGAATATTACTTGGAATGTGAATTGGAACGAAATCACCAATAGATAAGACCATTTTACAATTTGGGCCCAAGTTAGAAGCAGAGCCTAAGGTGTAAATTATCGATAGTCCATATCTCGGAAACTATAAGAGATAATGCAATTTGGCAACCGGCAATGTAATTAGCATGCCGAATATTACTTGGAATGTGAATTGGAACGAAATCGCCAATAGATAAGACCATTTTACAATTTGGGCCCAAGTTAGAAGCAGAGCCTAAGGTGTAAATTATCGATAGTCCATATCTCTGAAACTATAAGAGATAATGCAATTTGGCAACCGGCAATGTAATTAGCATGCCGAATATTACTTGGAATGTGAATTGGAACGAAATTGCCAATAGATAAGACCATTTTACAATTTGGGCCCAAGTTAGAAGCAGAGCCTAAGGTGTAAATTATCGATAGTCCATATCTCTGAAACTATAAGAGATAATGCAATTTGGCAACCGGCAATGTAATTAGCATGCCGAATATTACTTGGAATGTGAATTGGAACGATATCGCCAATAGATAAGACCATTTTACAATTTGGGACCAAGTAAGAAGCAGAGCCTAAGGTGTAAATTATCGATAGTCCATATCTCTGAAACTATAAGAGATAATGCAATTTGGCAACCGGCAATGTAATTAGCATGCCGAATATTACTTGGAATGTGAATTGGAACGAAATTGCCAATAGATAAGACCATTTTACAATTTGGGCCCAAGTTAGAAGCAGAGCCTAAGGTGTAAATTATCGATAGTCCATATCTCTGAAACTATAAGAGATAATGCAATTTCGCAACCGGCAATGTAATTAGCATGCCGAATATTACTTGGAATGTGAATTGGGACGAAATCGCCAATAGATAAGGCCATTTTACAATTTGGGCCCAAGTTAGAAGCAGAGCCTAAGGTGTAAATTATCGATAGTCCATATCTCGGAAACTATAAGAGATAATGCAATTTGGCAACCGGCAATGTAATTAGCATGCCGAATATTACTTGGAATGTGAATTGGAACGAAATCGCCAATAGGTAAGACCATTTTACAATTTGGGCCCAAGTTAGAAGCAGAGCCTAAGGTGTAAATTATCGATAGTCCATATCTCGGAAACTATAAGAAATAATTCAATTTGGCAACCGGCAATGTAATTAGCATGCCGAATATTACTTGGAATGTGAATTGGAACGAAATCGCCAATAGATAAGACCATTTTACAATTTGGGCCCAAGTTAGAAGCAGAGCCTAAGGTGTAAATTATCGATAGTCCATATCTCTGAAACTATAAGAGATAATGCAATTTGGCAACCGGCAATGTAATTAGCATGCCGAATATTACTTGGAATGTGAATTGGAACGATATCGCCAATAGATAAGACCATTTTACAATTTGGGACCAAGTTAGAAGCAGAGCCTAAGGTGTAAATTATCGATAGTCCATATCTCTGAAACTATAAGAGATAATGCAATTTGGCAACCGGCAATGTAATTAGCATGCCGAATATTACTTGGAATGTGAATTGGAACGAAATTGCCAATAGATAAGACCATTTTACAATTTGGGCCCAAGTTAGAAGCAGAGCCTAAGGTGTAAATTATCGATAGTCCATATCTCTGAAACTATAAGAGATAATGCAATTTCGCAACCGGCAATGTAATTAGCATGCCGAATATTACTTGGAATGTGAATTGGGACGAAATCGCCAATAGATAAGGCCATTTTACAATTTGGGCCCAAGTTAGAAGCAGAGCCTAAGGTGTAAATTATCGATAGTCCATATCTCGGAAACTATAAGAGATAATGCAATTTGGCAACCGGCAATGTAATTAGCATGCCGAATATTACTCGGAATGTGAATTGGAACGAAATCGCCAATAGATAAGACCATTTTACAATTTGGGCCCAAGATAGAAGCAGAGCCTAAGGTGTAAATTATTGATAGTCCATATCTCGGAAACTATAAGAGATAATGCAATTTCGCAAGCGGCAATGTAATTAGCATGCCGAATATTACTTGGAGTGTGAATTGGAACGAAATCGCCAATAGGTAAGACCATTTTACAATTTGGGCCCAAGTTAGAAGCAGAGCCTAAGGTGTAAATTATCGATAGTCCATATCTCGGAAACTATAAGAGATAATTCAATTTGGCAACCGGCAATGTAATTAGCATGCCGAATATTACTTGGAATGTGAAATGGAACGAAATCGCCAATAGATAAGACCATTTTACAATTTGGGCCCAAGTTAGAAGCAGAGCCTAAGGTGTAAATTATCGATAGTCCATATCTCGGAAACTATAAGAGATAATGCAATTTGGCAACCGGCAATGTAATTAGCATGCCGAATATTACTTGGAATGTGAATTGGAACGAAATCGCCAATAGATAAGACTATTTTACAATTTGGGAGCAAGTTAGAAGCAGAGCCTAAGGTGTAAATTATCGATAGTCCATATCTCGGAAACTATAAGAGAAAATGCAATTTGGCAACCGGCAATGTAATTAGCATGCCGAATATTACTTGGAATGTGAATTGGAACGAAATCGCCAATAGATAAGACCATTTTACAATTTGGGCCCAAGTTAGAAGCAGAGCCTATGGTGTAAATTATCGATAGTCCATATCTCGGAAACTATAAGAGATAATGCAATTTGGCAACCGGCAATGTAATTAGCTTGCCGAATATTACTTGGAATGTGAATTGGAACGAAATCGCCAATAGATAAGACCATTTTACAATTTGGGCCCAAGTTAGAAGCAGAGCCTAAGGTGTAAATTATCGATAGTGCATATCTCGGAAACTATAAAAGATAATGCAATTTGGCAACCGGCAATGTAATTAGCATGCCGAATATTACTTGGAATGTGAATTGGAACGAAATCGCCAATAGATAAGACCATTTTACAATTTGGGCCCAAGTTAGAAGCAGAGCCTAAGGTGTAAATTATTGATAGTCCATATCTCGGAAACTATAAGAGATAATGCAATTTCGCAACCTGCAATGTAATTAGCATGCCGAATATCACTTGGAATGTGAATTGGGACGAAATCGCCAATAGATAAGACCATTTTACAATTTGGGCCCAAGTTAGAAGCAGAGCCTAAGGTGTAAATTATCGATAGTCCATATCTCGGAAACTATAAGAGATAATGCAATTTGACAACCGGCAATGTAATTAGCATGCCGAATATTACTTGGAATGTGAATTGGAACGAAATCGCCAATAGATAAGACCATTTTACAATTTGGGCCCAAGTTAGAAGCAGAGCCTAAGGTGTAAATTATCGATAGTCCATATCTCGGAAACTATAAGAGATAATGCAATTTGGCAACCGGCAATGTAATTAGCATGCCGAATATTACTTGGAATGTGAATTGGAACGAAATCGCCAATAGATAAGACCATTTTACAATTTGGGCCCAAGTTAGAAGCAGAGCCTAAGGTGTAAATTATCGATAGTCCATATCTCGGAAACCATAAGAGATAATGCAATTTCGCAACCGGCAATGTAATTAGCATGCCGAATATCACTTGGAATGTGAATTGGGACGAAATCGCCAATAGATAAGACCATTTTACAATTTGGGCCCAAGTTAGAAGCAGAGCCTAAGGTGTAAATTATCGATAGTCCATTTCTCGGAAACTATAAGAGATAATGCAATTTGGCAACCGGCAATGTAATTAGCATGCCGAATATTACTTGGAATGTGAATTGGAACGAAATCGCCAATAGATAAGACCATTTTACAATTTGGGCCCAAGTTAGAAGCAGAGCCTAAGGAGTAAATTATCGATAGTCCATATCTCGGAAACTATAAGAGATAATGCAATTTGGCAACCGGCAATGTAATTAGCATGCCGAATATTACTTGGAATGTGAATTGGAACGAAATCGCCAATAGGTAAAACCATTTTACAATTTGGGCCCAAGTTAGAAGCAGAGCCTAAGGTGTAAATTATCGATAGTCCATATCTCGGAAACTATAAAAGATAATTCAATTTGGCAACCGGCAATGTAATTAGCATGCCGAATATTACTTGGAATGTGAATTGGAACGAAATCGCCAATAGATAAGACCATTTTACAATTTGAGCCCAAGTTAGAAGTAGAGCCTAAGGTGTAAATTATCGATAGTCCATATCTCGGAAACTATAAGAGATAATGCAATTTGGCAACCGGCAATGTAATTAGCATGCCGAATATTACTTGGAATGTGAATTGGAACGAAATCGCCAATAGATAAGACCATTTTACAATTTGGGCCCAAGTTAGAAGCAGAGCCTAAGGTGTAAATTATCGATAGTCCATATCTCGGAAACTATAAGAGATAATGCGATTTGGCAACCGGCAATGTAATTAGCATGCCGAATATTACTTGGAATGTGAATTGGAACGAAATCGCCAATAGATAAGACCATTTTACAATTTGGGCCCAAGTTAGAAGCAGAGCCTATGGTGTAAATTATCGATAGTCCATATCTCGGAAACTATAAAAGATAATGCAATTTGGCAACCGGCAATGTAATTAGCATGCCGAATATTACTTGGAATGTGAATTGGAACGAAATCGCCAATAGATAAGACCATTTTACAATTTGGGCCCAAGTTAGAAGCAGAGCCTAAGGTGTAAATTATCGATAGTCCATATCTCGGAAACTATAAGAGATAATGCAATTTGGCAACCGGCAATGTAATTAGCATGCCGAATATTACTTGGAATGTGAATTGGAACGAAATCGCCAATACATAAGACCATTTTACAATTTGGGCCCAAGTTAGAAGCAGAGCCTAAGGTGTAAATTATCGATAGTCCATATCTCGGAAACTATAAGAGATAATGCAATTTGGCAACCGGCAATGTAATTAGCATGCCGAATATTACTTGGAATGTGATTTGGAACGAAATTGCCAATAGATAAGACCATTTTACAATTTGGGCCCAAGTTAGAAGCAGAGCCTAAGGTGTAAATTATCGATAGTCCATATCTCTGAAACTATAAGAGATAATGCAATTTCGCAACCGGCAATGTAATTAGCATGTCGAATATTACTTGGAATGTGAATTGGGACGAAATCGCCAATAGATAAGGCCATTTTACAATTTGGGCCCAAGTTAGAAACAGAGCCTAAGGTGTAAATTATCGATAGTCCATATCTCGGAAACTATAAGAGATAATGCAATTTGGCAACCGGCAATGTAATTAGCATGCCGAATATTACTTGGAATGTGAATTGGAACGAAATCACCAATAGATAAGACCATTTTACAATTTGGGCCCAAGTTAGAAGCAGAGCCTAAGGTGTAAATTATCGATAGTCCATATCTCGGAAACTATAAGAGATAATGCAATTTGGCAACCGGCAATGTAATTAGCATGCCGAATATTACTTGGAATGTGAATTGGAACGAAATCGCCAATAGATAAGACCATTTTACAATTTGGGCCCAAGTTAGAAGCAGAGCCTAAGGTGTAAATTATCGATAGTCCATATCTCTGAAACTATAAGAGATAATGCAATTTGGCAACCGGCAATGTAATTAGCATGCCGAATATTACTTGGAATGTGAATTGGAACGAAATTGCCAATAGATAAGACCATTTTACAATTTGGGCCCAAGTTAGAAGCAGAGCCTAAGGTGTAAATTATCGATAGTCCATATCTCTGAAACTATAAGAGATAATGCAATTTGGCAACCGGCAATGTAATTAGCATGCCGAATATTACTTGGAATGTGAATTGGAACGATATCGCCAATAGATAAGACCATTTTACAATTTGGGACCAAGTTAGAAGCAGAGCCTAAGGTGTAAATTATCGATAGTCCATATCTCTGAAACTATAAGAGATAATGCAATTTGGCAACCGGCAATGTAATTAGCATGCCGAATATTACTTGGAATGTGAATTGGAACGAAATTGCCAATAGATAAGACCATTTTACAATTTGGGCCCAAGTTAGAAGCAGAGCCTAAGGTGTAAATTATCGATAGTCCATATCTCTGAAACTATAAGAGATAATGCAATTTCGCAACCGGCAATGTAATTAGCATGCCGAATATTACTTGGAATGTGAATTGGGACGAAATCGCCAATAGATAAAGCCATTTTACAATTTGGGCCCAAGTTAGAAGCAGAGCCTAAGGTGTAAATTATCGATAGTCCATATCTCGGAAACTATAAGAGATAATGCAATTTGGCAACCGGCAATGTAATTAGCATGCCGAATATTACTCGGAATGTGAATTGGAACGAAATCGCCAATAGATAAGACCATTTTACAATTTGGGCCCAAGATAGAAGCAGAGCCTAAGGTGTAAATTATTGATAGTCCATATCTCGGAAACTATAAGAGATAATGCAATTTCGCAAGCGGCAATGTAATTAGCATGCCGAATATTACTTGGAGTGTGAATTGGAACGAAATCGCCAATAGGTAAGACCATTTTGCAATTTGGGCCCAAGTTAGAAGCAGAGCCTAAGGTGTAAATTATCGATAGTCCATATCTCGGAAACTATAAGAGATAATTCAATTTGGCAACCGGCAATGTAATTAGCATGCCGAATATTACTTGGAATGTGAAATGGAACGAAATCGCCAATAGATAAGACCATTTTACAATTTGGGCCCAAGTTAGAAGCAGAGCCTAAGGTGTAAATTATCGATAGTCCATATCTCGGAAACTATAAGAGATAATGCAATTTGGCAACCGGCAATGTAATTAGCATGCCGAATATTACTTGGAATGTGAATTGGAACGAAATCGCCAATAGATAAGACTATTTTACAATTTGGGAGCAAGTTAGAAGCAGAGCCTAAGGTGTAAATTATCGATAGTCCATATCTCGGAAACTATAAGAGAAAATGCAATTTGGCAACCGGCAATGTAATTAGCATGCCGAATATTACTTGGAATGTGAATTGGAACGAAATCGCCAATAGATAAGACCATTTTACAATTTGGGCCCAAGTTAGAAGCAGAGCCTATGGTGTAAATTATCGATAGTCCATATCTCGGAAACTATAAGAGATAATGCAATTTGGCAACCGGCAATGTAATTAGCTTGCCGAATATTACTTGGAATGTGAATTGGAACGAAATCGCCAATAGATAAGACCATTTTACAATTTGGGCCCAAGTTAGAAGCAGAGCCTAAGGTGTAAATTATCGATAGTGCATATCTCGGAAACTATAAGAGATAATGCAATTTGGCAACCGGCAATGTAATTAGCATGCCGAATATTACTTGGAATGTGAATTGGAACGAAATCGCCAATAGATAAGACCATTTTACAATTTGGGCCCAAGTTAGAAGCAGAGCCTAAGGTGTAAATTATTGATAGTCCATATCTCGGAAACTATAAGAGATAATGCAATTTCGCAACCTGCAATGTAATTAGCATGCCGAATATCACTTGGAATGTGAATTGGGACGAAATCGCCAATAGATAAGACCATTTTACAATTTGGGCCCAAGTTAGAAGCAGAGCCTAAGGTGTAAATTATCGATAGTCCATATCTCGGAAACTATAAGAGATAATGCAATTTGACAACCGGCAATGTAATTAGCATGCCGAATATTACTTGGAATGTGAATTGGAACGAAATCGCCAATAGATAAGACCATTTTACAATTTGGGCCCAAGTTAGAAGCAGAGCCTAAGGTGTAAATTATCGATAGTCCATATCTCGGAAACTATAAGAGATAATGCAATTTGGCAACCGGCAATGTAATTAGCATGCCGAATATTACTTGGAATGTGAATTGGAACGAAATCGCCAATAGATAAGACCATTTTACAATTTGGGCCCAAGTTAGAAGCAGAGCCTAAGGTGTAAATTATCGATAGTCCATATCTCGGAAACCATAAGAGATAATGCAATTTCGCAACCGGCAATGTAATTAGCATGCCGAATATCACTTGGAATGTGAATTGGGACGAAATCGCCAATAGATAAGACCATTTTACAATTTGGGCCCAAGTTAGAAGCAGAGCCTAAGGTGTAAATTATCGATAGTCCATTTCTCGGAAACTATAAGAGATAATGCAATTTGGCAACCGGCAATGTAATTAGCATGCCGAATATTACTTGGAATGTGAATTGGAACGAAATCGCCAATAGATAAGACCATTTTACAATTTGGGCCCAAGTTAGAAGCAGAGCCTAAGGAGTAAATTATCGATAGTCCATATCTCGGAAACTATAAGAGATAATGCAATTTGGCAACCGGCAATGTAATTAGCATGCCGAATATTACTTGGAATGTGAATTGGAACGAAATCGCCAATAGGTAAAACCATTTTACAATTTGGGCCCAAGTTAGAAGCAGAGCCTAAGGTGTAAATTATCGATAGTCCATATCTCGGAAACTATAAAAGATAATTCAATTTGGCAACCGGCAATGTAATTAGCATGCCGAATATTACTTGGAATGTGAATTGGAACGAAATCGCCAATAGATAAGACCATTTTACAATTTGAGCCCAAGTTAGAAGTAGAGCCTAAGGTGTAAATTATCGATAGTCCATATCTCGGAAACTATAAGAGATAATGCAATTTGGCAACCGGCAATGTAATTAGCATGCCGAATATTACTTGGAATGTGAATTGGAACGAAATCGCCAATAGATAAGACCATTTTACAATTTGGGCCCAAGTTAGAAGCAGAGCCTAAGGTGTAAATTATCGATAGTCCATATCTCGGAAACTATAAGAGATAATGCGATTTGGCAACCGGCAATGTAATTAGCATGCCGAATATTACTTGGAATGTGAATTGGAACGAAATCGCCAATAGATAAGACCATTTTACAATTTGGGCCCAAGTTAGAAGCAGAGCCTATGGTGTAAATTATCGATAGTCCATATCTCGGAAACTATAAAAGATAATGCAATTTGGCAACCGGCAATGTAATTAGCATGCCGAATATTACTTGGAATGTGAATTGGAACGAAATCGCCAATAGATAAGACCATTTTACAATTTGGGCCCAAGTTAGAAGCAGAGCCTAAGGTGTAAATTATCGATAGTCCATATCTCGGAAACTATAAGAGATAATGCAATTTGGCAACCGGCAATGTAATTAGCATGCCGAATATTACTTGGAATGTGAATTGGAACGAAATCGCCAATACATAAGACCATTTTACAATTTGGGCCCAAGTTAGAAGCAGAGCCTAAGGTGTAAATTATCGATAGTCCATATCTCGGAAACTATAAGAGATAATGCAATTTGGCAACCGGCAATGTAATTAGCATGCCGAATATTACTTGGAATGTGATTTGGAACGAAATTGCCAATAGATAAGACCATTTTACAATTTGGGCCCAAGTTAGAAGCAGAGCCTAAGGTGTAAATTATCGATAGTCCATATCTCTGAAACTATAAGAGATAATGCAATTTCGCAACCGGCAATGTAATTAGCATGTCGAATATTACTTGGAATGTGAATTGGGACGAAATCGCCAATAGATAAGGCCATTTTACAATTTGGGCCCAAGTTAGAAACAGAGCCTAAGGTGTAAATTATCGATAGTCCATATCTCGGAAACTATAAGAGATAATGCAATTTGGCAACCGGCAATGTAATTAGCATGCCGAATATTACTTGGAATGTGAATTGGAACGAAATCACCAATAGATAAGACCATTTTACAATTTGGGCCCAAGTTAGAAGCAGAGCCTAAGGTGTAAATTATCGATAGTCCATATCTCGGAAACTATAAGAGATAATGCAATTTGGCAACCGGCAATGTAATTAGCATGCCGAATATTACTTGGAATGTGAATTGGAACGAAATCGCCAATAGATAAGACCATTTTACAATTTGGGCCCAAGTTAGAAGCAGAGCCTAAGGTGTAAATTATCGATAGTCCATATCTCTGAAACTATAAGAGATAATGCAATTTGGCAACCGGCAATGTAATTAGCATGCCGAATATTACTTGGAATGTGAATTGGAACGAAATTGCCAATAGATAAGACCATTTTACAATTTGGGCCCAAGTTAGAAGCAGAGCCTAAGGTGTAAATTATCGATAGTCCATATCTCGGAAACTATAAGAGATAATGCAATTTCGCAACCTGCAATGTAATTAGCATGCCGAATATCACTTGGAATGTGAATTGGGACGAAATCGCCAATAGATAAGACCATTTTACAATTTGGGCCCAAGTTAGAAGCAGAGCCTAAGGTGTAAATTATCGATAGTCCATTTCTCGGAAACTATAAGAGATAATGCAATTTGGCAACCGGCAATGTAATTAGCATGCCGAATATTACTTGGAATGTGAATTGGAACGAAATCGCCAATCGATAAGACCATTTTACAATTTGGGCCCAAGTTAGAAGCAGAGCCTAAGGAGTAAATTATCGATAGTCCATATCTCGGAAACTATAAGAGATAATGCAATTTGGCAACCGGCAATGTAATTAGCATGCCGAATATTACTTGGAATGTGAATTGGAACGAAATCGCCAATAGATAAGACCATTTTACAATTTGGGCCCAAGTTAGAAGCAGAGCCTAAGGTGTAAATTATCGATAGTCCATATCTCGGAAACTATAAGAGATAATGCAATTTGGCAACCGGCAATGTAATTAGCATGCCGAATATTACTTGGAATGTGAATTGGAACGAAATCGCCAATAGATAAGACCATTTTACAATTTGGGCCCAAGTTAGAAGCAGAGCCTAAGGTGTAAATTATCGATAGTCCATATCTCGGAGACTATAAGAGATAATGCGATTTGGCAACCGGCAATGTAATTAGCATGCCGAATATTACTTGGAATGTGAATTGGAACGAAATCGCCAATAGATAAGACCATTTTACAATTTGGGCCCAAGTTAGAAGCAGAGCCTATGGTGTAAATTATCGATAGTCCATATCTCGGAAACTATAAAAGATAATGCAATTTGGCAACCGGCAATGTAATTAGCATGCCGAATATTACTTGGAATGTGAATTGGAACGAAATCGCCAATAGATAAGACCATTTTACAATTTGGGCCCAAGTTAGAAGCAGAGCCTAAGGTGTAAATTATCGATAGTCCATATCTCGGAAACTATAAGAGATAATGCAATTTTGCAACCGGCAATGTAATTAGCATGCCGAATATTACTTGGAATGTGAATTGGAACGAAATCGCCAATAGATAAGACCATTTTACAATTTGGGCCCAAGTTAGAAGCAGAGCCTAAGGTGTAAATTATCGATAGTCCATATCTCGGAAACTATAAGAGATAATGCAATTTGGCAACCGGCAATGTAATTAGCATGCCGAATATTACTTGGAATGTGAATTGGAACGAAATTGCCAATAGATAAGACCATTTTACAATTTGGGCCCAAGTTAGAAGCAGAGCCTAAGGTGTAAATTATCGATAGTCCATATCTCTGAAACTATAAGAGATAATGCAATTTCGCAACCGGCAATGTAATTAGCATGTCGAATATTACTTGGAATGTGAATTGGGACGAAATCGCCAATAGATAAGGCCATTTTACAATTTGGGCCCAAGTTAGAAGCAGAGCCTAATGTGTAAATTATCGATAGTCCATATCTCGGAAACTATAAGAGATAATGCAATTTGGCAACCGGCAATGTAATTTGCATGCCGAATATTACTTGGAATGTGAATTGGAACGAAATCACCAATAGATAAGACCATTTTACAATTTGGGCCCAAGTTAGAAGCAGAGCCTAAGGTGTAAATTATCGATAGTCCATATCTCGGAAACTATAAGAGATAATGCAATTTGGCAACCGGCAATGTAATTAGCATGCCGAATATTACTTGGAATGTGAATTGGAACGAAATCGCCAATAGATAAGACCATTTTACAATTTGGGCCCAAGTTAGAAGCAGAGCCTAAGGTGTAAATTATCGATAGTCCATATCTCTGAAACTATAAGAGATAATGCAATTTGGCAACCGGCAATGTAATTAGCATGCCGAATATTACTTGGAATGTGAATTGGAACGAAATTGCCAATAGATAAGACCATTTTACAATTTGGGCCCAAGTTAGAAGCAGAGCCTAAGGTGTAAATTATCGATAGTCCATATCTCTGAAACTATAAGAGATAATGCAATTTCGCAACCGGCAATGTAATTAGCATGCCGAATATTACTTGGAATGTGAATTGGGACGAAATCGCCAATAGATAAGGCCATTTTACAATTTGGGCCCAAGTTAGAAGCAGAGCCTAAGGTGTAAATTATCGATAGTCCATATCTCGGAAACTATAAGAGATAATGCAATTTCGCAACCGGCAATGTAATTAGCATGCCGAATATTACTTGGAGTGTGAATTGGAACGAAATCGCCAATAGATAAGACCATTTTACAATTTGAGCCCAAGTTAGAAGCAGAGCCTAAGGTGTAAATTATCGATAGTCCATATCTCGGAAACTATAAGAGATAATGCAATTTGGCAACCGGCAATGTAATTAGCATGCCGAATATTACTTGGAATGTGAATTGGAACGAAATCGCCAATAGATAAGACCATTTTACAATTTGGGCCCAAGTTAGAAGGAGAGCCTAAGGTGTAAATTATCGATAGTCCATATCTCGGAAACTATAAGAGATAATGCAATTTGGCAACCGGCAATGTAATTAGCATGCCGAATATTACTTGGAATGTGAATAGGAACGAAATCGCCAATAGATAAGACCATTTTACAATTTGGGCCCAAGTTAGAAGCAGAGCCTAAGGTGTAAATTATCGATAGTCCATATCTCGGAAACTATAAGAGATAATGCAATTTGGCAACCGGCAATGTAATTAGCATGCCGAATATTACTTGGAATGTGAATTGGAACGAAGTCGCCAATAGATAAGACCATTTTACAATTTGGGCCCAAGTTAGAAGCAGAGCCTAAGGTGTAAATTATCGATAGTCCATATCTCGGAAACTATAAGAGATAATGCAATTTGGCAACCGGCAATGTAATTAGCATGCCGAATATTACTTGGAATGTGAATTGGAACGAAATCGCCAATAGATAAGACCATTTTACAATTTGGGCCCAAGTTAGAAGCAGAACCTATGGTGTAAATTATCGATAGTCCATATCTCGGAAACTATAAGAGATAATGCAATTTGGTAACCGGCAATGTATTTAGCATGCCGAATATTACTTGGAATGTGAATTGGAACGAAATCGCCAATAGATAAGACCATTTTACAATTTGGGCCCAAGTTAGAAGCAGAGCCTAAGGTGTAAATTATCGATAGTCCATATCTCGGAAACTATAAGAGATAATGCAATTTGGCAACCGGCAATGTAATTAGCGTGCCGAATATTACTTGGAATGTGAATTGGAACGAAATCGCCAAAAGATAAGACCATTTTACAATTTGGGCCCAAGTTAGAAGCAGAGCCTAAGGTGTAAATTATCGATAGTCCATATCTCGGAAACTATAAGAGATAATGCAATTTGGCAACCGGCAATGTAATTAGCATGCCGAATATTACTTGGAATGTGAATTGGAACGAAATCGCCAATAGATAAGACCATTTTACAATTTGGGCCCAAGTTAGAAGCAGAGCCTAAGGTGTAAATTATTGATAGTCCATATCTCGGAAACTATAAGAGATAATGCAATTTCGCAACCGGCAATGTAATTAGCATGCCGAATATTACTTGGAGTGTGAATTGGAACGAAATCGCCAATAGATAAGACCATTTTACAATTTGGGCCCAAGTTAGAAGCAGAGCCTAAGGTGTAAATAATCGATAGTCCATATCTCGGAAACTATAAGAGATAATGCAATTTCGCAACCGGCAATGTAATTAGCATGCCGAATATTACTTGGAGTGTGAATTGGAACGAAATCGCCAATAGATAAGACCATTTTACAATTTGGGCCCAAGTTAGAAGCAGAGCCTAAGGTGTAAATAATCGATAGTCCATATCTCGGAAACTATAAGAGATAATGCAATTTCGCAACCGGCAATGTAATTAGCATGCCGAATATTACTTGGAGTGTGAATTGGAACGAAATCGCCAATAGATAAGACCATTTTACAATTTGGGCCCAAGTTAGAAGCAGAGCCTAAGGTGTAAATTATTGATAGTCCATATCTCGGAAACTATAAGAGATAATGCAATTTGGCAACCGGCAATGTAATTAGCATGCCGAATATTACTTGGAATGTGAATTGGAACGAAATCGCCAATAGATAAGACCATTTTACAATTTGGGCCCAAGTTAGAAGCAGAGCCTAAGGTGTAAATTATCGATAGTCCATATCTCGGAAACTATAAGAGATAATGCAATTTGGCAACCGGCAATGTAATTAGCATGCCGAATATTACTTGGAATGTGAATTGCAACGAAATCGCCAATAGATAAGACCATTTTACAATTTGGGCCCAAGTTAGAAGCAGAGCCTAAGGTGTAAATTATCGATAGTCCATATCTCGGAAACTATAAGAGATAATGCAATTTGGCAACCGGCAATGTATTTGGCATGCCGAATATTACTTGGAATGTGAATTGGAACGAAATCGCCAATAGATAAGACCATTTTACAATTTGGGCCCAAGTTAGAAGCAGAGCCTAAGGTGTAAATTATTGATAGTCCATATCTCGGAAACTATAAGAGATAATGCAATTTCGTAACCGGCAATGTAATTAGCATGCCGAATATCACTTGGAATGTGAATTGGGACGAAATCGCCAATAGATAAGACCATTTTACAATTTGGGCCCAAGTTAGAAGCAGAGCCTAAGGTGTAAACTATCGATAGTCCATATCTCGGAAACTATAAGAGATAATGCAATTTGGCAACCGGCAATGTAATTACCATGCCGAATATTACTTGGAATGTGAATTGGAACGAAATCGCCAATAGATAAGACCATTTTACAATTTGCGCCCAAGTTAGAAGCAGAGCCTAAAGTGTAAATTATCGATAGTCCATATCTCGGAAACTATAAGAGATAATGTAATTTGGCAACCGGCAATGTAATTAGCATGCCGAATATTACTTGGAATGTGAATTGGAACGAAATCGCCAATAGGTAAGACCATTTTACAATTTGGGCCCAAGTTAGAAGCAGAGCCTAAGGTGTAAATTATCGATAGTCCATATCTCGGAAACTATAAGAAATAATTCAATTTGGCAACCGGCAATGTAATTAGCATGCCGAATATTACTTGGAATGTGAATTGGAACGAAATCGCCAATAGATAAGACCATTTTACAATTTGGGCCCAAGTTAGAAGCAGAGCCTAAGGTGTAAATTATCGATAGTCCATATCTCTGAAACTATAAGAGATAATGCAATTTGGCAACCGGCAATGTAATTAGCATGCCGAATATTACTTGGAATGTGAATTGGAACGATATCGCCAATAGATAAGACCATTTTACAATTTGGGACCAAGTTAGAAGCAGAGCCTAAGGTGTAAATTATCGATAGTCCATATCTCTGAAACTATAAGAGATAATGCAATTTGGCAACCGGCAATGTAATTAGCATGCCGAATATTACTTGGAATGTGAATTGGAACGAAATTGCCAATAGATAAGACCATTTTACAATTTGGGCCCAAGTTAGAAGCAGAGCCTAAGGTGTAAATTGTCGATAGTCCATATCTCTGAAACTATAAGAGATAATGCAATTTCGCAACCGGCAATGTAATTAGCATGCCGAATATTACTTGGAATGTGAATTGGGACGAAATCGCCAATAGATAAGGCCATTTTACAATTTGGGCCCAAGTTAGAAGCAGAGCCTAAGGTGTAAATTATCGATAGTCCATATCTCGGAAACTATAAGAGATAATGCAATTTGGCAACCGGCAATGTAATTAGCATGCCGAATATTACTCGGAATGTGAATTGGAACGAAATCGCCAATAGATAAGACCATTTTACAATTTGGGCCCAAGATAGAAGCAGAGCCTAAGGTGTAAATTATTGATAGTCCATATCTCGGAAACTATAAGAGATAATGCAATTTCGCAAGCGGCAATGTAATTAGCATGCCGAATATTACTTGGAGTGTGAATTGGAACGAAATCGCCAATAGGTAAGACCATTTTACAATTTGGGCCCAAGTTAGAAGCAGAGCCTAAGGTGTAAATTATCGATAGTCCATATCTCGGAAACTATAAGAGATAATTCAATTTGGCAACCGGCAATGTAATTAGCATGCCGAATATTACTTGGAATGTGAAATGGAACGAAATCGCCAATAGATAAGACCATTTTACAATTTGGGCCCAAGTTAGAAGCAGAGCCTAAGGTGTAAATTATCGATAGTCCATATCTCGGAAACTATAAGAGATAATGCAATTTGGCAACCGGCAATGTAATTAGCATGCCGAATATTACTTGGAATGTGAATTGGAACGAAATCGCCAATAGATAAGACTATTTTACAATTTGGGAGCAAGTTAGAAGCAGAGCCTAAGGTGTAAATTATCGATAGTCCATATCTCGGAAACTATAAGAGAAAATGCAATTTGGCAACCGGCAATGTAATTAGCATGCCGAATATTACTTGGAATGTGAATTGGAACGAAATCGCCAATAGATAAGACCATTTTACAATTTGGGCCCAAGTTAGAAGCAGAGCCTATGGTGTAAATTATCGATAGTCCATATCTCGGAAACTATAAGAGATAATGCAATTTGGCAACCGGCAATGTAATTAGCTTGCCGAATATTACTTGGAATGTGAATTGGAACGAAATCGCCAATAGATAAGACCATTTTACAATTTGGGCCCAAGTTAGAAGCAGAGCCTAAGGTGTAAATTATCGATAGTGCATATCTCGGAAACTATAAGAGATAATGCAATTTGGCAACCGGCAATGTAATTAGCATGCCGAATATTACTTGGAATGTGAATTGGAACGAAATCGCCAATAGATAAGACCATTTTACAATTTGGGCCCAAGTTAGAAGCAGAGCCTAAGGTGTAAATTATTGATAGTCCATATCTCGGAAACTATAAGAGATAATGCAATTTCGCAACCTGCAATGTAATTAGCATGCCGAATATCACTTGGAATGTGAATTGGGACGAAATCGCCAATAGATAAGACCATTTTACAATTTGGGCCCAAGTTAGAAGCAGAGCCTAAGGTGTAAATTATCGATAGTCCATATCTCGGAAACTATAAGAGATAATGCAATTTGACAACCGGCAATGTAATTAGCATGCCGAATATTACTTGGAATGTGAATTGGAACGAAATCGCCAATAGATAAGACCATTTTACAATTTGGGCCCAAGTTAGAAGCAGAGCCTAAGGTGTAAATTATCGATAGTCCATATCTCGGAAACTATAAGAGATAATGCAATTTGGCAACCGGCAATGTAATTAGCATGCCGAATATTACTTGGAATGTGAATTGGAACGAAATCGCCAATAGATAAGACCATTTTACAATTTGGGCCCAAGTTAGAAGCAGAGCCTAAGGTGTAAATTATCGATAGTCCATATCTCGGAAACCATAAGAGATAATGCAATTTCGCAACCGGCAATGTAATTAGCATGCCGAATATCACTTGGAATGTGAATTGGGACGAAATCGCCAATAGATAAGACCATTTTACAATTTGGGCCCAAGTTAGAAGCAGAGCCTAAGGTGTAAATTATCGATAGTCCATTTCTCGGAAACTATAAGAGATAATGCAATTTGGCAACCGGCAATGTAATTAGCATGCCGAATATTACTTGGAATGTGAATTGGAACGAAATCGCCAATAGATAAGACCATTTTACAATTTGGGCCCAAGTTAGAAGCAGAGCCTAAGGAGTAAATTATCGATAGTCCATATCTCGGAAACTATAAGAGATAATGCAATTTGGCAACCGGCAATGTAATTAGCATGCCGAATATTACTTGGAATGTGAATTGGAACGAAATCGCCAATAGGTAAAACCATTTTACAATTTGGGCCCAAGTTAGAAGCAGAGCCTAAGGTGTAAATTATCGATAGTCCATATCTCGGAAACTATAAAAGATAATTCAATTTGGCAACCGGCAATGTAATTAGCATGCCGAATATTACTTGGAATGTGAATTGGAACGAAATCGCCAATAGATAAGACCATTTTACAATTTGAGCCCAAGTTAGAAGTAGAGCCTAAGGTGTAAATTATCGATAGTCCATATCTCGGAAACTATAAGAGATAATGCAATTTGGCAACCGGCAATGTAATTAGCATGCCGAATATTACTTGGAATGTGAATTGGAACGAAATCGCCAATAGATAAGACCATTTTACAATTTGGGCCCAAGTTAGAAGCAGAGCCTAAGGTGTAAATTATCGATAGTCCATATCTCGGAAACTATAAGAGATAATGCGATTTGGCAACCGGCAATGTAATTAGCATGCCGAATATTACTTGGAATGTGAATTGGAACGAAATCGCCAATAGATAAGACCATTTTACAATTTGGGCCCAAGTTAGAAGCAGAGCCTATGGTGTAAATTATCGATAGTCCATATCTCGGAAACTATAAAAGATAATGCAATTTGGCAACCGGCAATGTAATTAGCATGCCGAATATTACTTGGAATGTGAATTGGAACGAAATCGCCAATAGATAAGACCATTTTACAATTTGGGCCCAAGTTAGAAGCAGAGCCTAAGGTGTAAATTATCGATAGTCCATATCTCGGAAACTATAAGAGATAATGCAATTTGGCAACCGGCAATGTAATTAGCATGCCGAATATTACTTGGAATGTGAATTGGAACGAAATCGCCAATACATAAGACCATTTTACAATTTGGGCCCAAGTTAGAAGCAGAGCCTAAGGTGTAAATTATCGATAGTCCATATCTCGGAAACTATAAGAGATAATGCAATTTGGCAACCGGCAATGTAATTAGCATGCCGAATATTACTTGGAATGTGATTTGGAACGAAATTGCCAATAGATAAGACCATTTTACAATTTGGGCCCAAGTTAGAAGCAGAGCCTAAGGTGTAAATTATCGATAGTCCATATCTCTGAAACTATAAGAGATAATGCAATTTCGCAACCGGCAATGTAATTAGCATGTCGAATATTACTTGGAATGTGAATTGGGACGAAATCGCCAATAGATAAGGCCATTTTACAATTTGGGCCCAAGTTAGAAACAGAGCCTAAGGTGTAAATTATCGATAGTCCATATCTCGGAAACTATAAGAGATAATGCAATTTGGCAACCGGCAATGTAATTAGCATGCCGAATATTACTTGGAATGTGAATTGGAACGAAATCACCAATAGATAAGACCATTTTACAATTTGGGCCCAAGTTAGAAGCAGAGCCTAAGGTGTAAATTATCGATAGTCCATATCTCGGAAACTATAAGAGATAATGCAATTTGGCAACCGGCAATGTAATTAGCATGCCGAATATTACTTGGAATGTGAATTGGAACGAAATCGCCAATAGATAAGACCATTTTACAATTTGGGCCCAAGTTAGAAGCAGAGCCTAAGGTGTAAATTATCGATAGTCCATATCTCTGAAACTATAAGAGATAATGCAATTTGGCAACCGGCAATGTAATTAGCATGCCGAATATTACTTGGAATGTGAATTGGAACGAAATTGCCAATAGATAAGACCATTTTACAATTTGGGCCCAAGTTAGAAGCAGAGCCTAAGGTGTAAATTATCGATAGTCCATATCTCTGAAACTATAAGAGATAATGCAATTTCGCAACCGGCAATGTAATTAGCATGCCGAATATTACTTGGAATGTGAATTGGGACGAAATCGCCAATAGATAAGGCCATTTTACAATTTGGGCCCAAGTTAGAAGCAGAGCCTAAGGTGTAAATTATCGATAGTCCATATCTCGGAAACTATAAGAGATAATGCAATTTGGCAACCGGCATTGTAATTAGCATGCCGAATATTACTTGGAATGTGAATTGGAACGAAATCGCCAATAGATAAGGCCATTTTACAATTTGGGCCCAAGTTAGAAGCAGAGCCTAAGGTGTAAATTATTGATAGTCCATATCTCGGAAACTATAAGAGATAATGCAATTTCGCAACCGGCAATGTAATTAGCATGCCGAATATTACTTGGAGTGTGAATTGGAACGAAATCGCCAATAGATAAGACCATTTTACAATTTGAGCCCAAGTTAGAAGCAGAGCCTAAGGTGTAAATTATCGATAGTCCATATCTCGGAAACTATAAGAGATAATGCAATTTGGCAACCGGCAATGTAATTAGCATGCCGAATATTACTTGGAATGTGAATTGGAACGAAATCGCCAATAGATAAGACCATTTTACAATTTGGGCCCAAGTTAGAAGCAGAGCCTAAGGTGTAAATTATCGATAGTCCATATCTCGGAAACTATAAGAGATAATGCAATTTGGCAACCGGCAATGTAATTAGCATGCCGATTATTACTTGGAATGTGAATTGGAACGAAATCGCCAATAGATAAGACCATTTTACAATTTGGGCACAAGTTAGAAGCAGAGCCTAAGGTGTAAATTATCGATAGTCCATATCTCGGAAACTATAAGAGATAATGCAATTTGGCAACCGGCAATGTAATTAGCATGCCGAATATTACTTGGAATGTGAATTGGAACGAAATCGCCAATAGATAAGACCATTTTACAATTTGGGCCCAAGTTAGAAGCAGAGCCTAAGGTGTAAATTATCGATAGTCCATATCTCGGAAACTATAAGAGATAATGCAATTTGGCAACCGGCAATGTAATTAGCATGCCGAATATTACTTGGAATGTGAATTGGAACGAAATCGCCAATAGATAAGACCATTTTACAATTTGGGCCCAAGTTAGAAGCAGAACCTATGGTGTAAATTATCGATAGTCCATATCTCGGAAACTATAAGAGATAATGCAATTTGGTAACCGGCAATGTAATTAGCATGCCGAATATTACTTGGAATGTGAATTGGAACAAAATCGCCAATAGATAAGACCATTTTACAATTTGGGCCCAAGTTAGAAGCAGAGCCTAAGGTGTAAATTATCGATAGTCCATATCTCGGAAACTATAAGAGATAATGCAATTTGGCAACCGGCAATGTAATTAGCATGCCGAATATTACTTGGAATGTGAATTGGAACGAAATCGCCAAAAGATAAGACCATTTTACAATTTGGGCCCAAGTTAGAAGCAGAGCCTAAGGTGTAAATTATCGATAGTCCATATCTCGGAAACTATAAGAGATAATGCAATTTGGCAACCGGCAATGTAATTAGCATGCCGAATATTACTTGGAATGTGAATTGGAACGAAATCGCCAATAGATAAGACCATTTTACAATTTGGGCCCAAGTTAGAAGCAGAGCCTAAGGTGTAAATTATTGATAGTCCATATCTCGGAAACTATAAGAGATAATGCAATTTCGCAACCGGCAATGTAATTAGCATGCCGAATATTACTTGGAGTGTGAATTGGAACGAAATCGCCAATAGATAAGACCATTTTACAATTTGGGCCCAAGTTAGAAGCAGAGCCTAAGGTGTAAATTATCGATAGTCCATATCTCGGAAACTATAAGAGATAATGCAATTTGGCAACCGGCAATGTAATTAGCATGCCGAATATTACTTGGAATGTGAATTGGAACGAAATCGCCAATAGATAAGACCATTTTACAATTTGGGCCCAAGTTAGAAGCAGAGCCAAAGGTGTAAATTATCGATAGTCCATATCTCGGAAACTATAAGAGATAATGCAATTTGGCAACCGGCAATGTAATTAGCATGCCGAATATTACTTGGAATGTGAATTGGAACGAAATCGCCAATAGATAAGACCATTTTACAATTTGGGCCCAAGTTAGAAGCAGAGCCTAAGGTGTAAATTATCGATAGTCCATATCTCGGAAACTATAAGAGATAATGCAATTTGGCAACCGGCAATGTAATTAGCATGCCGAATATTACTTGGACTGTGAATTGGAACGAAATCGCCAATAGATAAGACCATTTTACAATTTGGGCCCAAGTTAGAAACAGAGCCTAATGTGTAAATTATTGATAGTCCATATCTCGGAAACTATAAGAGATAATGCAATTTCGCAACCGGCAATGTAATTAGCATGCCGAATATCACTTGGAATGTGAATTGGGACGAAATCGCCAATAGATAAGACCATTATACAATTTGGGCCCAAGTTAGAAGCCGAGCCTATGGTGTAAATTATCGATAGTCCATATCTCGGAAACTATAAGAGATAATGCAATTTGGCAACCGGCAATGTAATTAGCATGCCGAATATTACTTGGAATGTGAATTGGAACAAAATCGCCAATAGATAAGACCATTTTACAATTTGGGCCCAAGTTAGAAGCAGAGCCTAAGGTGTAAATTATCGATAGTCCATATCTCGGAAACTATAAGAGATAATGCAATTTGGCAACCGGCAATGTAATTAGCATGCCGAATATTACTTGGAATGTGAATTGGAACAAAATCGCCAATAGATAAGACCATTTTACAATTTGGGCCCAAGTTAGAAGCAGAGCCTAAGGTGTAAATTATCGATAGTCCATATCTCGGAAACTATAAGAGATAATGCAATTTGGCAACCGGCAATGTAATTAGCATGCCGAATATTACTTGGAATGTGAATTGCAACGAAATCGCCAATAGATAAGACCATTTTACAATTTGGGCCCAAGTTAGAAGCAGATCCTAAGGTGTAAATTATCGATAGTCCATATCTCGGAAACTATAAGAGATAATGCAATTTGGCAACCGGCAATGTAATTAGCATGCCGAATGTTACTTGGAATGTGAATTGGAACGAAATCGCCAATAGATAAGACCATTTTACAATTTGGGCCCAAGTTAGAAGCAAAGCCTAAGGTGTAAATTATTGATAGTCCATATCTCGGAAACTATAAGAGATAATGCAATTTCGCAACCGGCAATGTAATTAGCATGCCGAATATCACTTGGAATGTGAATTGGGACGAAATCGCCAATAGATAAGACCATTTTACAATTTGGGCTCAAGTTAGAAGCAGAGCCTGAGGTGTTAATTATCGATAGTCCATATCTAGGAAACCATAAGAGATAATGCAATTTGGCAACCGGCAATGTAATTAGCATGCCGAATATTACTTGGAATGTGAATTGGAACGAAATCGCCAATAGATAAGACCATTTTACAATTTGGGCCCAAGTTAGAAGCAGAGCCTAAGGTGTAAATTATCGATAGTCCATATCTCGGAAACTATAACAGATAATGCAATTTGGCAACCGGCAATGTAATTAGCATGCCGAATACTACTTGGAATGTGAATTGGAACGAAATCGCCAATAGGTAAGACCATTTAACAATTTGGGCCCAAGTTAGAAGCAGAGCCTAAGGTGTAAATTATCGATAGTCCATATCTCGGAAACTATAAGAGATAATTCAATTTGGCAACCGGCAATGTAATTATCATGCCGAATATTACTTGGAATGTTAATTGGAACGAAATCACCAATAGATAAGACCATTTTACAATTTGGGCCCAAGTTAGAAGCAGAGACTAAGGTGTAAATTATCGATGGTCCATATCTCGGAAACTATAAGAGATAATGCAATTTGGCAACCGGCAATGTAATTAGCATGCCGAATATTACTTGGAATGTGAATTGGAACGAAATCGCCAATAGATAAGACCATTTTACAATTTGGGCCCAAGTTAGAAGCAGAACCTAAGGTGTAAATTATCGATAGTCCATATCTCGGAAACTATAAGAGATAATGCAATTTGGCAACCGGCAATGTAATTAGCATGCCGAATATTACTTGGAATGTGAATTGGAACGAAATCGCCAATAGATAAGACCATTTTACAATTTGGGCCCAAGTTAGAAGCAGAGCCTAAGGTGTAAATTATCGATAGTCCATATCTCGGAAACTATAAGATATAATGCAATTTGGCAACCGGCAATGTAATTAGCATGCCGAATATTACTTGGAATGTGAATTGGAACGAAATCGCCAATTGATAAGACCATTTTACAATTTGGGCCCAAGTTAAAAGCAGAGCCTAAGGTGTAAATTATCGATAGTCCATATCTCGGAAACTATAAGAGATAATACAATTTGGCAACCGGCAATGTAATTAGCATGCCGAATATTACTTGGAATGTGAATTGGAACGAAATCGCCAATAGATAAGACCATTTTACAATTTGGGCCCAAGTTAGAAGCAGAGCCTAAGGTGTAAATAATCGATAGTCCATATCTCGGAAACTATAAGAGATAATGCAATTTCGCAACCGGCAATGTAATTAGCATGCCGAATATTACTTGGAGTGTGAATTTGAACGAAATCGCCAATAGATAAGACCATTTTACAATTTGGGCCCAAGTTAGAAGCAGAGCCTAAGGTGTAAATTATCGATAGTCCATATCTCGGAAACTATAAGAGATAATGCAATTTGGCAACCGGTAATGTAATTAGCATGCCGAATATTACTTGGAATGTGAATTGGAACGAAATCGCCAATAGATAAGACCATTTTACAATTTGGGCCCAAGTTAGAAGCAGAGCCTAAGGTGTAAATTATCGATAGTCCATATCTCGGAAACTATAAGAGATAATGCAATTTGGCAACCGGCAATGTAATTAGCATGCCGAATATTACTTGGAATGTGAATTGGAACGAAATCGCCAATAGATAAGACCATTTTACAATTTGGGCCCAAGTTAGAAGCAGAGCCTAAGGTGTAAATTATCGATAGTCCATATCTCGGAAACTATAAGAGATAATGCAATTTGGCAACCGGCAATGTAATTAGCATGCCGAATATTACTTGGAATGTGAATTGCAACGAAATCGCCAATAGATAAGACCATTTTACAATTTGGGCCCAAGTTAGAAGCAGAGCCTAAGGTGTAAATTATCGATAGTCCATATCTCGGAAACTATAAGAGATAATGCAATTTGGCAACCGGCAATGTATTTGGCATGCCGAATATTACTTGGAATGTGAATTGGAACGAAATCGCCAATAGATAAGACCATTTTACAATTTGGGCCCAACTTAGAAGCAGAGCCTAAGGTGTAAATTATTGATAGTCCATATCTCGGAAACTATAAGAGATAATGCAATTTCGCAACCGGCAATGTAATTAGCATGCCGAATATCACTTGGAATGTGAATTGGGACGAAATCGCCAATAGATAAGACCATTTTACAATTTGGGCCCAAGTTAGAAGCAGAGCCTAAGGTGTAAATTATCGATAGTCCATATCTCGGAAACTATAAGAGATAATGCAATTTGGCAACCGACAATGTAATTACCATGCCGAATATTACTTGGAATGTGAATTGGAACGAAATCGCCAATAGATAAGACCATTTTACAATTTGGGCCCAAGTTAGAAGCAGAGCCTAAGGTGTAAATTATCGATAGTCCATATCTCGGAAACTATAAGAGATAATGCAATTTAGCAACCGGCAATGTAATTAGCATGCCGAATATTACTTGGAATGTGAATTGGAACGAAATCGCCAATAGGTAAGACCATTTTACAATTTGGGCCCAAGTTAGAAACAGAGCCTATGGTGTAAATTATCGATAGTCCATATCTCGGAAACTATAAGAAATAATTCAATTTGGCAACCGGCAATGTAATTAGCATGCCGAATATTACTTGGAATGTGAATTGGAACGAAATCGCCAATAGATAAGACCATTTTACAATTTGGGCCCAAGTTAGAAGCAGAGCCTAAGGTGTAAATTATCGATAGTCGATATCTCGGAAACTATAAGAGATAATGCAATTTGGCAACCGGCAATGTAATTAGCATGAAGAATATTACTTGGAATGTGAATTGGAACGAAATCGCCAATAGATAAGACCATTTTACAATTTGGGCCCAAGTTAGAAGCAGAGCCTAAGGTGTAAATTATCGATAGTCCATATCTCGGAAACTATAAGAGATAATGCAATTTGGCAACCGGCAATGTAATTAGCATGCCAAATATTACTTGGAATGTGAATTGGAACGAAATCGCCAATAGATAAGACCATTTTACAATTTGGGCCCAAGTTAGAAGCAGAGCCTATGGTGTAAATTATCGATAGCCCATATCTCGGAAACTATAAGAGATAATGCAATTTGGCAACCGGCAATGTAATTAACATGCCGAATATTACTTGGAATGTGAATTGGAACGAAATCGCCAATAGATAAGACCATTTTACAATTTGGGCCCAAGTTAGAAGCAGAGCCTAAGGTGTAAATTATCGATTGTCCATATCTCGGAAACTATAAGAGATAATGCAATTTGGCAACCGGCAATATAATTAGCATGCCGAATATTACTTGGAATGTGAATTGGAACGAAATCGCCAATAGATAAGACCATTTTACAATTTGGGCCCAAGTTAGAAGCAGAGCCTAAGGTGTAAATTATCGATAGTCCATATCTCGGAAACTATAAGAGATAATGCAATTTGGCAACCGGCAATGTAATTAGCATGCCGAATATTACTTGGAATGTGAATTGGAACGAAATTGCCAATAGATAAGACCTTTTTACAATATGGGCCCAAGTTAGAAGCAGAGCCTAAGGTGTAAATAATCGATAGTCCATATCTCTGAAACTATAAGAGATAATGCAATTTCGCAACCGGCAATGTAATTAGCATGCCGAATATCATTGGAATGTGAATTGGGACGAAATCGCCAATAAATAAGGCCATTTTACAATTTGGGCCCAAGTTAGAAGCAGAGCCTAAGGTGTAAATTATCGATAGACCATATCTCGGAAACTATAAGAGATAATGCAATTTGGCAACCGGCAATGTAATTAGCATGCCGAATATTACTTGGAATGTGAATTGGAACGAAATCGCCAATAGATAAGACCATTTTATAATTTGGGCCCAAGTTAGAAGCAGAGCCTAAGGTGTAAATTATTGATAGTCCATATCTCGGAAACTATAAGAGATAATGCAATTTCGCAACCGGCAATGTAATTAGCATGCCGAATATTACTTGGAGTGTGAATTGGAACGAAATCGCCAATAGATAAGACCATTTTACAATTTGGGCCCAAGTTAGAAGCAGAGCCTAAGGTGTAAATTATCGATAGTCCATATCTCGGAATCTATAAGAGATAATGCAATTTGGCAACAGGCAATGTAATTAGCATGCCGAATATTACTTGGAATGTGAATTGGAACGAAATCGCCAATAGATAAGACCATTTTACAATTTGGGCCCAAGTTAGAAACAGAGCCTAAGGTGTAAATTATCGATAGCCCATATCTCGGAAACTATAAGAGATAATGCAATTTGGCAACCGGCAATGTAATTAGCATGCCGAATATTACTTGGAATGTGAATTGGAACGAAATCGCCAATAGATAAGACCATTCTACAATTTGGGCCCAAGTTAGAAGCAGAGCCTAAGGTGTAAATTATCGATAGTCCATATCTCGGAAACTATAAGAGATAATGCAATTTGGCAACCGGCAATGTAATTAGCATGCCGAATATTACTTGGAATGTGAATTGGAACGAAATCGCCAATAGATAAGACCATTTTACAATTTGGGCCCAAGTTAGAAGCAGAGCCTAAGGTGTAAATTATCGATAGTCCATATCTCGGAAACTATAAGAGATAATGCAATTTGGCAACCGGCAATGTAATTAGCATGCCGAATATTACTTGGAATGTGAATTGGAACGAAATCGCCAATAGATAAGACCATTTTACAATTTGGGCCCAAGTTAGAAGCAGAGCCTAAGGTGTAAATTATTGATAGTCCATATCTCGGAAACTATAAGAGATAATGCAATTTCGCAACCGGCAATGTAATTAGCATGCCGAATATCACTTGGAATGTGAATTGGGACGAAATCGCCAATAGATAAGACCATTTTACAATTTGGGCCCAAGTTAGAAGCAGAGCCTAAGGTGTAAATTATCGATAGTCCATATCTCGGAAACTATAAGAGATAATGCAATTTGGCAACCGGCAATGTAATTAGCATGCCAAATATTACTTGGAATGTGAATTGGAACGAAATCGCCAATAGATAAGACCATTTTACAATTTGGGCCCAAGTTAGAAGCAGAGCCTATGGTGTAAATTATCGATAGTCCATATCTCGGAAACTATAAGAGATAATGCAATTTGGCAACCGGCAATGTAATTAGCATGACAAATATTACTTGGAATGTGAATTGGAACGAAATCGCCAATAGATAAGACCATTTTACAATTTGGGCCCAAGTTAGAAGCAGAGCCTAAGGTGTAAATTATCGATAGTCCATATCTCGGAAACTATAAGAGATAATGCAATTTGGCAACCGGCAATGTAATTAGCATGCCGAATATTACTTGGAATGTGAATTGGAACGAAATCGCCAATAGATAAGACCATTTTACAATTTGGGCCCAAGTTAGAAGCAGAGCCTAAGATGTAAATTATCGATAGTCCATATCTCGGAAACTATAAGAGATAATGCAATTTGGCAACCGGCAATGTAATTAGCATGCCGAATATTACTTGGAATGTGAATTGGAACGAAATTGCCAATAGATAAGACCTTTTTACAATATGGGCCCAAGTTAGAAGCAGAGCCTAAGGTGTAAATAATCGATAGTCCATATCTCTGAAACTATAAGAGATAATGCAATTTCGCAACCGGCTATGTAATTAGCATGCCGAATATCATTGGAATGTGAATTGAGACGAAATCGCCAATAGATAAGGCCATTTTACAATTTGGGCCCAAGTTAGAAGCAGAGCCTAAGGTGTAAATTATCGATAGTCCATATCTCGGAAACTATAAGAGATAATGCAATTTGGCAACCGGCAATGTAATTAGCATGCCGAATATTACTTGGAATGTGAATTGGAACGAAATCGCCAATAGATAAGACCATTTTACAATTTGGGCCCAAGTTAGAAGCAGAGCCTAAGGTGTAAATTATTGATAGTTCATATCTCGGAAACTATAAGAGATAATGCAATTTGGCAACCGGCAATGTAATTAGCATGCCGAATATTACTTGGAATGTGAATTGGAACGAAATCGCCAATAGATAAGACCATTTTACAATTTGGGCCCAAGTTAGAAGCAGAGCCTAAGGTGTAAATTATCGATAGTCCATATCTCGGAAACTATAAGAGATAATGCAATTTGGCAACCGGCAATGTAATTAGCATGCCGAATATTACTTGGAGTGTGAATTGGAACGAAATCGGCAATAGATAAGACCATTTTACAATTTGGGCCCAAGTTAGAAGCAGAGCCAAAGGTGTAAATTATCGATAGTCCATATCTCGGAAACTATAAGAGATAATGCAATTTGACAACCGGCAATGTAATTTGCATGCCGAATATTACTTGGAATGTGAATTGGAACGAAATCGCCAATAGAGAAGACCATTTTACAATTTGGGCCCAAGTTAGAAGCAGAGCCTAAGGTGTAAATTATCGATAGTCCATATCTCGGAAACTATAAGAGATAATGCAATTTGGCAACCGGCAATGTAATTAGCATGCCGAATATCACTTGGAATGTGAATTGGGACGAAATCGCCAATAGATAAGACCATTTTACAATTTGGGCCCAAGTTAGAAGCAGAGCCTAAGGTGTAAATTATCGATAGTCCATATCTCGGAAACCATAAGAGATAATGAAATTTGGCAACCGGCAATGTAATTAGCATGCCGAATATTACTTGGAATGTGAACTGTAACGAAATCGCCAATAGATAAGACCATTTTACAATTTGGGCCCAAGTTAGAAGCAGAGCCTAAGGTGTAAATTATCGATAGTCCATATCTCGGAAACTATAAGAGATAATGCAATTTGGCAACCGGCAATGTAATTAGCATGCCGAATATTACTTGGAATGTGAATTGGAACGAAATCGCCAATAGATAAGACCATTTTACAATTTGGGAGCAAGTTAGAAGCAGAGCCTAAGGTGTAAATTATCGATAGTCCATATCTCGGAAACTATAAGAGATAATGCAATTTGGCAACCGGCAATGTAATTAGCATGCCGAATATTACTTGGAATGTGAATTGGAACGAAATCGCCAATAGATAAGACCATTTTACAATTTGGGCCCAAGTTAGAAGCAGAGCCTATGGTGTAAATTATCGATAGTCCATATCTCGGAAACTATTAGAGATAATGCAATTTGGCAACCGGCAATGTAATTAGCATGCCGAATATTACTTGGAATGTGAATTGGAACGAAATCGCCAATAGATAAGACCATTTTACAATTTGGGCCCAAGTTAGAAGCAGAGCCTAAGGTGTAAATTATCGATAGTCCATATCTCGGAAACTATAAGAGATAATGCAATTTGGCAACCGGCAATGTAATTAGCATGCCGAATATTACTTGGAATGTGAATTGGAACGAAATCGCCAATAGATAAGACCATTTTACAATTTGGGCCCAAGTTAGAAGCAGAGCCTAAGGTGTAAATTATCGATAGTCCATATCTGGGAAACTATAAGAGATAATGCAATTTGGCAACCGGCAATGTAATTAGCATGCCGAATATTACTTGGAATGTGAATTGGAACGAAATCGCCAATAGATAAGACCATTTTACAATTTGGGCCCAAGTTAGAAGCAGAGCCTAAGGTGTAAATTATCGATAGTCCATATCTCGGAAACTATAAGAGATAATGCAATTTGGCAACCGGCAATGTAATTAGCATGCCGAATATTACTTGGAATGTGAATTGGAACGAAATCGCCAATAGATAAGACCATTTTACAATTTGGGCCCAAGTTAGAAGCAGAGCCTAAGGTGTAAATTATCGATAGTCCATATCTCGGAAACTATAAGAGATAATGCAATTTCGCAACCGGCAATGTAATTAGCATGTCGAATATTACTTGGAGTGTGAATTGGAACGAAATCGCCAATAGACAAGACCATTTTACAATTTGGGCCCAAGTTAGAAGCAGAGCCTAAGGTGTAAATTATCGATAGTCCATATCTCGGAAACTATAAGAGATAATGCAATTTGGCAACCGGCAATGTAATTAGCATGCCGAATATTACTTGGAATGTGAATTGGAACGAAATCGCCAATAGATAAGACCATTTTACAATTTGGGCCCAAGTTAGAAGCAGAGCCTAAGGTGTAAATTATCGATAGTCCATATCTCGGAAACTATAAGAGATAATGCAATTTGGCAACCGGCAATGTAATTAGCATGCCGAATATTACTTGGAATGTGAATTGGAACGAAATCGCCAATAGATAAGACCATTTTACAATTTGGGCCCAAGTTAGAAGCAGAGCCTAAGGTGTAAATTATCGATAGTCCATATCTCGGAAACTATAAGAGATAATGCAATTTCGCAACCGGCAATGTAATTAGCATGCCGAATATTACTTGGAGTGTGAATTGGAACGAAATCGCCAATAGACAAGACCATTTTACAATTTGGGCCCAAGTTAGAAGCAGAGCCTAAGGTGTAAATTATCGATAGTCCATATCTCGGAAACTATAAGAGATAATGCAATTTGGCAACCGGCAATGTAATTAGCATGCCGAATATTACTTGGAATGTGAATTGGAACGAAATCGCCAATAGATAAGACCATTTTACAATTTGGGCCCAAGTTAGAAGCAGAGCCTAAGGTGTAAATTATCGATAGTCCATATCTCGGAAACTATAAGAGATAATGCAATTTGGCAACCGGCAATGTAATTAGCATGCCGAATATTACTTGGAATGTGAATTGGAACGAAATCGCCAATAGATAAGACCATTTTACAATTTGGGCCCAAGTTAGAAGCAGAGCCTAAGGTGTAAATTATCAATAGTCCATATCTCGGAAACTATAAGAGATAATGCAATTTGGCAACCGGCAATATAATTAGCATGCCGAATATTACTTGGAATGTGAATTGCAACGAAATCGCCAATAGATAAGACCATTTTACAATTTGGGCCCAAGTTAGAAGCAGAGCCTAAGGTGTAAATTATCGATAGTCCATATCTCGGAAACTATAAGAGATAATGCAATTTGGCAACCGGCAATGTAATTAGCATGCCGAATATTACTTGGAATGTGAATTGGAACGAAATCGCCAATAGATAAGACCATTTTACAATTTGGGCCCAAGTTAGAAGCAGAGCCTAAGGTGTAAATTATTGATAGTCCATATCTCGGAAACTATAAGAGATAATGCAATTTCGCAACCGGCAATGTAATTAGCATGCCGAATATCACTTGGAATGTGAATTGGGACGAAATCGCCAATAGATAAGACCATTTTACAATTTGGGCCCAAGTTAGAAGCAGAGCCTAAGGTGTAAATTATCGATAGTCCATATCTCGGAAACTATAAGAGATAATGCAATTTGGCAACCGGCAATGTAATTAGCATGCCGAATATTAGTTGGAATGTGAATTGGAACGAAATCGCCAATAGATAAGACCATTTTACAATTTGGGCCCAAGTTAGAAGCAGAGCCTAAGGTGTAAATTATCGATAGTCCATATCTCGGAAACTATAAGAGATAATGCAATTTGGCAACCGGCAATGTAATTAGCATGCCGAATATTACTTGGAATGTGAATTGGAACGAAATCGCCAATAGATAAGACCATTTTACAATTTGGGCCCAAGTTAGAAGCAGAGCCTAAGGTGTAAATTATCGGTAGTCCATATCTCGGAAACTATAAGAGATAATGCAATTTGGCCACCGGCAATGTAATTAGCATGCCGAATACTACTTGGAATGTGAATTGGAACGAAATCGCCAATAGGTAAGACCATTTTACAATTTGGTCCCAAGTTAGAAGCAGAGCCTAAGGTGTAAATTATCGATAGTCCATATCTCGGAAACTATAAGAGATAATTCAATTTGGCAACCGGCAATGTAATTATCATGCCGAATATTACTTGGAATGTTAATAGGAACGAAATCGCCAATAGATAAGACCATTTTACAATTTGGGCCCAAGTTAGAAACAGAGCCTAAGGTGTAAATTATCGATAGTCCATATCTCGGAAACTATAAGAGATAATGCAATTTGGCAACCGGCAATGTAATTAGCATGCCGAATACTACTTGGAATGTGAATTGGAACGAAATCGCCAATAGGTAAGACCATTTTACAATTTGGTCCCAAGTTAGAAGCAGAGCCTAAGGTGTAAATTATCGATAGTCCATATCTCGGAAACTATAAGAGATAATTCAATTTGGCAACCGGCAATGTAATTATCATGCCGAATATTACTTGGAGTGTGAATTGGAACGAAATCGCCAATAGATAAGACCATTTTACAATTTGGGCCCAAGTTAGAAGCAGAGCCTAAGGTGTAAATTATCGATAGTCCATATCTCGGAAACTATAAGAGATAATGCAATTTGGCAACCGGCAATGTAATTAGCATGCCGAATATAACTTGGAATGTGAATTGGAACGAAATCGCCAATAGATAAGACCATTTTACAATTTGGGCCCAAGTTAGAAGCAGAGCCTAAGGTGTAAATTATCGATAGTCCATATCTCGGAAACTATAAGAGATAATGCAATTTCGCAACCGGCAATGTAATTAGCATGCCGAATATCACTTGGAGTGTGAATTGGGACGAAATCGCCAATAGATAAGACCATTTTACAATTTGGGCCCAAGTTAGAAGCAGAGCCTAAGGTGTAAATTATCGATAGTCCATATCTCGGAAACTATAAGAGATAATGCAATTTGGCAACCGGCAATGTAATTAGCATGCCGAATATTAGTTGGAATGTGAATTGGAACGAAATCGCCAATAGATAAGACCATTTTACAATTTGGGCCCAAGTTAGAAGCAGAGCCTAAGGTGTAAATTATCGATAGTCCATATCTCGGAAACTATAAGAGATAATGCAATTTGGCAACCGGCAATGTAATTAGCATGCCGAATATTACTTGGAATGTGAATTGGAACGAAATCGCCAATAGATAAGACCATTTTACAATTTGGGCCCAAGTTAGAAGCAGAGCCTAAGGTGTAAATTATCGGTAGTCCATATCTCGGAAACTATAAGAGATAATGCAATTTGGCAACCGGCAATGTAATTAGCATGCCGAATACTACTTGGAATGTGAATTGGAACGAAATCGCCAATAGGTAAGACCATTTTACAATTTGGTCCCAAGTTAGAAGCAGAGCCTAAGGTGTAAATTATCGATAGTCCATATCTCGGAAACTATAAGAGATAATTCAATTTGGCAACCGGCAATGTAATTATCATGCCGAATATTACTTGGAATGTGAATTGGAACGAAATCGCCAATAGATAAGACCATTTTACAATTTGGGCCCAAGTTAGAAACAGAGCCTAAGGTGTAAATTATCGATAGTCCATATCTCGGAAACTATAAGAGATAATGCAATTTGGCAACCGGCAATGTAATTAGCATGCTGAATATTACTTGGAATGTGAATTAGAACGAAATCGCCAATAGATAAGACCATTTTACAATTTGGGCCCAAGTTAGAAGCAGAGCCTAAGGTGTAAATTATCGATAGTCCATATCTCGGAAACTATAAGAGATAATGCAATTTTGCAACCGGCAATGTAATTAGCATGCCGAATATTACTTGGAATGTGAATTGGAACGAAATCGCCAATAGGTAAGACCATTTTACAATTTGGGCCCAAGTTAGAAGCAGAGCCTAAGGTGTAAATTATCGATAGTCCATATCTCGGAAACTATAAGAGATAATGCAATTTGGCAACCGGCAATGTAATTAGCATGCCGAATATTACTTGGAATGTGAATTGGAACGAAATCGCCAATAGATAAGACCATTTTACAATTTGGGCCCAAGTTAGAAGCAGAGCCTAAGGTGTAAATTATTGATAGTCCATATCTCGGAAACTATAAGAGATAATGCAATTTCGCAACCGGCAATGTAATTAGCATGCCGAATATTACTTGGAGTGTGAATTGGAACGAAATCGCCAATAGATAAGACCATTTTACAATTTGGGCCCAAGTTAGAAGCAGAGCCTAAGGTGTAAATTATCGATAGTCCATATCTCGGAAACTATAAGAGATAATGCAATTTGGCAACCGGCAATGTAATTAGCATGCCGAATATTACTTGGAATGTGAATTGGAACGAAATCGCCAATAGATAAGACCATTTTACAATTTGGGCCCAAGTTAGAAGCAGAGCCTAAGGTGTAAATTATCGATAGTCCATATCTCGGAAACTATAAGAGATAATGCAATTTGGCAACCGGCAATGTAATTAGCATGCCGAATATTACTTGGAATGTGAATTGGAACGAAATCGCCAATAGATAAGACCATTTTACAATTTGGGCCCAAGTTAGAAGCAGAGCCTAAGGTGTAAATTATTGATAGTCCATATCTCGGAAACTATAAGAGATAATGCAATTTCGCAACCGGCAATGTAATTAGCATGCCGAATATTACTTGGAGTGTGAATTGGAACGAAATCGCCAATAGATAAGACCATTTTACAATTTGGGCCCAAGTTAGAAGCAGAGCCTAAGGTGTAAATTATCGATAGTCCATATCTCGGAAACTATAAGAGATAATGCAATTTGGCAACCGGCAATGTAATTAGCATGCCGAATATTACTTGGAATGTGAATTGGAACGAAATCGCCAATAGATAAGACCATTTTACAATTTGGGCCCAAGTTAGAAGCAGAGCCTAAGGTGTAAATTATCGATAGTCCATATCTCGGAAACTATAAGAGATAATGCAATTTGGCAACCGGCAATGTAATTAGCATGCCGAATATCACTTGGAATGTGAATTGGAACGAAATCGCCAATAGATAAGACCATTTTACAATTTGGGCCCAAGTTAGAAGCAGAGCCTAAGGTGTAAATTATCGATAGTCCATATCTCGGAAACTATAAGAGATAATGCAATTTGGCAACCGGCAATGTAATTAGCATGCCGAATATTGCTTGGAATGTGAATTGGAACGAAATCGCCAATAGATAAGACCATTTTACAATTTGGGCCCAAGTTAGAAGCAGAGCCTAAGGTGTAAATTATCGATAGTCCATATCTCGGAAACTATAAGAGATAATGCAATTTGGCAACCGGCAATGCAATTAGCATGCCGAATATTACTTGGAATGTGAATTGGAACGAAATCGCCAATAGATAAGACCATTTTACAATTTGGGCCCAAGTTAGAAGCAGAGCCTAAGGTGTAAATTATTGATAGTCCATATCTCGGAAACTATAAGAGATAATGCAATTTCGCAACCGGCAATGTAATTAGCATGCCGAATATCACTTGGAATGTGAATTGGGACGAAATCGCCAATAGATAAGACCATTTTACAATTTGGGCCCAAGTTAGAAGCAGAGCCAAAGGTGTAAATTATCGATAGTCCATATCTCGGAAACTATAAGAGATAATGCAATTTGGCAACCGGCAATGTAATTAGCATGCCGAATATTACTTGGAATGTGAATTGGAACGAAATCGCCAATAGATATGACCATTTTACAATTTGGGCCCAAGTTAGAAGCAGAGCCTAAGGTGTAAATTATCGATAGTCCATATCTCGGAAACTATAAGAGATAATGCAATTTGGCAACCGGCAATATAATTAGCATGCCGAATACTACTTGGAATGTGAATTGGAACGAAATCGCCAATAGGTAAGACCATTTTACAATTTGGGCCCAAGTTAGAAGCAGAGCCTAAGGTGTAAATTATCGATAGTCCATATCTCGGAAACTATAAGAGATAATTCAATTTGGCAACCGGCAATGTAATTAGCATGCCGAATATTACTTGGAATGTGAATTGGAGCGAAATCGCCAATAGATAAGACCATTTTACAATTTGGGCCCAAGTTAGAAGCAGAGCCTAAGGTGTAAATTATTGATAGTCCATATCTCGGAAACTATAAGAGATAATGCAATTTGACAACCGGAAATGTAATTAGCATGCCGAATATTACTTGGAATGTGAATTGGAACGAAATCGCCAATAGAGAAGACCATTTTACAATTTGGGCCCAAGTTAGAAGCAGAGCCTAAGGTGTAAATTATCGATAGTCCATATCTCGGAAACTATAAGAGATAATGCAATTTGGCAACCGGCAATGTAATTAGCATGCCGAATATCACTTGGAATGTGAATTGGGACGAAATCGCCAATAGATAAGACCATTTTACAATTTGGGCCCAAGTTAGAAGCAGAGCCTAAGGTGTAAATTATCGATAGTCCATATCTCGGAAACCATAAGAGATAATGAAATTTGGCAACCGGCAATGTAATTAGCATGCCGAATATTACTTGGAATGTGAACTGGAACGAAATCGCCAATAGATAAGACCATTTTACAATTTGGGCCCAAGTTAGAAGCAGAGCCTAAGGTGTAAATTATCGATAGTCCATATCTCGGAAACTATAAGAGATAATGCAATTTGGCAACCGGCAATGTAATTAGCATGCCGAATATTACTTGGAATGTGAATTGGAACGAAATCGCCAATAGATAAGACCATTTTACAATTTGGGAGCAAGTTAGAAGCAGAGCCTAAGGTGTAAATTATCGATAGTCCATATCTCGGAAACTATAAGAGATAATGCAATTTGGCAACCGGCAATGTAATTAGCATGCCGAATATTACTTGGAATGTGAATTGGAACGAAATCGCCAATAGATAAGACCATTTTACAATTTGGGCCCAAGTTAGAAGCAGAGCCTATGGTGTAAATTATCGATAGTCCATATCTCGGAAACTATTAGAGATAATGCAATTTGGCAACCGGCAATGTAATTAGCATGCCGAATATTACTTGGAATGTGAATTGGAACGAAATCGCCAATAGATAAGACCATTTTACAATTTGGGCCCAAGTTAGAAGCAGAGCCTAAGGTGTAAATTATCGAGAGTCCATATCTCGGAAACTATAAGAGATAATGCAATTTGGCAACCGGCAATGTAATTAGCATGCCGAATATTACTTGGAATGTGAATTGGAACGAAATCGCCAATAGATAAGACCATTTTACAATTTGGGCCCAAGTTAGAAGCAGAGCCTAAGGTGTAAATTATCGATAGTCCATATCTCGGAAACTATAAGAGATAATGCAATTTCGCAACCGGCAATGTAATTAGCATGCCGAATATTACTTGGAGTGTGAATTGGAACGAAATCGCCAATAGACAAGACCATTTTACAATTTGGGCCCAAGTTAGAAGCAGAGCCTAAGGTGTAAATTATCGATAGTCCATATCTCGGAAACTATAAGAGATAATGCAATTTGGCAACCGGCAATGTAATTAGCATGCCGAATATTACTTGGAATGTGAATTGGAACGAAATCGCCAATAGATAAGACCATTTTACAATTTGGGCCCAAGTTAGAAGCAGAGCCTAAGGTGTAAATTATCGATAGTCCATATCTCGGAAACTATAAGAGATAATGCAATTTGGCAACCGGCAATGTAATTAGCATGCCGAATATTACTTGGAATGTAAATTGGAACGAAATCGCCAATAGATAAGACCATTTTACAATTTGGGCCCAAGTTAGAAGCAGAGCCTAAGGTGTAAATTATCGATAGACCATATCTCGGAAACTATAAGAGATAATGCAATTTGGCAACCGGCAATGTAATTAGCATGCCGAATATTACTTGGAATGTGAATTGGAACGAAATCGCCAATAGATAAGACCATTTTACAATTTGGGCCCAAGTTAGAAGCAGAGCCTAAGGTGTAAATTATCGATAGTCCATATCTCGGAAACTATAAGAGATAATGCAATTTCGCAACCGGCAATGTAATTAGCATGCCGAATATTACTTGGAGTGTGAATTGGAACGAAATCGCCAATAGACAAGACCATTTTACAATTTGGGCCAAAGTTAGAAGCAGAGCCTAAGGTGTAAATTATCGATAGTCCATATCTCGGAAACTATAAGAGATAATGCAATTTGGCAACCGGCAATGTAATTAGCATGCCGAATATTACTTGGAATGTGAATTGGAACGAAATCGCCAATAGATAAGACCATTTTACAATTTGGGCCCAAGTTAGAAGCAGAGCCTAAGGTGTAAATTATCGATAGTCCATATCTCGGAAACTATAAGAGATAATGCAATTTGGCAACCGGCAATGTAATTAGCATGCCGAATATTACTTGGAATGTGAATTGGAACGAAATCGCCAATAGATAAGACCATTTTACAATTTGGGCCCAAGTTAGAAGCAGAGCCTAAGGTGTAAATTATCAATAGTCCATATCTCGGAAACTATAAGAGATAATGCAATTTGGCAACCGGCAATATAATTAGCATGCCGAATATTACTTGGAATGTGAATTGCAACGAAATCGCCAATAGATAAGACCATTTTACAATTTGGGCCCAAGTTAGAAGCAGAGCCTAAGGTGTAAATTATCGGTAGTCCATATCTCGGAAACTATAAGAGATAATGCAATTTGGCCACCGGCAATGTAATTAGCATGCCGAATACTACTTGGAATGTGAATTGGAACGAAATCGCCAATAGGTAAGACCATTTTACAATTTGGTCCCAAGTTAGAAGCAGAGCCTAAGGTGTAAATTATCGATAGTCCATATCTCGGAAACTATAAGAGATAATTCAATTTGGCAACCGGCAATGTAATTATCATGCCGAATATTACTTGGAATGTGAATTGGAACGAAATCGCCAATAGATAAGACCATTTTACAATTTGGGCCCAAGTTAGAAACAGAGCCTAAGGTGTAAATTATCGATAGTCCATATCTCGGAAACTATAAGAGATAATGCAATTTGGCAACCGGCAATGTAATTAGCATGCCGAATACTACTTGGAATGTGAATTGGAACGAAATCGCCAATAGATAAGACCATTTTACAATTTGGGCCCAAGTTAGAAGCAGAGCCTAAGGTGTAAATTATCGATAGTCCATATCTCGGAAACTATAAGAGATAATTCAATTTGGCAACCGGCAATGTAATTATCATGCCGAATATTACTTGGAATGTGAATTGGAACGAAATCGCCAATAGATAAGACCATTTTACAATTTGGGCCCAAGTTAGAAACAGAGCCTAAGGTGTAAATTATCGATAGTCCATATCTCGGAAACTATAAGAGATAATGCAATTTGGCAACCGGCAATGTAATTAGCATGCCGAATACTACTTGGAATGTGAATTGGAACGAAATCGCCAATAGATAAGACCATTTTACAATTTGGGCCCAAGTTAGAAGCAGAGCCTAAGGTGTAAATTATCGATAGTCCATATCTCGGAAACTATAAGAGATAATGCAATTTGGCAACCGGCAATGTAATTAGCATGCCGAATATTACTTGGAATGTGAATTGGAACGAAATCGCCAATAGATAAGACCATTTTACAATTTGGGCCCAAGTTAGAAGCAGAGCCTAAGGTGTAAATTATCGATAGTCCATATCTCGGAAACTATAAGAGATAATGCAATTTGGCAACCGGCAATGTAATTATCATGCCGAATATTACTTGGAATGTGAATTGGAACGAAATCGCCAATAGATAAGACCATTTTACAATTTGGGCCCAAGTTAGAAACAGAGCCTAAGGTGTAAATTATCGATAGTCCATATCTCGGAAACTATAAGAGATAATGCAATTTGGCAACCGGCAATGTAATTAGCATGCCGAATATTACTTGGAATGTGAATTAGAACGAAATCGCCAATAGATAAGACCATTTTACAATTTGGGCCCAAGTTAGAAGCAGAGCCTAAGGTGTAAATTATCGATAGTCCATATCTCGGAAACTATAAGAGATAATGCAATTTTGCAACCGGCAATGTAATTAGCATGCCGAATATTACTTGGAATGTGAATTGGAACGAAATCGCCAATAGGTAAGACCATTTTACAATTTGGGCCCAAGTTAGAAGCAGAGCCTAAGGTGTAAATTATCGATAGTCCATATCTCGGAAACTATAAGAGATAATGCAATTTGGCAACCGGCAATGTAATTAGCATGCCGAATATTACTTGGAATGTGAATTGGAACGAAATCGCCAATAGATAAGACCATTTTACAATTTGGGCCCAAGTTAGAAGCAGAGCCTAAGGTGTAAATTATTGATAGTCCATATCTCGGAAACTATAAGAGATAATGCAATTTCGCAACCGGCAATGTAATTAGCATGCCGAATATTACTTGGAGTGTGAATTGGAACGAAATCGCCAATAGATAAGACCATTTTACAATTTGGGCCCAAGTTAGAAGCAGAGCCTAAGGTGTAAATTATCGATAGTCCATATCTCGGAAACTATAAGAGATAATGCAATTTGGCAACCGGCAATGTAATTAGCATGCCGAATATTACTTGGAATGTGAATTGGAACGAAATCGCCAATAGATAAGACCATTTTACAATTTGGGCCCAAGTTAGAAGCAGAGCCTAAGGTGTAAATTATCGATAGTCCATATCTCGGAAACTATAAGAGATAATGCAATTTGGCAACCGGCAATGTAATTAGCATGCCGAATATTACTTGGAATGTGAATTGGAACGAAATCGCCAATAGATAAGACCATTTTACAATTTGGGCCCAAGTTAGAAGCAGAGCCTAAGGTGTAAATTATTGATAGTCCATATCTCGGAAACTATAAGAGATAATGCAATTTCGCAACCGGCAATGTAATTAGCATGCCGAATATTACTTGGAGTGTGAATTGGAACGAAATCGCCAATAGATAAGACCATTTTACAATTTGGGCCCAAGTTAGAAGCAGAGCCTAAGGTGTAAATTATCGATAGTCCATATCTCGGAAACTATAAGAGATAATGCAATTTGGCAACCGGCAATGTAATTAGCATGCCGAATATTACTTGGAATGTGAATTGGAACGAAATCGCCAATAGATAAGACCATTTTACAATTTGGGCCCAAGTTAGAAGCAGAGCCTAAGGTGTAAATTATCGATAGTCCATATCTCGGAAACTATAAGAGATAATGCAATTTGGCAACCGGCAATGTAATTAGCATGCCGAATATCACTTGGAATGTGAATTGGAACGAAATCGCCAATAGATAAGACCATTTTACAATTTGGGCCCAAGTTAGAAGCAGAGCCTAAGGTGTAAATTATCGATAGTCCATATCTCGGAAACTATAAGAGATAATGCAATTTGGCAACCGGCAATGTAATTAGCATGCCGAATATTGCTTGGAATGTGAATTGGAACGAAATCGCCAATAGATAAGACCATTTTACAATTTGGGCCCAAGTTAGAAGCAGAGCCTAAGGTGTAAATTATCGATAGTCCATATCTCGGAAACTATAAGAGATAATGCAATTTGGCAACCGGCAATGTAATTAGCATGCCGAATATTACTTGGAATGTGAATTGGAACGAAATCGCCAATAGATAAGACCATTTTACAATTTGGGCCCAAGTTAGAAGCAGAGCCTAAGGTGTAAATTATTGATAGTCCATATCTCGGAAACTATAAGAGATAATGCAATTTCGCAACCGGCAATGTAATTAGCACGCCGAATATCACTTGGAATGTGAATTGGGACGAAATCGCCAATAGATAAGACCATTTTACAATTTGGGCCCAAGTTAGAAGCAGAGCCAAAGGTGTAAATTATCGATAGTCCATATCTCGGAAACTATAAGAGATAATGCAATTTGGCAACCGGCAATGTAATTAGCATGCCGAATATTACTTGGAATGTGAATTGGAACGAAATCGCCAATAGATATGACCATTTTACAATTTGGGCCCAAGTTAGAAGCAGAGCCTAAGGTGTAAATTATCGATAGTCCATATCTCGGAAACTATAAGAGATAATGCAATTTGGCAACCGGCAATATAATTAGCATGCCGAATACTACTTGGAATGTGAATTGGAACGAAATCGCCAATAGGTAAGACCATTTTACAATTTGGGCCCAAGTTAGAAGCAGAGCCTAAGGTGTAAATTATCGATAGTCCATATCTCGGAAACTATAAGAGATAATTCAATTTGGCAACCGGCAATGTAATTAGCATGCCGAATATTACTTGGAATGTGAATTGGAGCGAAATCGCCAATAGATAAGACCATTTTACAATTTGGGCCCAAGTTAGAAGCAGAGCCTAAGGTGTAAATTATTGATAGTCCATATCTCGGAAACTATAAGAGATAATGCAATTTGACAACCGGAAATGTAATTAGCATGCCGAATATTACTTGGAATGTGAATTGGAACGAAATCGCCAATAGAGAAGACCATTTTACAATTTGGGCCCAAGTTAGAAGCAGAGCCTAAGGTGTAAATTATCGATAGTCCATATCTCGGAAACTATAAGAGATAATGCAATTTGGCAACCGGCAATGTAATTAGCATGCCGAATATCACTTGGAATGTGAATTGGGACGAAATCGCCAATAGATAAGACCATTTTACAATTTGGGCCCAAGTTAGAAGCAGAGCCTAAGGTGTAAATTATCGATAGTCCATATCTCGGAAACCATAAGAGATAATGAAATTTGGCAACCGGCAATGTAATTAGCATGCCGAATATTACTTGGAATGTGAACTGGAACGAAATCGCCAATAGATAAGACCATTTTACAATTTGGGCCCAAGTTAGAAGCAGAGCCTAAGGTGTAAATTATCGATAGTCCATATCTCGGAAACTATAAGAGATAATGCAATTTGGCAACCGGCAATGTAATTAGCATGCCGAATATTACTTGGAATGTGAATTGGAACGAAATCGCCAATAGATAAGACCATTTTACAATTTGGGAGCAAGTTAGAAGCAGAGCCTAAGGTGTAAATTATCGATAGTCCATATCTCGGAAACTATAAGAGATAATGCAATTTGGCAACCGGCAATGTAATTAGCATGCCGAATATTACTTGGAATGTGAATTGGAACGAAATCGCCAATAGATAAGACCATTTTACAATTTGGGCCCAAGTTAGAAGCAGAGCCTATGGTGTAAATTATCGATAGTCCATATCTCGGAAACTATTAGAGATAATGCAATTTGGCAACCGGCAATGTAATTAGCATGCCGAATATTACTTGGAATGTGAATTGGAACGAAATCGCCAATAGATAAGACCATTTTACAATTTGGGCCCAAGTTAGAAGCAGAGCCTAAGGTGTAAATTATCGATAGTCCATATCTCGGAAACTATAAGAGATAATGCAATTTGGCAACCGGCAATGTAATTAGCATGCCGAATATTACTTGGAATGTGAATTGGAACGAAATCGCCAATAGATAAGACCATTTTACAATTTGGGCCCAAGTTAGAAGCAGAGCCTATGGTGTAAATTATCGATAGTCCATATCTCGGAAACTATTAGAGATAATGCAATTTGGCAACCGGCAATGTAATTAGCATGCCGAATATTACTTGGAATGTGAATTGGAACGAAATCGCCAATAGATAAGACCATTTTACAATTTGGGCCCAAGTTAGAAGCAGAGCCTAAGGTGTAAATTATCGATAGTCCATATCTCGGAAACTATAAGAGATAATGCAATTTGGCAACCGGCAATGTAATTAGCATGCCGAATATTACTTGGAATGTGAATTGGAACGAAATCGCCAATAGATAAGACCATTTTACAATTTGGGCCCAAGTTAGAAGCAGAGCCTAAGGTGTAAATTATCGATAGTCCATATCTCGGAAACTATAAGAGATAATGCAATTTCGCAACCGGCAATGTAATTAGCATGCCGAATATTACTTGGAGTGTGAATTGGAACGAAATCGCCAATAGACAAGACCATTTTACAATTTGGGCCCAAGTTAGAAGCAGAGCCTAAGGTGTAAATTATCGATAGTCCATATCTCGGAAACTATAAGAGATAATGCAATTTGGCAACCGGCAATGTAATTAGCATGCCGAATATTACTTGGAATGTGAATTGGAGCGAAATCGCCAATAGATAAGACCATTTTACAATTTGGGCCCAAGTTAGAAGCAGAGCCTAAGGTGTAAATTATTGATAGTCCATATCTCGGAAACTATAAGAGATAATGCAATTTGACAACCGGAAATGTAATTAGCATGCCGAATATTACTTGGAATGTGAATTGGAACGAAATCGCCAATAGAGAAGACCATTTTACAATTTGGGCCCAAGTTAGAAGCAGAGCCTAAGGTGTAAATTATCGATAGTCCATATCTCGGAAACTATAAGAGATAATGCAATTTGGCAAACGGCAATGTAATTAGCATGCCGAATATCACTTGGAATGTGAATTGGGACGAAATCGCCAATAGATAAGACCATTTTACAATTTGGGCCCAAGTTAGAAGCAGAGCCTAAGGTGTAAATTATCGATAGTCCATATCTCGGAAACCATAAGAGATAATGAAATTTGGCAACCGGCAATGTAATTAGCATGCCGAATATTACTTGGAATGTGAACTGGAACGAAATCGCCAATAGATAAGACCATTTTACAATTTGGGCCCAAGTTAGAAGCAGAGCCTAAGGTGTAAATTATCGATAGTCCATATCTCGGAAACTATAAGAGATAATGCAATTTGGCAACCGGCAATGTAATTAGCATGCCGAATATTACTTGGAATGTGAATTGGAACGAAATCGCCAATAGATAAGACCATTTTACAATTTGGGAGCAAGTTAGAAGCAGAGCCTAAGGTGTAAATTATCGATAGTCCATATCTCGGAAACTATAAGAGATAATGCAATTTGGCAACCGGCAATGTAATTAGCATGCCGAATATTACTTGGAATGTGAATTGGAACGAAATCGCCAATAGATAAGACCATTTTACAATTTGGGCCCAAGTTAGAAGCAGAGCCTATGGTGTAAATTATCGATAGTCCATATCTCGGAAACTATTAGAGATAATGCAATTTGGCAACCGGCAATGTAATTAGCATGCCGAATATTACTTGGAATGTGAATTGGAACGAAATCGCCAATAGATAAGACCATTTTACAATTTGGGCCCAAGTTAGAAGCAGAGCCTAAGGTGTAAATTATCGAGAGTCCATATCTCGGAAACTATAAGAGATAATGCAATTTGGCAACCGGCAATGTAATTAGCATGCCGAATATTACTTGGAATGTGAATTGGAACGAAATCGCCAATAGATAAGACCATTTTACAATTTGGGCCCAAGTTAGAAGCAGAGCCTAAGGTGTAAATTATCGATAGTCCATATCTCGGAAACTATAAGAGATAATGCAATTTCGCAACCGGCAATGTAATTAGCATGCCGAATATTACTTGGAGTGTGAATTGGAACGAAATCGCCAATAGACAAGACCATTTTACAATTTGGGCCCAAGTTAGAAGCAGAGCCTAAGGTGTAAATTATCGATAGTCCATATCTCGGAAACTATAAGAGATAATGCAATTTGGCAACCGGCAATGTAATTAGCATGCCGAATATTACTTGGAATGTGAATTGGAACGAAATCGCCAATAGATAAGACCATTTTACAATTTGGGCCCAAGTTAGAAGCAGAGCCTAAGGTGTAAATTATCGATAGTCCATATCTCGGAAACTATAAGAGATAATGCAATTTGGCAACCGGCAATGTAATTAGCATGCCGAATATTACTTGGAATGTAAATTGGAACGAAATCGCCAATAGATAAGACCATTTTACAATTTGGGCCCAAGTTAGAAGCAGAGCCTAAGGTGTAAATTATCGATAGTCCATATCTCGGAAACTATAAGAGATAATGCAATTTGGCAACCGGCAATGTAATTAGCATGCCGAATATTACTTGGAATGTGAATTGGAACGAAATCGCCAATAGATAAGACCATTTTACAATTTGGGCCCAAGTTAGAAGCAGAGCCTAAGGTGTAAATTATCGATAGTCCATATCTCGGAAACTATAAGAGATAATGCAATTTCGCAACCGGCAATGTAATTAGCATGCCGAATATTACTTGGAGTGTGAATTGGAACGAAATCGCCAATAGACAAGACCATTTTACAATTTGGGCCAAAGTTAGAAGCAGAGCCTAAGGTGTAAATTATCGATAGTCCATATCTCGGAAACTATAAGAGATAATGCAATTTGGCAACCGGCAATGTAATTAGCATGCCGAATATTACTTGGAATGTGAATTGGAACGAAATCGCCAATAGATAAGACCATTTTACAATTTGGGCCCAAGTTAGAAGCAGAGCCTAAGGTGTAAATTATCGATAGTCCATATCTCGGAAACTATAAGAGATAATGCAATTTGGCAACCGGCAATGTAATTAGCATGCCGAATATTACTTGGAATGTGAATTGGAACGAAATCGCCAATAGATAAGACCATTTTACAATTTGGGCCCAAGTTAGAAGCAGAGCCTAAGGTGTAAATTATCAATAGTCCATATCTCGGAAACTATAAGAGATAATGCAATTTGGCAACCGGCAATATAATTAGCATGCCGAATATTACTTGGAATGTGAATTGCAACGAAATCGCCAATAGATAAGACCATTTTACAATTTGGGCCCAAGTTAGAAGCAGAGCCTAAGGTGTAAATTATCGGTAGTCCATATCTCGGAAACTATAAGAGATAATGCAATTTGGCCACCGGCAATGTAATTAGCATGCCGAATACTACTTGGAATGTGAATTGGAACGAAATCGCCAATAGGTAAGACCATTTTACAATTTGGTCCCAAGTTAGAAGCAGAGCCTAAGGTGTAAATTATCGATAGTCCATATCTCGGAAACTATAAGAGATAATTCAATTTGGCAACCGGCAATGTAATTATCATGCCGAATATTACTTGGAATGTGAATTGGAACGAAATCGCCAATAGATAAGACCATTTTACAATTTGGGCCCAAGTTAGAAACAGAGCCTAAGGTGTAAATTATCGATAGTCCATATCTCGGAAACTATAAGAGATAATGCAATTTGGCAACCGGCAATGTAATTAGCATGCCGAATACTACTTGGAATGTGAATTGGAACGAAATCGCCAATAGATAAGACCATTTTACAATTTGGGCCCAAGTTAGAAGCAGAGCCTAAGGTGTAAATTATCGATAGTCCATATCTCGGAAACTATAAGAGATAATTCAATTTGGCAACCGGCAATGTAATTATCATGCCGAATATTACTTGGAATGTGAATTGGAACGAAATCGCCAATAGATAAGACCATTTTACAATTTGGGCCCAAGTTAGAAACAGAGCCTAAGGTGTAAATTATCGATAGTCCATATCTCGGAAACTATAAGAGATAATGCAATTTGGCAACCGGCAATGTAATTAGCATGCCGAATACTACTTGGAATGTGAATTGGAACGAAATCGCCAATAGATAAGACCATTTTACAATTTGGGCCCAAGTTAGAAGCAGAGCCTAAGGTGTAAATTATCGATAGTCCATATCTCGGAAACTATAAGAGATAATGCAATTTGGCAACCGGCAATGTAATTAGCATGCCGAATATTACTTGGAATGTGAATTGGAACGAAATCGCCAATAGATAAGACCATTTTACAATTTGGGCCCAAGTTAGAAGCAGAGCCTAAGGTGTAAATTATCGATAGTCCATATCTCGGAAACTATAAGAGATAATGCAATTTGGCAACCGGCAATGTAATTATCATGCCGAATATTACTTGGAATGTGAATTGGAACGAAATCGCCAATAGATAAGACCATTTTACAATTTGGGCCCAAGTTAGAAACAGAGCCTAAGGTGTAAATTATCGATAGTCCATATCTCGGAAACTATAAGAGATAATGCAATTTGGCAACCGGCAATGTAATTAGCATGCCGAATATTACTTGGAATGTGAATTAGAACGAAATCGCCAATAGATAAGACCATTTTACAATTTGGGCCCAAGTTAGAAGCAGAGCCTAAGGTGTAAATTATCGATAGTCCATATCTCGGAAACTATAAGAGATAATGCAATTTTGCAACCGGCAATGTAATTAGCATGCCGAATATTACTTGGAATGTGAATTGGAACGAAATCGCCAATAGGTAAGACCATTTTACAATTTGGGCCCAAGTTAGAAGCAGAGCCAAAGGTGTAAATTATCGATAGTCCATATCTCGGAAACTATAAGAGATAATGCAATTTGGCAACCGGCAATGTAATTAGCATGCCGAATATTACTTGGAATGTGAATTGGAACGAAATCGCCAATAGATAAGACCATTTTACAATTTGGGCCCAAGTTAGAAGCAGAGCCTAAGGTGTAAATTATTGATAGTCCATATCTCGGAAACTATAAGAGATAATGCAATTTCGCAACCGGCAATGTAATTAGCATGCCGAATATTACTTGGAGTGTGAATTGGAACGAAATCGCCAATAGATAAGACCATTTTACAATTTGGGCCCAAGTTAGAAGCAGAGCCTAAGGTGTAAATTATCGATAGTCCATATCTCGGAAACTATAAGAGATAATGCAATTTGGCAACCGGCAATGTAATTAGCATGCCGAATATTACTTGGAATGTGAATTGGAACGAAATCGCCAATAGATAAGACCATTTTACAATTTGGGCCCAAGTTAGAAGCAGAGCCTAAGGTGTAAATTATCGATAGTCCATATCTCGGAAACTATAAGAGATAATGCAATTTGGCAACCGGCAATGTAATTAGCATGCCGAATATTACTTGGAATGTGAATTGGAACGAAATCGCCAATAGATAAGACCATTTTACAATTTGGGCCCAAGTTAGAAGCAGAGCCTAAGGTGTAAATTATTGATAGTCCATATCTCGGAAACTATAAGAGATAATGCAATTTCGCAACCGGCAATGTAATTAGCATGCCGAATATTACTTGGAGTGTGAATTGGAACGAAATCGCCAATAGATAAGACCATTTTACAATTTGGGCCCAAGTTAGAAGCAGAGCCTAAGGTGTAAATTATCGATAGTCCATATCTCGGAAACTATAAGAGATAATGCAATTTGGCAACCGGCAATGTAATTAGCATGCCGAATATTACTTGGAATGTGAATTGGAACGAAATCGCCAATAGATAAGACCATTTTACAATTTGGGCCCAAGTTAGAAGCAGAGCCTAAGGTGTAAATTATCGATAGTCCATATCTCGGAAACTATAAGAGATAATGCAATTTGGCAACCGGCAATGTAATTAGCATGCCGAATATCACTTGGAATGTGAATTGGAACGAAATCGCCAATAGATAAGACCATTTTACAATTTGGGCCCAAGTTAGAAGCAGAGCCTAAGGTGTAAATTATCGATAGTCCATATCTCGGAAACTATAAGAGATAATGCAATTTGGCAACCGGCAATGTAATTAGCATGCCGAATATTGCTTGGAATGTGAATTGGAACGAAATCGCCAATAGATAAGACCATTTTACAATTTGGGCCCAAGTTAGAAGCAGAGCCTAAGGTGTAAATTATCGATAGTCCATATCTCGGAAACTATAAGAGATAATGCAATTTGGCAACCGGCAATGTAATTAGCATGCCGAATATTACTTGGAATGTGAATTGGAACGAAATCGCCAATAGATAAGACCATTTTACAATTTGGGCCCAAGTTAGAAGCAGAGCCTAAGGTGTAAATTATTGATAGTCCATATCTCGGAAACTATAAGAGATAATGCAATTTCGCAACCGGCAATGTAATTAGCACGCCGAATATCACTTGGAATGTGAATTGGGACGAAATCGCCAATAGATAAGACCATTTTACAATTTGGGCCCAAGTTAGAAGCAGAGCCAAAGGTGTAAATTATCGATAGTCCATATCTCGGAAACTATAAGAGATAATGCAATTTGGCAACCGGCAATGTAATTAGCATGCCGAATATTACTTGGAATGTGAATTGGAACGAAATCGCCAATAGATATGACCATTTTACAATTTGGGCCCAAGTTAGAAGCAGAGCCTAAGGTGTAAATTATCGATAGTCCATATCTCGGAAACTATAAGAGATAATGCAATTTGGCAACCGGCAATATAATTAGCATGCCGAATACTACTTGGAATGTGAATTGGAACGAAATCGCCAATAGGTAAGACCATTTTACAATTTGGGCCCAAGTTAGAAGCAGAGCCTAAGGTGTAAATTATCGATAGTCCATATCTCGGAAACTATAAGAGATAATTCAATTTGGCAACCGGCAATGTAATTAGCATGCCGAATATTACTTGGAATGTGAATTGGAGCGAAATCGCCAATAGATAAGACCATTTTACAATTTGGGCCCAAGTTAGAAGCAGAGCCTAAGGTGTAAATTATTGATAGTCCATATCTCGGAAACTATAAGAGATAATGCAATTTGACAACCGGAAATGTAATTAGCATGCCGAATATTACTTGGAATGTGAATTGGAACGAAATCGCCAATAGAGAAGACCATTTTACAATTTGGGCCCAAGTTAGAAGCAGAGCCTAAGGTGTAAATTATCGATAGTCCATATCTCGGAAACTATAAGAGATAATGCAATTTGGCAACCGGCAATGTAATTAGCATGCCGAATATCACTTGGAATGTGAATTGGGACGAAATCGCCAATAGATAAGACCATTTTACAATTTGGGCCCAAGTTAGAAGCAGAGCCTAAGGTGTAAATTATCGATAGTCCATATCTCGGAAACCATAAGAGATAATGAAATTTGGCAACCGGCAATGTAATTAGCATGCCGAATATTACTTGGAATGTGAACTGGAACGAAATCGCCAATAGATAAGACCATTTTACAATTTGGGCCCAAGTTAGAAGCAGAGCCTAAGGTGTAAATTATCGATAGTCCATATCTCGGAAACTATAAGAGATAATGCAATTTGGCAACCGGCAATGTAATTAGCATGCCGAATATTACTTGGAATGTGAATTGGAACGAAATCGCCAATAGATAAGACCATTTTACAATTTGGGAGCAAGTTAGAAGCAGAGCCTAAGGTGTAAATTATCGATAGTCCATATCTCGGAAACTATAAGAGATAATGCAATTTGGCAACCGGCAATGTAATTAGCATGCCGAATATTACTTGGAATGTGAATTGGAACGAAATCGCCAATAGATAAGACCATTTTACAATTTGGGCCCAAGTTAGAAGCAGAGCCTATGGTGTAAATTATCGATAGTCCATATCTCGGAAACTATTAGAGATAATGCAATTTGGCAACCGGCAATGTAATTAGCATGCCGAATATTACTTGGAATGTGAATTGGAACGAAATCGCCAATAGATAAGACCATTTTACAATTTGGGCCCAAGTTAGAAGCAGAGCCTAAGGTGTAAATTATCGATAGTCCATATCTCGGAAACTATAAGAGATAATGCAATTTGGCAACCGGCAATGTAATTAGCATGCCGAATATTACTTGGAATGTGAATTGGAACGAAATCGCCAATAGATAAGACCATTTTACAATTTGGGCCCAAGTTAGAAGCAGAGCCTATGGTGTAAATTATCGATAGTCCATATCTCGGAAACTATTAGAGATAATGCAATTTGGCAACCGGCAATGTAATTAGCATGCCGAATATTACTTGGAATGTGAATTGGAACGAAATCGCCAATAGATAAGACCATTTTACAATTTGGGCCCAAGTTAGAAGCAGAGCCTAAGGTGTAAATTATCGATAGTCCATATCTCGGAAACTATAAGAGATAATGCAATTTGGCAACCGGCAATGTAATTAGCATGCCGAATATTACTTGGAATGTGAATTGGAACGAAATCGCCAATAGATAAGACCATTTTACAATTTGGGCCCAAGTTAGAAGCAGAGCCTAAGGTGTAAATTATCGATAGTCCATATCTCGGAAACTATAAGAGATAATGCAATTTCGCAACCGGCAATGTAATTAGCATGCCGAATATTACTTGGAGTGTGAATTGGAACGAAATCGCCAATAGACAAGACCATTTTACAATTTGGGCCCAAGTTAGAAGCAGAGCCTAAGGTGTAAATTATCGATAGTCCATATCTCGGAAACTATAAGAGATAATGCAATTTGGCAACCGGCAATGTAATTAGCATGCCGAATATTACTTGGAATGTGAATTGGAACGAAATCGCCAATAGATAAGACCATTTTACAATTTGGGCCCAAGTTAGAAGCAGAGCCTAAGGTGTAAATTATCGATAGTCCATATCTCGGAAACTATAAGAGATAATGCAATTTGGCAACCGGCCATGTAATTAGCATGCCGAATATTACTTGGAATGTAAATTGGAACGAAATCGCCAATAGATAAGACCATTTTACAATTTGGGCCCAAGTTAGAAGCAGAGCCTAAGGTGTAAATTATCGATAGTCCATATCTCGGAAACTATAAGAGATAATGCAATTTGGCAACCGGCAATGTAATTAGCATGCCGAATATTACTTGGAATGTGAATTGGAACGAAATCGCCAATAGATAAGACCATTTTACAATTTGGGCCCAAGTTAGAAGCAGAGCCTAAGGTGTAAATTATCGATAGTCCATATCTCGGAAACTATAAGAGATAATGCAATTTCGCAACCGGCAATGTAATTAGCATGCCGAATATTACTTGGAGTGTGAATTGGAACGAAATCGCCAATAGACAAGACCATTTTACAATTTGGGCCCAAGTTAGAAGCAGAGCCTAAGGTGTAAATTATCGATAGTCCATATCTCGGAAACTATAAGAGATAATGCAATTTGGCAACCGGCAATGTAATTAGCATGCCGAATATTACTTGGAATGTGAATTGGAACGAAATCGCCAATAGATAAGACCATTTTACAATTTGGGCCCAAGTTAGAAGCAGAGCCTAAGGTGTAAATTATCGATAGTCCATATCTCGGAAACTATAAGAGATAATGCAATTTGGCAACCGGCAATGTAATTAGCATGCCGAATATTACTTGGAATGTGAATTGGAACGAAATCGCCAATAGATAAGACCATTTTACAATTTGGGCCCAAGTTAGAAGCAGAGCCTAAGGTGTAAATTATCAATAGTCCATATCTCGGAAACTATAAGAGATAATGCAATTTGGCAACCGGCAATATAATTAGCATGCCGAATATTACTTGGAATGTGAATTGCAACGAAATCGCCAATAGATAAGACCATTTTACAATTTGGGCCCAAGTTAGAAGCAGAGCCTAAGGTGTAAATTATCGATAGTCCATATCTCGGAAACTATAAGAGATAATGCAATTTGGCAACCGGCAATGTAATTAGCATGCCGAATATTACTTGGAATGTGAATTGGAACGAAATCGCCAATAGATAAGACCATTTTACAATTTGGGCCCAAGTTAGAAGCAGAGCCTAAGGTGTAAATTATTGATAGTCCATATCTCGGAAACTATAAGAGATAATGCAATTTCGCAACCGGCAATGTAATTAGCATGCCGAATATCACTTGGAATGTGAATTGGGACGAAATCGCCAATAGATAAGACCATTTTACAATTTGGGCCCAAGTTAGAAGCAGAGCCTAAGGTGTAAATTATCGATAGTCCATATCTCGGAAACTATAAGAGATAATGCAATTTGGCAACCGGCAATGTAATTAGCATGCCGAATATTAGTTGGAATGTGAATTGGAACGAAATCGCCAATAGATAAGACCATTTTACAATTTGGGCCCAAGTTAGAAGCAGAGCCTAAGGTGTAAATTATCGATAGTCCATATCTCGGAAACTATAAGAGATAATGCAATTTGGCAACCGGCAATGTAATTAGCATGCCGAATATTACTTGGAATGTGAATTGGAACGAAATCGCCAATAGATAAGACCATTTTACAATTTGGGCCCAAGTTAGAAGCAGAGCCTAAGGTGTAAATTATCGATAGTCCATATCTCGGAAACTATAAGAGATAATGCAATTTGGCAACCGGCAATGTAATTAGCATGCCGAATACTACTTGGAATGTGAATTGGAACGAAATCGCCAATAGGTAAGACCATTTTGCAATTTGGTCCCAAGTTAGAAGCAGAGCCTAAGGTGTAAATTATCGATAGTCCATATCTCGGAAACTATAAGAGATAATGCAATTTTGCAACCGGCAATGTAATTAGCATGCCGAATATTACTTGGAATGTGAATTGGAACGAAATCGCCAATAGGTAAGACCATTTTACAATTTGGGCCCAAGTTAGAAGCAGAGCCTAAGGTGTAAATTATCGATAGTCCATATCTCGGAAACTATAAGAGATAATTCAATTTGGCAACCGGCAATGTAATTAGCTTGCCGAATATTACTTGGAATGTGAATTGGAACGAAATCGCCAATAGATAAGACCATTTTACAATTTGGGCCCAAGTTAGAAGCAGAGCCTAAGGTGTAAATTATCGATAGTCCATATCTCGGAAACTATAAGAGATAATGCAATTTGGCAACCGGCAATGTAATTAGCATGCCGAATATTACTTGGAAAGTGAATTGGAACGAAATCGCCAATAGATAAGACCATTTTACAATTTGGGAGCAAGTTAGAAGCAGAGCCTAAGGTGTAAATTATCGATAGTCCATATCTCGGAAACTATAAGAGATAATGCAATTTGGCAACGGGCAATGTAATTAGCATGCCGAATATTACTTGGAATGTGAATTGGAACGAAATCGCCAATAGATAAGACCATTTTACAATTTGGGCCCAAGTTAGAAGCAGAGCCTATGGTGTAAATTATCGATAGTCCATATCTCGGAAACTATTAGAGATAATGCAATTTGGCAACCGGCAATGTAATTAGCATGCCGAATATTACTTGGAATGTGAATTGGAACGAAATCGCCAATAGATAAGACCATTTTACAATTTGGGCCCAAGTTAGAAGCAGAGCCTAAGGTGTAAATTATCGATAGTCCATATCTCGGAAACTATAAGAGATAATGCAATTTGGCAACCGGCAATGTAATTAGCATGCCGAATATTACTTGGAATGTGAATTGGAACGAAATCGCCAATAGATAAGACCATTTTACAATTTGGGCCCAAGTTAGAAGCAGAGCCTAAGGTGTAAATTATCGATAGTCCATATCTGGGAAACTATAAGAGATAATGCAATTTGGCAACCGGCAATGTAATTAGCATGCCGAATATTACTTGGAATGTGAATTGGAACGAAATCGCCAATAGATAAGACCATTTTACAATTTGGGCCCAAGTTAGAAGCAGAGTCTAAGGTGTAAATTATCGATAGTCCATATCTCGGAAACTATAAGAGATAATGCAATTTGGCAACCGGCAATGTAATTAGCATGCCGAATATTACTTGGAATGTGAATTGGAACGAAATCGCCAATAGATAAGACCATTTTACAATTTGGGCCCAAGTTAGAAGCAGAGCCTAAGGTGTAAATTATCGATAGTCCACATCTCGGAAACTATAAGGGATAATGCAATTTCGCAACCGGCAATGTAATTAGCATGCCGAATATTACTTGGAGTGTGAATTGGAACGAAATCGCCAATAGACAAGACCATTTTACAATTTGGGCCCAAGTTAGAAGCAGAGCCTAAGGTGTAAATTATCGATAGTCCATATCTCGGAAACTATAAGAGATAATGCAATTTGGCAACCGGCAATGTAATTAGCATGCCGAATATTACTTGGAATGTGAATTGGAACGAAATCGCCAATAGATAAGACCATTTTACAATTTGGGCCCAAGTTAGAAGCAGAGCCTAAGGTGTAAATTATTGATAGTCCATATCTCGGAAACTATAAGAGATAATGCAATTTCGCAACCGGCAATGTAATTAGCATGCCGAATATCACTTGGAATGTGAATTGGGACGAAATCGCCAATAGATAAGACCATTTTACAATTTGGGCCCAAGTTAGAAGCAGAGCCTAAGGTGTAAATTATCGATAGTCCATATCTCGGAAACTATAAGAGATAATGCAATTTGGCAACCGGCAATGTAATTAGCATGCCGAATATTAGTTGGAATGTGAATTGGAACGAAATCGCCAATAGATAAGACCATTTTACAATTTGGGCCCAAGTTAGAAGCAGAGCCTAAGGTGTAAATTATCGATAGTCCATATCTCGGAAACTATAAGAGATAATGCAATTTGGCAACCGGCAATGTAATTAGCATGCCGAATATTACTTGGAATGTGAATTGGAACGAAATCGCCAATAGATAAGACCATTTTACAATTTGGGCCCAAGTTAGAAGCAGAGCCTAAGGTGTAAATTATCGGTAGTCCATATCTCGGAAACTATAAGAGATAATGCAATTTGGCAACCGGCAATGTAATTAGCATGCCGAATACTACTTGGAATGTGAATTGGAACGAAATCGCCAATAGGTAAGACCATTTTACAATTTGGTCCCAAGTTAGAAGCAGAGCCTAAGGTGTAAATTATCGATAGTCCATATCTCGGAAACTATAAGAGATAATTCAATTTGGCAACCGGCAATGTAATTATCATGCCGAATATTACTTGGAATGTGAATTGGAACGAAATCGCCAATAGATAAGACCATTTTACAATTTGGGCCCAAGTTAGAAACAGAGCCTAAGGTGTAAATTATCGATAGTCCATATCTCGGAAACTATAAGAGATAATGCAATTTGGCAACCGGCAATGTAATTAGCATGCCGAATATTACTTGGAATGTGAATTAGAACGAAATCGCCAATAGATAAGACCATTTTACAATTTGGGCCCAAGTTAGAAGCAGAGCCTAAGGTGTAAATTATCGATAGTCCATATCTCGGAAACTATAAGAGATAATGCAATTTTGCAACCGGCAATGTAATTAGCATGCCGAATATTACTTGGAATGTGAATTGGAACGAAATCGCCAATAGGTAAGACCATTTTACAATTTGGGCCCAAGTTAGAAGCAGAGCCTAAGGTGTAAATTATCGATAGTCCATATCTCGGAAACTATAAGAGATAATGCAATTTGGCAACCGGCAATGTAATTAGCATGCCGAATATTACTTGGAATGTGAATTGGAACGAAATCGCCAATAGATAAGACCATTTTACAATTTGGGCCCAAGTTAGAAGCAGAGCCTAAGGTGTAAATTATTGATAGTCCATATCTCGGAAACTATAAGAGATAATGCAATTTCGCAACCGGCAATGTAATTAGCATGCCGAATATTACTTGGAGTGTGAATTGGAACGAAATCGCCAATAGATAAGACCATTTTACAATTTGGGCCCAAGTTAGAAGCAGAGCCTAAGGTGTAAATTATCGATAGTCCATATCTCGGAAACTATAAGAGATAATGCAATTTGGCAACCGGCAATGTAATTAGCATGCCGAATATTACTTGGAATGTGAATTGGAACGAAATCGCCAATAGATAAGACCATTTTACAATTTGGGCCCAAGTTAGAAGCAGAGCCTAAGGTGTAAATTATCGATAGTCCATATCTCGGAAACTATAAGAGATAATGCAATTTGGCAACCGGCAATGTAATTAGCATGCCGAATATTACTTGGAATGTGAATTGGAACGAAATCGCCAATAGATAAGACCATTTTACAATTTGGGCCCAAGTTAGAAGCAGAGCCTAAGGTGTAAATTATTGATAGTCCATATCTCGGAAACTATAAGAGATAATGCAATTTCGCAACCGGCAATGTAATTAGCATGCCGAATATTACTTGGAGTGTGAATTGGAACGAAATCGCCAATAGATAAGACCATTTTACAATTTGGGCCCAAGTTAGAAGCAGAGCCTAAGGTGTAAATTATCGATAGTCCATATCTCGGAAACTATAAGAGATAATGCAATTTGGCAACCGGCAATGTAATTAGCATGCCGAATATCACTTGGAATGTGAATTGGAACGAAATCGCCAATAGATAAGACCATTTTACAATTTGGGCCCAAGTTAGAAGCAGAGCCTAAGGTGTAAATTATCGATAGTCCATATCTCGGAAACTATAAGAGATAATGCAATTTGGCAACCGGCAATGTAATTAGCATGCCGAATATTGCTTGGAATGTGAATTGGAACGAAATCGCCAATAGATAAGACCATTTTACAATTTGGGCCCAAGTTAGAAGCAGAGCCTAAGGTGTAAATTATCGATAGTCCATATCTCGGAAACTATAAGAGATAATGCAATTTGGCAACCGGCAATGTAATTAGCATGCCGAATATTACTTGGAATGTGAATTGGAACGAAATCGCCAATAGATAAGACCATTTTACAATTTGGGCCCAAGTTAGAAGCAGAGCCTAAGGTGTAAATTATTGATAGTCCATATCTCGGAAACTATAAGAGATAATGCAATTTCGCAACCGGCAATGTAATTAGCATGCCGAATATCACTTGGAATGTGAATTGGGACGAAATCGCCAATAGATAAGACCATTTTACAATTTGGGCCCAAGTTAGAAGCAGAGCCAAAGGTGTAAATTATCGATAGTCCATATCTCGGAAACTATAAGAGATAATGCAATTTGGCAACCGGCAATGTAATTAGCATGCCGAATATTACTTGGAATGTGAATTGGAACGAAATCGCCAATAGATATGACCATTTTACAATTTGGGCCCAAGTTAGAAGCAGAGCCTAAGGTGTAAATTATCGATAGTCCATATCTCGGAAACTATAAGAGATAATGCAATTTGGCAACCGGCAATATAATTAGCATGCCGAATACTACTTGGAATGTGAATTGGAACGAAATCGCCAATAGGTAAGACCATTTTACAATTTGGGCCCAAGTTAGAAGCAGAGCCTAAGGTGTAAATTATCGACAGTCCATATCTCGGAAACTATAAGAGATAATTCAATTTGGCAACCGGCAATGTAATTAGCATGCCGAATATTACTTGGAATGTGAATTGGAGCGAAATCGCCAATAGATAAGACCATTTTACAATTTGGGCCCAAGTTAGAAGCAGAGCCTAAGGTGTAAATTATTGATAGTCCATATCTCGGAAACTATAAGAGATAATGCAATTTGACAACCGGAAATGTAATTAGCATGCCGAATATTACTTGGAATGTGAATTGGAACGAAATCGCCAATAGAGAAGACCATTTTACAATTTGGGCCCAAGTTAGAAGCAGAGCCTAAGGTGTAAATTATCGATAGTCCATATCTCGGAAACTATAAGAGATAATGCAATTTGGCAACCGGCAATGTAATTAGCATGCCGAATATCACTTGGAATGTGAATTGGGACGAAATCGCCAATAGATAAGACCATTTTACAATTTGGGCCCAAGTTAGAAGCAGAGCCTAAGGTGTAAATTATCGATAGTCCATATCTCGGAAACCATAAGAGATAATGAAATTTGGCAACCGGCAATGTAATTAGCATGCCGAATATTACTTGGAATGTGAACTGGAACGAAATCGCCAATAGATAAGACCATTTTACAATTTGGGCCCAAGTTAGAAGCAGAGCCTAAGGTGTAAATTATCGATAGTCCATATCTCGGAAACTATAAGAGATAATGCAATTTGGCAACCGGCAATGTAATTAGCATGCCGAATATTACTTGGAATGTGAATTGGAACGAAATCGCCAATAGATAAGACCATTTTACAATTTGGGAGCAAGTTAGAAGCAGAGCCTAAGGTGTAAATTATCGATAGTCCATATCTCGGAAACTATAAGAGATAATGCAATTTGGCAACCGGCAATGTAATTAGCATGCCGAATATTACTTGGAATGTGAATTGGAACGAAATCGCCAATAGATAAGACCATTTTACAATTTGGGCCCAAGTTAGAAGCAGAGCCTATGGTGTAAATTATCGATAGTCCATATCTCGGAAACTATTAGAGATAATGCAATTTGGCAACCGGCAATGTAATTAGCATGCCGAATATTACTTGGAATGTGAATTGGAACGAAATCGCCAATAGATAAGACCATTTTACAATTTGGGCCCAAGTTAGAAGCAGAGCCTAAGGTGTAAATTATCGATAGTCCATATCTCGGAAACTATAAGAGATAATGCAATTTGGCAACCGGCAATGTAATTAGCATGCCGAATATTACTTGGAATGTGAATTGGAACGAAATCGCCAATAGATAAGACCATTTTACAATTTGGGCCCAAGTTAGAAGCAGAGCCTAAGGTGTAAATTATCGATAGTCCATATCTGGGAAACTATAAGAGATAATGCAATTTGGCAACCGGCAATGTAATTAGCATGCCGAATATTACTTGGAATGTGAATTGGAACGAAATCGCCAATAGATAAGACCATTTTACAATTTGGGCCCAAGTTAGAAGCAGAGCCTAAGGTGTAAATTATCGATAGTCCATATCTCGGAAACTATAAGAGATAATGCAATTTGGCAACCGGCAATGTAATTAGCATGCCGAATATTACTTGGAATGTGAATTGGAACGAAATCGCCAATAGATAAGACCATTTTACAATTTGGGCCCAAGTTAGAAGCAGAGCCTAAGGTGTAAATTATCGATAGTCCATATCTCGGAAACTATAAGAGATAATGCAATTTCGCAACCGGCAATGTAATTAGCATGCCGAATATTACTTGGAGTGTGAATTGGAACGAAATCGCCAATAGACAAGACCATTTTACAATTTGGGCCCAAGTTAGAAGCAGAGCCTAAGGTGTAAATTATCGATAGTCCATATCTCGGAAACTATAAGAGATAATGCAATTTGGCAACCGGCAATGTAATTAGCATGCCGAATATTACTTGGAATGTGAATTGGAACGAAATCGCCAATAGATAAGACCATTTTACAATTTGGGCCCAAGTTAGAAGCAGAGCCTAAGGTGTAAATTATCGATAGTCCATATCTCGGAAACTATAAGAGATAATGCAATTTGGCAACCGGCAATGTAATTAGCATGCCGAATATTACTTGGAATGTAAATTGGAACGAAATCGCCAATAGATAAGACCATTTTACAATTTGGGCCCAAGTTAGAAGCAGAGCCTAAGGTGTAAATTATCGATAGTCCATATCTCGGAAACTATAAGAGATAATGCAATTTGGCAACCGGCAATGTAATTAGCATGCCGAATATTACTTGGAATGTGAATTGGAACGAAATCGCCAATAGATAAGACCATTTTACAATTTGGGCCCAAGTTAGAAGCAGAGCCTAAGGTGTAAATTATCGATAGTCCATATCTCGCAAACTATAAGAGATGATGCAATTTCGCAACCGGCAATGTAATTAGCATGCCGAATATTACTTGGAGTGTGAATTGGAACGAAATCGCCAATAGACAAGACCATTTTACAATTTGGGCCCAAGTTAGAAGCAGAGCCTAAGGTGTAAATTATCGATAGTCCATATCTCGGAAACTATAAGAGATAATGCAATTTGGCAACCGGCAATGTAATTAGCATGCCGAATATTACTTGGAATGTGAATTGGAACGAAATCGCCAATAGATAAGACCATTTTACAATTTGGGCCCAAGTTAGAAGCAGAGCCTAAGGTGTAAATTATCGATAGTCCATATCTCGGAAACTATAAGAGATAATGCAATTTGGCAACCGGCAATGTAATTAGCATGCCGAATATTACTTGGAATGTGAATTGGAACGAAATCGCCAATAGATAAGACCATTTTACAATTTGGGCCCAAGTTAGAAGCAGAGCCTAAGGTGTAAATTATCAATAGTCCATATCTCGGAAACTATAAGAGATAATGCAATTTGGCAACCGGCAATATAATTAGCATGCCGAATATTACTTGGAATGTGAATTGCAACGAAATCGCCAATAGATAAGACCATTTTACAATTTGGGCCCAAGTTAGAAGCAGAGCCTAAGGTGTAAATTATCGATAGTCCATATCTCGGAAACTATAAGAGATAATGCAATTTGGCAACCGGCAATGTAATTAGCATGCCGAATATTACTTGGAATGTGAATTGGAACGAAATCGCCAATAGATAAGACCATTTTACAATTTGGGCCCAAGTTAGAAGCAGAGCCTAAGGTGTAAATTATTGATAGTCCATATCTCGGAAACTATAAGAGATAATGCAATTTCGCAACCGGCAATGTAATTAGCATGCCGAATATCACTTGGAATGTGAATTGGGACGAAATCGCCAATAGATAAGACCATTTTACAATTTGGGCCCAAGTTAGAAGCAGAGCCTAAGGTGTAAATTATCGATAGTCCATATCTCGGAAACTATAAGAGATAATGCAATTTGGCAACCGGCAATGTAATTAGCATGCCGAATATTACTTGGAATGTGAATTGCAACGAAATCGCCAATAGATAAGACCATTTTACAATTTGGGCCCAAGTTAGAAGCAGAGCCTAAGGTGTAAATTATCGATAGTCCATATCTCGGAAACTATAAGAGATAATGCAATTTGGCAACCGGCAATGTAATTAGCATGCCGAATATTACTTGGAATGTGAATTGGAACGAAATCGCCAATAGATAAGACCATTTTACAATTTGGGCCCAAGTTAGAAGCAGAGCCTAAGGTGTAAATTATTGATAGTCCATATCTCGGAAACTATAAGAGATAATGCAATTTCGCAACCGGCAATGTAATTAGCATGCCGAATATCACTTGGAATGTGAATTGGAACGAAATCGCCAATAGATAAGACCATTTTACAATTTGGGCCCAAGTTAGAAGCAGAGCCTAAGGTGTAAATTATCGATAGTCCATATCTCGCAAACTATAAGAGATAATGCAATTTCGCAACCGGCAATGTAATTAGCATGCCGAATATTACTTGGAGTGTGAATTGGAACGAAATCGCCAATAGACAAGACCATTTTACAATTTGGGCCCAAGTTAGAAGCAGAGCCTAAGGTGTAAATTATCGATAGTCCATATCTCGGAAACTATAAGAGATAATGCAATTTGGCAACCGGCAATGTAATTAGCATGCCGAATATTACTTGGAATGTGAATTGGAACGAAATCGCCAATAGATAAGACCATTTTACAATTTGGGCCCAAGTTAGAAGCAGAGCCTAAGGTGTAAATTATCGATAGTCCATATCTCGGAAACTATAAGAGATAATGCAATTTGGCAACCGGCAATGTAATTAGCATGCCGAATATTACTTGGAATGTGAATTGGAACGAAATCGCCAATAGATAAGACCATTTTACAATTTGGGAGCAAGTTAGAAGCAGAGCCTAAGGTGTAAATTATCGATAGTCCATATCTCGGAAACTATAAGAGATAATGCAATTTGGCAACCGGCAATGTAATTATCATGCCGAATATTACTTGGAATGTGAATTGGAACGAAATCGCCAATAGATAAGACCATTTTACAATTTGGGCCCAAGTTAGAAGCAGAGCCTATGGTGTAAATTATCGATAGTCCATATCTCGGAAACTATTAGAGATAATGCAATTTGGCAACCGGCAATGTAATTAGCATGCCGAATATTACTTGGAATGTGAATTGGAACGAAATCGCCAATAGATAAGACCATTTTACAATTTGGGCCCAAGTTAGAAGCAGAGCCTAAGGTGTAAATTATCGATAGTCCATATCTCGGAAACTATAAGAGATAATGCAATTTGGCAACCGGCAATGTAATTAGCATGCCGAATATTACTTGGAATGTGAATTGGAACGAAATCGCCAATAGATAAGACCATTTTACAATTTGGGCCCAAGTTAGAAGCAGAGCCTAAGGTGTAAATTATCGATAGTCCATATCTGGGAAACTATAAGAGATAATGCAATTTGGCAACCGGCAATGTAATTAGCATGCCGAATATTACTTGGAATGTGAATTGGAACGAAATAGCCAATAGATAAGACCATTTTACAATTTGGGCCCAAGTTAGAAGCAGAGCCTAAGGTGTAAATTATCGATAGTCCATATCTCGGAAACTATAAGAGATAATGCAATTTGGCAACCGGCAATGTAATTAGCATGCCGAATATTACTTGGAATGTGAATTGGAACGAAATCGCCAATAGATAAGACCATTTTACAATTTGGGCCCAAGTTAGAAGCAGAGCCTAAGGTGTAAATTATCGATAGTCCATATCTCGGAAACTATAAGAGATAATGCAATTTCGCAACCGGCAATGTAATTAGCATGCCGAATATTACTTGGAGTGTGAATTGGAACGAAATCGCCAATAGACAAGACCATTTTACAATTTGGGCCCAAGTTAGAAGCAGAGCCTAAGGTGTAAATTATCGATAGTCCATATCTCGGAAACTATAAGAGATAATGCAATTTGGCAACCGGCAATGTAATTAGCATGCCGAATATTACTTGGAATGTGAATTGGAACGAAATCGCCAATAGATAAGACCATTTTACAATTTGGGCCCAAGTTAGAAGCAGAGCCTAAGGTGTAAATTATCGATAGTCCATATCTCGGAAACTATAAGAGATAATGCAATTTGGCAACCGGCAATGTAATTAGCATGCCGAATATTACTTGGAATGTAAATTGGAACGAAATCGCCAATAGATAAGACCATTTTACAATTTGGGCCCAAGTTAGAAGCAGAGCCTAAGGTGTAAATTATCGATAGTCCATATCTCGGAAACTATAAGAGATAATGCAATTTGGCAACCGGCAATGTAATTAGCATGCCGAATATTACTTGGAATGTGAATTGGAACGAAATCGCCAATAGATAAGACCATTTTACAATTTGGGCCCAAGTTAGAAGCAGAGCCTAAGGTGTAAATTATCGATAGTCCATATCTCGCAAACTATAAGAGATAATGCAATTTCGCAACCGGCAATGTAATTAGCATGCCGAATATTACTTGGAGTGTGAATTGGAACGAAATCGCCAATAGACAAGACCATTTTACAATTTGGGCCCAAGTTAGAAGCAGAGCCTAAGGTGTAAATTATCGATAGTCCATATCTCGGAAACTATAAGAGATAATGCAATTTGGCAACCGGCAATGTAATTAGCATGCCGAATATTACTTGGAATGTGAATTGGAACGAAATCGCCAATAGATAAGACCATTTTACAATTTGGGCCCAAGTTAGAAGCAGAGCCTAAGGTGTAAATTATCGATAGTCCATATCTCGGAAACTATAAGAGATAATGCAATTTGGCAACCGGCAATGTAATTAGCATGCCGAATATTACTTGGAATGTGAATTGGAACGAAATCGCCAATAGATAAGACCATTTTACAATTTGGGCCCAAGTTAGAAGCAGAGCCTAAGGTGTAAATTATCGATAGTCCATATCTGGGAAACTATAAGAGATAATGCAATTTGGCAACCGGCAATGTAATTAGCATGCCGAATATTACTTGGAATGTGAATTGGAACGAAATCGCCAATAGATAAGACCATTTTACAATTTGGGCCCAAGTTAGAAGCAGAGCCTAAGGTGTAAATTATCGATAGTCCATATCTCGGAAACTATAAGAGATAATGCAATTTGGCAACCGGCAATGTAATTAGCATGCCGAATATTACTTGGAATGTGAATTGGAACGAAATCGCCAATAGATAAGACCATTTTACAATTTGGGCCCAAGTTAGAAGCAGAGCCTAAGGTGTAAATTATCGATAGTCCATATCTCGGAAACTATAAGAGATAATGCAATTTGGCAACCGGCAATGTAATTAGCATGCCGAATATTACTTGGAATGTGAATTGGAACGAAATCGCCAATAGATAAGACCATTTTACAATTTGGGCCCAAGTTAGAAGCAGAGCCTAAGGTGTAAATTATTGATAGTCCATATCTCGGAAACTATAAGAGATAATGCAATTTCGCAACCGGCAATGTAATTAGCATGCCGAATATCACTTGGAATGTGAATTGGGACGAAATCGCCAATAGATAAGACCATTTTACAATTTGGGCCCAAGTTAGAAGCAGAGCCTAAGGTGTAAATTATCGATAGTCCATATCTCGGAAACTATAAGAGATAATGCAATTTGGCAACCGGCAATGTAATTAGCATGCCGAATATTACTTGGAATGTGAATTGCAACGAAATCGCCAATAGATAAGACCATTTTACAATTTGGGCCCAAGTTAGAAGCAGAGCCTAAGGTGTAAATTATCGATAGTCCATATCTCGGAAACTATAAGAGATAATGCAATTTGGCAACCGGCAATGTAATTAGCATGCCGAATATTACTTGGAATGTGAATTGGAACGAAATCGCCAATAGATAAGACCATTTTACAATTTGGGCCCAAGTTAGAAGCAGAGCCTAAGGTGTAAATTATTGATAGTCCATATCTCGGAAACTATAAGAGATAATGCAATTTGGCAACCGGCAATGTAATTAGCATGCCGAATATCACTTGGAATGTGAATTGGGACGAAATCGCCAATAGATAAGACCATTTTACAATTTGGGCCCAAGTTAGAAGCAGAGCCTAAGGTGTAAATTATCGATAGTCCATATCTCGGAAACCATAAGAGATAATGAAATTTGGCAACCGGCAATGTAATTAGCATGCCGAATATTACTTGGAATGTGAACTGGAACGAAATCGCCAATAGATAAGACCATTTTACAATTTGGGCCCAAGTTAGAAGCAGAGCCTAAGGTGTAAATTATCGATAGTCCATATCTCGGAAACTATAAGAGATAATGCAATTTGGCAACCGGCAATGTAATTAGCATGCCGAATATTACTTGGAATGTGAATTGGAACGAAATCGCCAATAGATAAGACCATTTTACAATTTGGGAGCAAGTTAGAAGCAGAGCCTAAGGTGTAAATTATCGATAGTCCATATCTCGGAAACTATAAGAGATAATGCAATTTGGCAACCGGCAATGTAATTAGCATGCCGAATATTACTTGGAATGTGAATTGGAACGAAATCGCCAATAGATAAGACCATTTTACAATTTGGGCCCAAGTTAGAAGCAGAGCCTATGGTGTAAATTATCGATAGTCCATATCTCGGAAACTATTAGAGATAATGCAATTTGGCAACCGGCAATGTAATTAGCATGCCGAATATTACTTGGAATGTGAATTGGAACGAAATCGCCAATAGATAAGACCATTTTACAATTTGGGCCCAAGTTAGAAGCAGAGCCTAAGGTGTAAATTATCGATAGTCCATATCTCGGAAACTATAAGAGATAATGCAATTTGGCAACCGGCAATGTAATTAGCATGCCGAATATTACTTGGAATGTGAATTGGAACGAAATCGCCAATAGATAAGACCATTTTACAATTTGGGCCCAAGTTAGAAGCAGAGCCTAAGGTGTAAATTATCGATAGTCCATATCTGGGAAACTATAAGAGATAATGCAATTTGGCAACCGGCAATGTAATTAGCATGCCGAATATTACTTGGAATGTGAATTGGAACGAAATCGCCAATAGATAAGACCATTTTACAATTTGGGCCCAAGTTAGAAGCAGAGCCTAAGGTGTAAATTATCGATAGTCCATATCTCGGAAACTATAAGAGATAATGCAATTTGGCAACCGGCAATGTAATTAGCATGCCGAATATTACTTGGAATGTGAATTGGAACGAAATCGCCAATAGATAAGACCATTTTACAATTTGGGCCCAAGTTAGAAGCAGAGCCTAAGGTGTAAATTATCGATAGTCCATATCTCGGAAACTATAAGAGATAATGCAATTTCGCAACCGGCAATGTAATTAGCATGCCGAATATTACTTGGAGTGTGAATTGGAACGAAATCGCCAATAGACAAGACCATTTTACAATTTGGGCCCAAGTTAGAAGCAGAGCCTAAGGTGTAAATTATCGATAGTCCATATCTCGGAAACTATAAGAGATAATGCAATTTGGCAACCGGCAATGTAATTAGCATGCCGAATATTACTTGGAATGTGAATTGGAACGAAATCGCCAATAGATAAGACCATTTTACAATTTGGGCCCAAGTTAGAAGCAGAGCCTAAGGTGTAAATTATCGATAGTCCATATCTCGGAAACTATAAGAGATAATGCAATTTGGCAACCGGCAATGTAATTAGCATGCCGAATATTACTTGGAATGTAAATTGGAACGAAATCGCCAATAGATAAGACCATTTTACAATTTGGGCCCAAGTTAGAAGCAGAGCCTAAGGTGTAAATTATCGATAGTCCATATCTCGGAAACTATAAGAGATAATGCAATTTGGCAACCGGCAATGTAATTAGCATGCCGAATATTACTTGGAATGTGAATTGGAACGAAATCGCCAATAGATAAGACCATTTTACAATTTGGGCCCAAGTTAGAAGCAGAGCCTAAGGTGTAAATTATCGATAGTCCATATCTCGCAAACTATAAGAGATGATGCAATTTCGCAACCGGCAATGCAATTAGCATGCCGAATATTACTTGGAGTGTGAATTGGAACGAAATCGCCAATAGACAAGACCATTTTACAATTTGGGCCCAAGTTAGAAGCAGAGCCTAAGGTGTAAATTATCGATAGTCCATATCTCGGAAACTATAAGAGATAATGCAATTTGGCAACCGGCAATGTAATTAGCATGCCGAATATTACTTGGAATGTGAATTGGAACGAAATCGCCAATAGATAAGACCATTTTACAATTTGGGCCCAAGTTAGAAGCAGAGCCTAAGGTGTAAATTATCGATAGTCCATATCTCGGAAACTATAAGAGATAATGCAATTTGGCAACCGGCAATGTAATTAGCATGCCGAATATTACTTGGAATGTGAATTGGAACGAAATCGCCAATAGATAAGACCATTTTACAATTTGGGCCCAAGTTAGAAGCAGAGCCTAAGGTGTAAATTATCAATAGTCCATATCTCGGAAACTATAAGAGATAATGCAATTTGGCAACCGGCAATATAATTAGCATGCCGAATATTACTTGGAATGTGAATTGCAACGAAATCGCCAATAGATAAGACCATTTTACAATTTGGGCCCAAGTTAGAAGCAGAGCCTAAGGTGTAAATTATCGATAGTCCATATCTCGGAAACTATAAGAGATAATGCAATTTGGCAACCGGCAATGTAATTAGCATGCCGAATATTACTTGGAATGTGAATTGGAACGAAATCGCCAATAGATAAGACCATTTTACAATTTGGGCCCAAGTTAGAAGCAGAGCCTAAGGTGTAAATTATTGATAGTCCATATCTCGGAAACTATAAGAGATAATGCAATTTCGCAACCGGCAATGTAATTAGCATGCCGAATATCACTTGGAATGTGAATTGGGACGAAATCGCCAATAGATAAGACCATTTTACAATTTGGGCCCAAGTTAGAAGCAGAGCCTAAGGTGTAAATTATCGATAGTCCATATCTCGGAAACTATAAGAGATAATGCAATTTGGCAACCGGCAATGTAATTAGCATGCCGAATATTACTTGGAATGTGAATTGCAACGAAATCGCCAATAGATAAGACCATTTTACAATTTGGGCCCAAGTTAGAAGCAGAGCCTAAGGTGTAAATTATCGATAGTCCATATCTCGGAAACTATAAGAGATAATGCAATTTGGCAACCGGCAATGTAATTAGCATGCCGAATATTACTTGGAATGTGAATTGGAACGAAATCGCCAATAGATAAGACCATTTTACAATTTGGGCCCAAGTTAGAAGCAGAGCCTAAGGTGTAAATTATTGATAGTCCATATCTCGGAAACTATAAGAGATAATGCAATTTCGCAACCGGCAATGTAATTAGCATGCCGAATATCACTTGGAATGTGAATTGGAACGAAATCGCCAATAGATAAGACCATTTTACAATTTGGGCCCAAGTTAGAAGCAGAGCCTAAGGTGTAAATTATCGATAGTCCATATCTCGCAAACTATAAGAGATAATGCAATTTCGCAACCGGCAATGTAATTAGCATGCCGAATATTACTTGGAGTGTGAATTGGAACGAAATCGCCAATAGACAAGACCATTTTACAATTTGGGCCCAAGTTAGAAGCAGAGCCTAAGGTGTAAATTATCGATAGTCCATATCTCGGAAACTATAAGAGATAATGCAATTTGGCAACCGGCAATGTAATTAGCATGCCGAATATTACTTGGAATGTGAATTGGAACGAAATCGCCAATAGATAAGACCATTTTACAATTTGGGCCCAAGTTAGAAGCAGAGCCTAAGGTGTAAATTATCGATAGTCCATATCTCGGAAACTATAAGAGATAATGCAATTTGGCAACCGGCAATGTAATTAGCATGCCGAATATTACTTGGAATGTGAATTGGAACGAAATCGCCAATAGATAAGACCATTTTACAATTTGGGAGCAAGTTAGAAGCAGAGCCTAAGGTGTAAATTATCGATAGTCCATATCTCGGAAACTATAAGAGATAATGCAATTTGGCAACCGGCAATGTAATTATCATGCCGAATATTACTTGGAATGTGAATTGGAACGAAATCGCCAATAGATAAGACCATTTTACAATTTGGGCCCAAGTTAGAAGCAGAGCCTATGGTGTAAATTATCGATAGTCCATATCTCGGAAACTATTAGAGATAATGCAATTTGGCAACCGGCAATGTAATTAGCATGCCGAATATTACTTGGAATGTGAATTGGAACGAAATCGCCAATAGATAAGACCATTTTACAATTTGGGCCCAAGTTAGAAGCAGAGCCTAAGGTGTAAATTATCGATAGTCCATATCTCGGAAACTATAAGAGATAATGCAATTTGGCAACCGGCAATGTAATTAGCATGCCGAATATTACTTGGAATGTGAATTGGAACGAAATCGCCAATAGATAAGACCATTTTACAATTTGGGCCCAAGTTAGAAGCAGAGCCTAAGGTGTAAATTATCGATAGTCCATATCTGGGAAACTATAAGAGATAATGCAATTTGGCAACCGGCAATGTAATTAGCATGCCGAATATTACTTGGAATGTGAATTGGAACGAAATAGCCAATAGATAAGACCATTTTACAATTTGGGCCCAAGTTAGAAGCAGAGCCTAAGGTGTAAATTATCGATAGTCCATATCTCGGAAACTATAAGAGATAATGCAATTTGGCAACCGGCAATGTAATTAGCATGCCGAATATTACTTGGAATGTGAATTGGAACGAAATCGCCAATAGATAAGACCATTTTACAATTTGGGCCCAAGTTAGAAGCAGAGCCTAAGGTGTAAATTATCGATAGTCCATATCTCGGAAACTATAAGAGATAATGCAATTTCGCAACCGGCAATGTAATTAGCATGCCGAATATTACTTGGAGTGTGAATTGGAACGAAATCGCCAATAGACAAGACCATTTTACAATTTGGGCCCAAGTTAGAAGCAGAGCCTAAGGTGTAAATTATCGATAGTCCATATCTCGGAAACTATAAGAGATAATGCAATTTGGCAACCGGCAATGTAATTAGCATGCCGAATATTACTTGGAATGTGAATTGGAACGAAATCGCCAATAGATAAGACCATTTTACAATTTGGGCCCAAGTTAGAAGCAGAGCCTAAGGTGTAAATTATCGATAGTCCATATCTCGGAAACTATAAGAGATAATGCAATTTGGCAACCGGCAATGTAATTAGCATGCCGAATATTACTTGGAATGTAAATTGGAACGAAATCGCCAATAGATAAGACCATTTTACAATTTGGGCCCAAGTTAGAAGCAGAGCCTAAGGTGTAAATTATCGATAGTCCATATCTCGGAAACTATAAGAGATAATGCAATTTGGCAACCGGCAATGTAATTAGCATGCCGAATATTACTTGGAATGTGAATTGGAACGAAATCGCCAATAGATAAGACCATTTTACAATTTGGGCCCAAGTTAGAAGCAGAGCCTAAGGTGTAAATTATCGATAGTCCATATCTCGCAAACTATAAGAGATAATGCAATTTCGCAACCGGCAATGTAATTAGCATGCCGAATATTACTTGGAGTGTGAATTGGAACGAAATCGCCAATAGACAAGACCATTTTACAATTTGGGCCCAAGTTAGAAGCAGAGCCTAAGGTGTAAATTATCGATAGTCCATATCTCGGAAACTATAAGAGATAATGCAATTTGGCAACCGGCAATGTAATTAGCATGCCGAATATTACTTGGAATGTGAATTGGAACGAAATCGCCAATAGATAAGACCATTTTACAATTTGGGCCCAAGTTAGAAGCAGAGCCTAAGGTGTAAATTATCGATAGTCCATATCTCGGAAACTATAAGAGATAATGCAATTTGGCAACCGGCAATGTAATTAGCATGCCGAATATTACTTGGAATGTGAATTGGAACGAAATCGCCAATAGATAAGACCATTTTACAATTTGGGCCCAAGTTAGAAGCAGAGCCTAAGGTGTAAATTATCGATAGTCCATATCTGGGAAACTATAAGAGATAATGCAATTTGGCAACCGGCAATGTAATTAGCATGCCGAATATTACTTGGAATGTGAATTGGAACGAAATCGCCAATAGATAAGACCATTTTACAATTTGGGCCCAAGTTAGAAGCAGAGCCTAAGGTGTAAATTATCGATAGTCCATATCTCGGAAACTATAAGAGATAATGCAATTTGGCAACCGGCAATGTAATTAGCATGCCGAATATTACTTGGAATGTGAATTGGAACGAAATCGCCAATAGATAAGACCATTTTACAATTTGGGCCCAAGTTAGAAGCAGAGCCTAAGGTGTAAATTATCGATAGTCCATATCTCGGAAACTATAAGAGATAATGCAATTTCGCAACCGGCAATGTAATTAGCATGCCGAATATTACTTGGAGTGTGAATTGGAACGAAATCGCCAATAGACAAGACCATTTTACAATTTGGGCCCAAGTTAGAAGCAGAGCCTAAGGTGTAAATTATCGATAGTCCATATCTCGGAAACTATAAGAGATAATGCAATTTGGCAACCGGCAATGTAATTAGCATGCCGAATATTACTTGGAATGTGAATTGGAACGAAATCGCCAATAGATAAGACCATTTTACAATTTGGGCCCAAGTTAGAAGCAGAGCCTAAGGTGTAAATTATCGATAGTCCATATCTCGGAAACTATAAGAGATAATGCAATTTGGCAACCGGCAATGTAATTAGCATGCCGAATATTACTTGGAATGTAAATTGGAACGAAATCGCCAATAGATAAGACCATTTTACAATTTGGGCCCAAGTTAGAAGCAGAGCCTAAGGTGTAAATCATCGATAGTCCATATCTCGGAAACTATAAGAGATAATGCAATTTGGCAACCGGCAATGTAATTAGCATGCCGAATATTACTTGGAATGTGAATTGGAACGAAATCGCCAATAGATAAGACCATTTTACAATTTGGGCCCAAGTTAGAAGCAGAGCCTAAGGTGTAAATTATCGATAGTCCATATCTCGCAAACTATAAGAGATGATGCAATTTCGCAACCGGCAATGTAATTAGCATGCCGAATATTACTTGTAGTGCGAATTGGAACGAAATCGCCAATAGACAAGACCATTTTACAATTTGGGCCCAAGTTAGAAGCAGAGCCTAAGGTGTAAATTATCGATAGTCCATATCTCGGAAACTATAAGAGATAATGCAATTTGGCAACCGGCAATGTAATTAGCATGCCGAATATTACTTGGAATGTGAATTGGAACGAAATCGCCAATAGATAAGACCATTTTACAATTTGGGCCCAAGTTAGAAGCAGAGCCTAAGGTGTAAATTATCGATAGTCCATATCTCGGAAACTATAAGAGATAATGCAATTTGGCAACCGGCAATGTAATTAGCATGCCGAATATTACTTGGAATGTGAATTGGAACGAAATCGCCAATAGATAAGACCATTTTACAATTTGGGCCCAAGTTAGAAGCAGAGCCTAAGGTGTAAATTATCAATAGTCCATATCTCGGAAACTATAAGAGATAATGCAATTTGGCAACCGGCAATATAATTAGCATGCCGAATATTACTTGGAATGTGAATTGCAACGAAATCGCCAATAGATAAGACCATTTTACAATTTGGGCCCAAGTTAGAAGCAGAGCCTAAGGTGTAAATTATCGATAGTCCATATCTCGGAAACTATAAGAGATAATGCAATTTGGCAACCGGCAATGTAATTAGCATGCCGAATATTACTTGGAATGTGAATTGGAACGAAATCGCCAATAGATAAGACCATTTTACAATTTGGGCCCAAGTTAGAAGCAGAGCCTAAGGTGTAAATTATTGATAGTCCATATCTCGGAAACTATAAGAGATAATGCAATTTCGCAACCGGCAATGTAATTAGCATGCCGAATATCACTTGGAATGTGAATTGGGACGAAATCGCCAATAGATAAGACCATTTTACAATTTGGGCCCAAGTTAGAAGCAGAGCCTAAGGTGTAAATTATCGATAGTCCATATCTCGGAAACTATAAGAGATAATGCAATTTGGCAACCGGCAATGTAATTAGCATGCCGAATATTACTTGGAATGTGAATTGCAACGAAATCGCCAATAGATAAGACCATTTTACAATTTGGGCCCAAGTTAGAAGCAGAGCCTAAGGTGTAAATTATCGATAGTCCATATCTCGGAAACTATAAGAGATAATGCAATTTGGCAACCGGCAATGTAATTAGCATGCCGAATATTACTTGGAATGTGAATTGGAACGAAATCGCCAATAGATAAGACCATTTTACAATTTGGGCCCAAGTTAGAAGCAGAGCCTAAGGTGTAAATTATTGATAGTCCATATCTCGGAAACTATAAGAGATAATGCAATTTCGCAACCGGCAATGTAATTAGCATGCCGAATATCACTTGGAATGTGAATTGGAACGAAATCGCCAATAGATAAGACCATTTTACAATTTGGGCCCAAGTTAGAAGCAGAGCCTAAGGTGTAAATTATCGATAGTCCATATCTCGCAAACTATAAGAGATAATGCAATTTCGCAACCGGCAATGTAATTAGCATGCCGAATATTACTTGGAGTGTGAATTGGAACGAAATCGCCAATAGACAAGACCATTTTACAATTTGGGCCCAAGTTAGAAGCAGAGCCTAAGGTGTAAATTATCGATAGTCCATATCTCGGAAACTATAAGAGATAATGCAATTTGGCAACCGGCAATGTAATTAGCATGCCGAATATTACTTGGAATGTGAATTGGAACGAAATCGCCAATAGATAAGACCATTTTACAATTTGGGCCCAAGTTAGAAGCAGAGCCTAAGGTGTAAATTATCGATAGTCCATATCTCGGAAACTATAAGAGATAATGCAATTTGGCAACCGGCAATGTAATTAGCATGCCGAATATTACTTGGAATGTGAATTGGAACGAAATCGCCAATAGATAAGACCATTTTACAATTTGGGAGCAAGTTAGAAGCAGAGCCTAAGGTGTAAATTATCGATAGTCCATATCTCGGAAACTATAAGAGATAATGCAATTTGGCAACCGGCAATGTAATTATCATGCCGAATATTACTTGGAATGTGAATTGGAACGAAATCGCCAATAGATAAGACCATTTTACAATTTGGGCCCAAGTTAGAAGCAGAGCCTATGGTGTAAATTATCGATAGTCCATATCTCGGAAACTATTAGAGATAATGCAATTTGGCAACCGGCAATGTAATTAGCATGCCGAATATTACTTGGAATGTGAATTGGAACGAAATCGCCAATAGATAAGACCATTTTACAATTTGGGCCCAAGTTAGAAGCAGAGCCTAAGGTGTAAATTATCGATAGTCCATATCTCGGAAACTATAAGAGATAATGCAATTTGGCAACCGGCAATGTAATTAGCATGCCGAATATTACTTGGAATGTGAATTGGAACGAAATCGCCAATAGATAAGACCATTTTACAATTTGGGCCCAAGATAGAAGCAGAGCCTAAGGTGTAAATTATCGATAGTCCATATCTGGGAAACTATAAGAGATAATGCAATTTGGCAACCGGCAATGTAATTAGCATGCCGAATATTACTTGGAATGTGAATTGGAACGAAATCGCCAATAGATAAGACCATTTTACAATTTGGGCCCAAGTTAGAAGCAGAGCCTAAGGTGTAAATTATCGATAGTCCATATCTCGGAAACTATAAGAGATAATGCAATTTGGCAACCGGCAATGTAATTAGCATGCCGAATATTACTTGGAATGTGAATTGGAACGAAATCGCCAATAGATAAGACCATTTTACAATTTGGGCCCAAGTTAGAAGCAGAGCCTAAGGTGTAAATTATCGATAGTCCATATCTCGGAAACTATAAGAGATAATGCAATTTCGCAACCGGCAATGTAATTAGCATGCCGAATATTACTTGGAGTGTGAATTGGAACGAAATCGCCAATAGACAAGACCATTTTACAATTTGGGCCCAAGTTAGAAGCAGAGCCTAAGGTGTAAATTATCGATAGTCCATATCTCGGAAACTATAAGAGATAATGCAATTTGGCAACCGGCAATGTAATTAGCATGCCGAATATTACTTGGAATGTGAATTGGAACGAAACCGCCAATAGATAAGACCATTTTACAATTTGGGCCCAAGTTAGAAGCAGAGCCTAAGGTGTAAATTATCGATAGTCCATATCTCGGAAACTATAAGAGATAATGCAATTTGGCAACCGGCAATGTAATTAGCATGCCGAATATTACTTGGAATGTAAATTGGAACGAAATCGCCAATAGATAAGACCATTTTACAATTTGGGCCCAAGTTAGAAGCAGAGCCTAAGGTGTAAATTATCGATAGTCCATATCTCGGAAACTATAAGAGATAATGCAATTTGGCAACCGGCAATGTAATTAGCATGCCGAATATTACTTGGAATGTGAATTGGAACGAAATCGCCAATAGATAAGACCATTTTACAATTTGGGCCCAAGTTAGAAGCAGAGCCTAAGGTGTAAATTATCGATAGTCCATATCTCGCAAACTATAAGAGATAATGCAATTTCGCAACCGGCAATGTAATTAGCATGCCGAATATTACTTGGAGTGTGAATTGGAACGAAATCGCCAATAGACAAGACCATTTTACAATTTGGGCCCAAGTTAGAAGCAGAGCCTAAGGTGTAAATTATCGATAGTCCATATCTCGGAAACTATAAGAGATAATGCAATTTGGCAACCGGCAATGTAATTAGCATGCCGAATATTACTTGGAATGTGAATTGGAACGAAATCGCCAATAGATAAGACCATTTTACAATTTGGGCCCAAGTTAGAAGCAGAGCCTAAGGTGTAAATTATCGATAGTCCATATCTCGGAAACTATAAGAGATAATGCAATTTGGCAACCGGCAATGTAATTAGCATGCCGAATATTACTTGGAATGTGAATTGGAACGAAATCGCCAATAGATAAGACCATTTTACAATTTGGGCCCAAGTTAGAAGCAGAGCCTAAGGTGTAAATTATCAATAGTCCATATCTCGGAAACTATAAGAGATAATGCAATTTGGCAACCGGCAATATAATTAGCATGCCGAATATTACTTGGAATGTGAATTGCAACGAAATCGCCAATAGATAAGACCATTTTACAATTTGGGCCCAAGTTAGAAGCAGAGCCTAAGGTGTAAATTATCGATAGTCCATATCTCGGAAACTATAAGAGATAATGCAATTTGGCAACCGGCAATGTAATTAGCATGCCGAATATTACTTGGAATGTGAATTGGAACGAAATCGCCAATAGATAAGACCATTTTACAATTTGGGCCCAAGTTAGAAGCAGAGCCTAAGGTGTAAATTATTGATAGTCCATATCTCGGAAACTATAAGAGATAATGCAATTTCGCAACCGGCAATGTAATTAGCATGCCGAATATCACTTGGAATGTGAATTGGGACGAAATCGCCAATAGATAAGACCATTTTACAATTTGGGCCCAAGTTAGAAGCAGAGCCTAAGGTGTAAATTATCGATAGTCCATATCTCGGAAACTATAAGAGATAATGCAATTTGGCAACCGGCAATGTAATTAGCATGCCGAATATTAGTTGGAATGTGAATTGGAACGAAATCGCCAATAGATAAGACCATTTTACAATTTGGGCCCAAGTTAGAAGCAGAGCCTAAGGTGTAAATTATCGATAGTCCATATCTCGGAAACTATAAGAGATAATGCAATTTGGCAACCGGCAATGTAATTAGCATGCCGAATATTACTTGGAATGTGAATTGGAACGAAATCGCCAATAGATAAGACCATTTTACAATTTGGGCCCAAGTTAGAAGCAGAGCCTAAGGTGTAAATTATCGATAGTCCATATCTCGGAAACTATAAGAGATAATGCAATTTGGCAACCGGCAATGTAATTAGCATGCCGAATACTACTTGGAATGTGAATTGGAACGAAATCGCCAATAGGTAAGACCATTTTACAATTTGGTCCCAAGTTAGAAGCAGAGCCTAAGGTGTAAATTATCGATAGTCCATATCTCGGAAACTATAAGAGATAATGCAATTTTGCAACCGGCAATGTAATTAGCATGCCGAATATTACTTGGAATGTGAATTGGAACGAAATCGCCAATAGATAAGACCATTTTACAATTTGGGCCCAAGTTAGAAGCAGAGCCTATATTGTAAATTATCGATAGTCCATATCTCGGAAACTATAAGAGATAATGCAATTTGGAAACGGGCAATGTAATTAGCATGCCGAATATTACTTGGAATGTGAATTGGAACGAAATCGCCAATAGATAAGACCATTTTACAATTTGGGCCCAAGTTAGAAGCAGAGCCTAAGGTGTAAATTATCGATAGTCCATATCTCGGAAACTATTAGAGATAATGCAATTTGGCAACCGGCAATGTAATTAGCATGCCGAATATTACTTGGAATGTGAATTGGAACGAAATCGCCAATAGATAAGACCATTTTACAATTTGGGCCCAAGTTAGAAGCAGAGCCTAAGGTGTAAATTATCGATAGTCCATATCTCGGAAACTATAAGAGATAATGCAATTTGGTAACTGGCAATGTAATTAGCATGCCGAATATTACTTGGAATGTGAATTGGAACGAAATCGCCAATAGATAAGACCATTTTACAATTTGGGCCCAAGTTAGAAGCAGAGCCTAAGGTGTAAATTATCGATAGTCCATATCTGGGAAACTATAAGAGATAATGCAATTTGGCAACCGGCAATGTAATTAGCATGCCGAATATTACTTGGAATGTGAATTGGAACGAAATCGCCAATAGATAAGACCATTTTACAATTTGGGCCCAAGTTAGAAGCAGAGTCTAAGGTGTAAATTATCGATAGTCCATATCTCGGAAACTATAAGAGATAATGCAATTTGGCAACCGGCAATGTAATTAGCATGCCGAATATTACTTGGAATGTGAATTGGAACGAAATCGCCAATAGATAAGACCATTTTACAATTTGGGCCCAAGTTAGAAGCAGAGCCTAAGGTGTAAATTATCGATAGTCCATATCTCGGAAACTATAAGGGATAATGCAATTTCGCAACCGGCAATGTAATTAGCATGCCGAATATTACTTGGAGTGTGAATTGGAACGAAATCGCCAATAGACAAGACCATTTTACAATTTGGGCCCAAGTTAGAAGCAGAGCCTAAGGTGTAAATTATCGATAGTCCATATCTCGGAAACTATAAGAGATAATGCAATTTGGCAACCGGCAATGTAATTAGCATGCCGAATATTACTTGGAATGTGAATTGGAAAGAAATCGCCAATAGATAAGACCATTTTACAATTTGGGCCCAAGTTAGAAGCAGAGCCTAAGGTGTAAATTATCGATAGTCCATATCTCGGAAACTATAAGAGATAATGCAATTTGGCAACCGGCAATGTAATTAGCATGCCGAATATTACTTGGAATGTGAATTGGAACGAAATCGCCAATAGATAAGACCATTTTACAATTTGGGCCCAAGTTAGAAGCAGAGCCTAAGGTGTAAATTATCGATAGTCCATATCTCGGAAACTATAAGAGATAATGCAATTTGGCAACCGGCAATGTAATTAGCATGCCGAATATTACTTGGAATGTGAATTGGAACGAAATCGCCAATAGATAAGACCATTTTACAATTTGGGCCCAAGTTAGAAGCAGAGCCTAAGGTGGAAATTATCGATAGTCCATATCTCGGAAACTATAAGAGATAATGCAATTTCGCAACCGGCAATGTAATTAGCATGCCGAATATTACTTGGAGTGTGAATTGGAACGAAATCGCCAATAGACAAGACCATTTTACAATTTGGGCCCAAGTTAGAAGCAGAGCCTAAGGTGTAAATTATCGATAGTCCATATCTCGGAAACTATAAGAGATAATGCACTTTGGCAAACGGCAATGTAATTAGCATGCCGAATATTACTTGGAATGTGAATTGGAACGAAATCGCCAATAGATAAGACCATTTTACAATTTGGGCCCAAGTTAGAAGCAGAGCCTAAGGTGTAAATTATCGATAGTCCATATCTCGGAAACTATAAGAGATAATGCAATTTCGCAACCGGCAATGTAATTAGCATGCCGAATATTACTTGGAATGTGAATTGGAACGAAATCGCCAATAGACAAGACCATTTTACAATTTGGGCCCAAGTTAGAAGCAGAGCCTAAGGTGTAAATTATCGATAGTCCATATCTCGGAAACTATAAGAGATAATGCAATTTGGCAACCGGCAATGTAATTAGCATGCCGAATATTACTTGGAATGTGAATTGGAACGAAATCGCCAATAGATAAGACCATTTTACAATTTGGGCCCAAGTTAGAAGCAGAGCCTAAGGTGTAAATTATCGATAGTCCATATCTCGGAAACTATAAGAGATAATGCAATTTGGCAACCGGCAATGTAATTAGCATGCCGAATATTACTTGGAATGTGAATTGGAACGAAATCGCCAATAGATAAGACCATTTTACAATTTGGGCCCAAGTTAGAAGCAGAGCCTAAGGTGTAAATTATCGATAGTCCATATCTCGGAAACTATAAGAGATAATGCAATTTGGCAACCGGCAATGTAATTAGCATGCCGAATATTACTTGGAATGTGAATTGGAACGAAATCGCCAATAAATAAGACCATATTACAATTTGGGCCCAAGTTAGAAGCAGAGTCTAAGGTGTAAATTATCGATAGTCCATATCTCGGAAACTATAAGAGATAATGCAATTTCGCAACCGGCAATGTAATTAGCATGCCGAATATTACTTGGAGTGTGAATTGGAACGAAATCGCCAATAGACAAGACCATTTTACAATTTGGGCCCAAGTTAGAAGCAGAGCCTAAGGTGTAAATTATCGATAGTCCATATCTCGGAAACTATAAGAGATAATGCAATTTGGCAACCGGCAATGTAATTAGCATGCCGAATATTACTTGGAATGTGAATTGGAACGAAATCGCCAATAGATAAGACCATTTTACAATTTGGGCCCAAGTTAGAAGCAGAGCCTAAGGTGTAAATTATCGATAGTCCATATCTCGGAAACTATAAGAGATAAAGCAATTTGGCAACCGGCAATGTAATTAGCATGCCGAATATTACTTGGAATGTGAATTGGAACGAAATCGCCAATAGATAAGACCATTTTACAATTTGGGCCCAAGTTAGAAGCAGAGCCTAAGGTGTAAATTATCAATAGTCCATATCTCGGAAACTATAAGAGATAATGCAATTTGGCAACCGGCAATGTAATTAGCATGCCGAATATTACTTGGAATGTGAATTGCAACGAAATCGCCAATAGATAAGACCATTTTACAATTTGGGCCCAAGTTAGAAGCAGAGCCTAAGGTGTAAATTATCGATAGTCCATATCTCGGAAACTATAAGAGATAATGCAATTTGGCAACCGGCAATGTAATTAGCATGCCGAATATTACTTGGAATGTGAATTGGAACGAAATCGCCAATAGATAAGACCATTTTACAATTTGGGCCCAAGTTAGAAGCAGAGCCTAAGGTGTAAATTATCGATAGTCCATATCTCGGAAACTATAAGAGATAATGCAATTTGGCAACCGGCAATGTAATTAGCATGCCGAATACTACTTGGAATGTGAATTGGAACGAAATCGCCAATAGGTAAGACCATTTTACAATTTGGTCCCAAGTTAGAAGCAGAGCCTAAGGTGTAAATTATCGATAGTCCATATCTCGGAAACTATAAGAGATAATGCAATTTTGCAACCGGCAATGTAATTAGCATGCCGAATATTACTTGGAATGTGAATTGGAACGAAATCGCCAATAGGTAAGACCATTTTACAATTTGGGCCCAAGTTAGAAGCAGAGCCTAAGGTGTAAATTATCGATAGTCCATATCTCGGAAACTATAAGAGATAATTCAATTTGGCAACCGGCAATGTAATTAGCTTGCCGAATATTACTTGGAATGTGAATTGGAACGAAATCGCCAATAGATAAGACCATTTTACAATTTGGGCCCAAGTTAGAAGCAGAGCCTAAGGTGTAAATTATCGATAGTCCATATCTCGGAAACTATAAGAGATAATGCAATTTGGCAACCGGCAATGTAATTAGCATGCCGAATATTACTTGGAATGTGAATTGGAACGAAATCGCCAATAGATAAGACCATTTTACAATTTGGGAGCAAGTTAGAAGCAGAGCCTAAGGTGTAAATTATCGATAGTCCATATCTCGGAAACTATAAGAGATAATGCAATTTGGCAACGGGCAATGTAATTAGCATGCCGAATATTACTTGGAATGTGAATTGGAACGAAATCGCCAATAGATAAGACCATTTTACAATTTGGGCCCAAGTTAGAAGCAGAGCCTATGGTGTAAATTATCGATAGTCCATATCTCGGAAACTATTAGAGATAATGCAATTTGGCAACCGGCAATGTAATTAGCATGCCGAATATTACTTGGAATGTGAATTGGAACGAAATCGCCAATAGATAAGACCATTTTACAATTTGGGCCCAAGTTAGAAGCAGAGCCTAAGGTGTAAATTATCGATAGTCCATATCTCGGAAACTATAAGAGATAATGCAATTTGGCAACCGGCAATGTAATTAGCATGCCGAATATTACTTGGAATGTGAATTGGAACGAAATCGCCAATAGATAAGACCATTTTACAATTTGGGCCCAAGTTAGAAGCAGAGCCTAAGGTGTAAATTATCGATAGTCCATATCTGGGAAACTATAAGAGATAATGCAATTTGGCAACCGGCAATGTAATTAGCATGCCGAATATTACTTGGAATGTGAATTGGAACGAAATCGCCAATAGATAAGACCATTTTACAATTTGGGCCCAAGTTAGAAGCAGAGTCTAAGGTGTAAATTATCGATAGTCCATATCTCGGAAACTATAAGAGATAATGCAATTTGGCAACCGGCAATGTAATTAGCATGCCGAATATTACTTGGAATGTGAATTGGAACGAAATCGCCAATAGATAAGACCATTTTACAATTTGGGCCCAAGTTAGAAGCAGAGCCTAAGGTGTAAATTATCGATAGTCCATATCTCGGAAACTATAAGAGATAATGCAATTTGGCAACCGGCAATGTAATTAGCATGCCGAATATTACTTGGAATGTGAATTGGAACGAAATCGCCAATAGATAAGACCATTTTACAATTTGGGCCCAAGTTAGAAGCAGAGCCTAAGGTGTAAATTATCGATAGTCCATATCTCGGAAACTATAAGAGATAATGCAATTTGGCAACCGGCAATGTAATTAGCATGCCGAATATTACTTGGAATGTGAATTGGAACGAAATCGCCAATAAATAAGACCATATTACAATTTGGGCCCAAGTTAGAAGCAGAGTCTAAGGTGTAAATTATCGATAGTCCATATCTCGGAAACTATAAGAGATAATGCAATTTCGCAACCGGCAATGTAATTAGCATGCCGAATATTACTTGGAGTGTGAATTGGAACGAAATCGCCAATAGACAAGACCATTTTACAATTTGGGCCCAAGTTAGAAGCAGAGCCTAAGGTGTAAATTATCGATAGTCCATATCTCGGAAACTATAAGAGATAATGCAATTTGGCAACCGGCAATGTAATTAGCATGCCGAATATTACTTGGAATGTGAATTGGAACGAAATCGCCAATAGATAAGACCATTTTACAATTTGGGCCCAAGTTAGAAGCAGAGCCTAAGGTGTAAATTATCGATAGTCCATATCTCGGAAACTATAAGAGATAAAGCAATTTGGCAACCGGCAATGTAATTAGCATGCCGAATATTACTTGGAATGTGAATTGGAACGAAATCGCCAATAGATAAGACCATTTTACAATTTGGGCCCAAGTTAGAAGCAGAGCCTAAGGTGTAAATTATCAATAGTCCATATCTCGGAAACTATAAGAGATAATGCAATTTGGCAACCGGCAATGTAATTAGCATGCCGAATATTACTTGGAATGTGAATTGCAACGAAATCGCCAATAGATAAGACCATTTTACAATTTGGGCCCAAGTTAGAAGCAGAGCCTAAGGTGTAAATTATCGATAGTCCATATCTCGGAAACTATAAGAGATAATGCAATTTGGCAACCGGCAATGTAATTAGCATGCCGAATATTACTTGGAATGTGAATTGGAACGAAATCGCCAATAGATAAGACCATTTTACAATTTGGGCCCAAGTTAGAAGCAGAGCCTAAGGTGTAAATTATCGATAGTCCATATCTCGGAAACTATAAGAGATAATGCAATTTGGCAACCGGCAATGTAATTAGCATGCCGAATACTACTTGGAATGTGAATTGGAACGAAATCGCCAATAGGTAAGACCATTTTACAATTTGGTCCCAAGTTAGAAGCAGAGCCTAAGGTGTAAATTATCGATAGTCCATATCTCGGAAACTATAAGAGATAATGCAATTTTGCAACCGGCAATGTAATTAGCATGCCGAATATTACTTGGAATGTGAATTGGAACGAAATCGCCAATAGGTAAGACCATTTTACAATTTGGGCCCAAGTTAGAAGCAGAGCCTAAGGTGTAAATTATCGATAGTCCATATCTCGGAAACTATAAGAGATAATTCAATTTGGCAACCGGCAATGTAATTAGCTTGCCGAATATTACTTGGAATGTGAATTGGAACAAAATCGCCAATAGATAAGACCATTTTACAATTTGGGCCCAAGTTAGAAGCAGAGCCTAAGGTGTAAATTATCGATAGTCCATATCTCGGAAACTATAAGAGATAATGCAATTTGGCAACCGGCAATGTAATTAGCATGCCGAATATTACTTGGAATGTGAATTGGAACGAAATCGCCAATAGATAAGACCATTTTACAATTTGGGAGCAAGTTAGAAGCAGAGCCTAAGGTGTAAATTATCGATAGTCCATATCTCGGAAACTATAAGAGATAATGCAATTTGGCAACGGGCAATGTAATTAGCATGCCGAATATTACTTGGAATGTGAATTGGAACGAAATCGCCAATAGATAAGACCATTTTACAATTTGGGCCCAAGTTAGAAGCAGAGCCTATGGTGTAAATTATCGATAGTCCATATCTCGGAAACTATTAGAGATAATGCAATTTGGCAACCGGCAATGTAATTAGCATGCCGAATATTACTTGGAATGTGAATTGGAACGAAATCGCCAATAGATAAGACCATTTTACAATTTGGGCCCAAGTTAGAAGCAGAGCCTAAGGTGTAAATTATCGATAGTCCATATCTCGGAAACTATAAGAGATAATGCAATTTGGCAACCGGCAATGTAATTAGCATGCCGAATATTACTTGGAATGTGAATTGGAACGAAATCGCCAATAGATAAGACCATTTTACAATTTGGGCCCAAGTTAGAAGCAGAGCCTAAGGTGTAAATTATCGATAGTCCATATCTGGGAAACTATAAGAGATAATGCAATTTGGCAACCGGCAATGTAATTAGCATGCCGAATATTACTTGGAATGTGAATTGGAACGAAATCGCCAATAGATAAGACCATTTTACAATTTGGGCCCAAGTTAGAAGCAGAGTCTAAGGTGTAAATTATCGATAGTCCATATCTCGGAAACTATAAGAGATAATGCAATTTGGCAACCGGCAATGTAATTAGCATGCCGAATATTACTTGGAATGTGAATTGGAACGAAATCGCCAATAGATAAGACCATTTTACAATTTGGGCCCAAGTTAGAAGCAGAGCCTAAGGTGTAAATTATCGATAGTCCATATCTCGGAAACTATAAGGGATAATGCAATTTCGCAACCGGCAATGTAATTAGCATGCCGAATATTACTTGGAGTGTGAATTGGAACGAAATCGCCAATAGACAAGACCATTTTACAATTTGGGCCCAAGTTAGAAGCAGAGCCTAAGGTGTAAATTATCGATAGTCCATATCTCGGAAACTATAAGAGATAATGCAATTTGGCAACCGGCAATGTAATTAGCATGCCGAATATTACTTGGAATGTGAATTGGAACGAAATCGCCAATAGATAAGACCATTTTACAATTTGGGCCCAAGTTAGAAGCAGAGCCTAAGGTGTAAATTATCGATAGTCCATATCTCGGAAACTATAAGAGATAATGCAATTTGGCAACCGGCAATGTAATTAGCATGCCGAATATTAGTTGGAATGTGAATTGGAACGAAATCGCCAATAGATAAGACCATTTTACAATTTGGGCCCAAGTTAGAAGCAGAGCCTAAGGTGTAAATTATCGATAGTCCATATCTCGGAAACTATAAGAGATAATGCAATTTGGCAACCGGCAATGTAATTAGCATGCCGAATATTACTTGGAATGTGAATTGGAACGAAATCGCCAATAGATAAGACCATTTTACAATTTGGGCCCAAGTTAGAAGCAGAGCCTAAGGTGTAAATTATCGGTAGTCCATATCTCGGAAACTATAAGAGATAATGCAATTTGGCAACCGGCAATGTAATTAGCATGCCGAATACTACTTGGAATGTGAATTGGAACGAAATCGCCAATAGGTAAGACCATTTTACAATTTGGTCCCAAGTTAGAAGCAGAGCCTAAGGTGTAAATTATCGATAGTCCATATCTCGGAAACTATAAGAGATAATTCAATTTGGCAACCGGCAATGTAATTATCATGCCGAATATTACTTGGAATGTGAATTGGAACGAAATCGCCAATAGATAAGACCATTTTACAATTTGGGCCCAAGTTAGAAACAGAGCCTAAGGTGTAAATTATCGATAGTCCATATCTCGGAAACTATAAGAGATAATGCAATTTGGCAACCGGCAATGTAATTAGCATGCCGAATATTACTTGGAATGTGAATTAGAACGAAATCGCCAATAGATAAGACCATTTTACAATTTGGGCCCAAGTTAGAAGCAGAGCCTAAGGTGTAAATTATCGATAGTCCATATCTCGGAAACTATAAGAGATAATGCAATTTTGCAACCGGCAATGTAATTAGCATGCCGAATATTACTTGGAATGTGAATTGGAACGAAATCGCCAATAGGTAAGACCATTTTACAATTTGGGCCCAAGTTAGAAGCAGAGCCTAAGGTGTAAATTATCGATAGTCCATATCTCGGAAACTATAAGAGATAATGCAATTTGGCAACCGGCAATGTAATTAGCATGCCGAATATTACTTGGAATGTGAATTGGAACGAAATCGCCAATAGATAAGACCATTTCACAATTTGGGCCCAAGTTAGAAGCAGAGCCTAAGGTGTAAATTATTGATAGTCCATATCTCGGAAACTATAAGAGATAATGCAATTTCGCAACCGGCAATGTAATTAGCATGCCGAATATTACTTGGAGTGTGAATTGGAACGAAATCGCCAATAGATAAGACCATTTTACAATTTGGGCCCAAGTTAGAAGCAGAGCCTAAGGTGTAAATTATCGATAGTCCATATCTCGGAAACTATAAGAGATAATGCAATTTGGCAACCGGCAATGTAATTAGCATGCCGAATATTACTTGGAATGTGAATTGGAACGAAATCGCCAATAGATAAGACCATTTTACAATTTGGGCCCAAGTTAGAAGCAGAGCCTAAGGTGTAAATTATCGATAGTCCATATCTCGGAAACTATAAGAGATAATGCAATTTGGCAAGCGGCAATGTAATTAGCATGCCGAATATTACTTGGAATGTGAATTGGAACGAAATCGCCAATAGATAAGACCATTTTACAATTTGGGCCCAAGTTAGAAGCAGAGCCTAAGGTGTAAATTATTGATAGTCCATATCTCGGAAACTATAAGAGATAATGCAATTTCGCAACCGGCAATGTAATTAGCATGCCGAATATTACTTGGAGTGTGAATTGGAACGAAATCGCCAATAGATAAGACCATTTTACAATTTGGGCCCAAGTTAGAAGCAGAGCCTAAGGTGTAAATTATCGATAGTCCATATCTCGGAAACTATAAGAGATAATGCAATTTGGCAACCGGCAATGTAATTAGCATGCCGAATATTACTTGGAATGTGAATTGGAACGAAATCGCCAATAGATAAGACCATTTTACAATTTGGGCCCAAGTTAGAAGCAGAGCCTAAGGTGTAAATTATCGATAGTCCATATCTCGGAAACTATAAGAGATAATGCAATTTGGCAACCGGCAATGTAATTAGCATGCCGAATATCACTTGGAATGTGAATTGGAACGAAATCGCCAATAGATAAGACCATTTTACAATTTGGGCCCAAGTTAGAAGCAGAGCCTAAGGTGTAAATTATCGATAGTCCATATCTCGGAAACTATAAGTGATAATGCAATTTGGCAACCGGCAATGTAATTAACATGCCGAATATTGCTTGGAATGTGAATTGGAACGAAATCGCCAATAGATAAGACCATTTTACAATTTGGGCCCAAGTTAGAAGCAGAGCCTAAGGTGTAAATTATCGATAGTCCATATCTCGGAAACTATAAGAGATAATGCAATTTGGCAACCGGCAATGTAATTAGCATGCCGAATATTACTTGGAATGTGAATTGGAACGAAATCGCCAATAGATAAGACCATTTTACAATTTGGGCCCAAGTTAGAAGCAGAGCCTAAGGTGTAAATTATTGATAGTCCATATCTCGGAAACTATAAGAGATAATGCAATTTCGCAACCGGCAATGTAATTAGCATGCCGAATATCACTTGGAATGTGAATTGGGACGAAATCGCCAATAGATAAGACCATTTTACAATTTGGGCCCAAGTTAGAAGCAGAGCCAAAGGTGTAAATTATCGATAGTCCATATCTCGGAAACTATAAGAGATAATGCAATTTGGCAACCGGCAATGTAATTAGCATGCCGAATATTACTTGGAATGTGAATTGGAACGAAATCGCCAATAGATAAGACCATTTCACAATTTGGGCCCAAGTTAGAAGCAGAGCCTAAGGTGTAAATTATTGATAGTCCATATCTCGGAAACTATAAGAGATAATGCAATTTCGCAACCGGCAATGTAATTAGCATGCCGAATATCACTTGGAATGTGAATTGGGACGAAATCGCCAATAGATAAGACCATTTTACAATTTGGGCCCAAGTTAGAAGCAGAGCCTAAGGTGTAAATTATCGATAGTCCATATCTCGGAAACTATAAGAGATAATGCAATTTGGCAACCGGCAATGTAATTAGCATGCCGAATATTACTTGGAATGTGAATTGGAACGAAATCGCCAATAGATAAGACCATTTCACAATTTGGGCCCAAGTTAGAAGCAGAGCCTAAGGTGTAAATTATTGATAGTCCATATCTCGGAAACTATAAGAGATAATGCAATTTCGCAACCGGCAATGTAATTAGCATGCCGAATATTACTTGGAGTGTGAATTGGAACGAAATCGCCAATAGATAAGACCATTTTACAATTTGGGCCCAAGTTAGAAGCAGAGCCTAAGGTGTAAATTATCGATAGTCCATATCTCGGAAACTATAAGAGATAATGCAATTTGGCAACCGGCAATGTAATTAGCATGCCGAATATTACTTGGAATGTGAATTGGAACGAAATCGCCAATAGATAAGACCATTTTACAATTTGGGCCCAAGTTAGAAGCAGAGCCTAAGGTGTAAATTATCGATAGTCCATATCTCGGAAACTATAAGAGATAATGCAATTTGGCAACCGGCAATGTAATTAGCATGCCGAATATTACTTGGAATGTGAATTGGAACGAAATCGCCAATAGATAAGACCATTTTACAATTTGGGCCCAAGTTAGAAGCAGAGCCTAAGGTGTAAATTATCGATAGTCCATATCTCGGAAACTATAAGAGATAATGCAATTTGGCAACCGGCAATGTAATTAGCATGCCGAATATTACTTGGAATGTGAATTGGAACGAAATCGCCAATAAATAAGACCATATTACAATTTGGGCCCAAGTTAGAAGCAGAGTCTAAGGTGTAAATTATCGATAGTCCATATCTCGGAAACTATAAGAGATAATGCAATTTCGCAACCGGCAATGTAATTAGCATGCCGAATATTACTTGGAGTGTGAATTGGAACGAAATCGCCAATAGACAAGACCATTTTACAATTTGGGCCCAAGTTAGAAGCAGAGCCTAAGGTGTAAATTATCGATAGTCCATATCTCGGAAACTATAAGAGATAATGCAATTTGGCAACCGGCAATGTAATTAGCATGCCGAATATTACTTGGAATGTGAATTGGAACGAAATCGCCAATAGATAAGACCATTTTACAATTTGGGCCCAAGTTAGAAGCAGAGCCTAAGGTGTAAATTATCGATAGTCCATATCTCGGAAACTATAAGAGATAAAGCAATTTGGCAACCGGCAATGTAATTAGCATGCCGAATATTACTTGGAATGTGAATTGGAACGAAATCGCCAATAGATAAGACCATTTTACAATTTGGGCCCAAGTTAGAAGCAGAGCCTAAGGTGTAAATTATCAATAGTCCATATCTCGGAAACTATAAGAGATAATGCAATTTGGCAACCGGCAATGTAATTAGCATGCCGAATATTACTTGGAATGTGAATTGCAACGAAATCGCCAATAGATAAGACCATTTTACAATTTGGGCCCAAGTTAGAAGCAGAGCCTAAGGTGTAAATTATCGATAGTCCATATCTCGGAAACTATAAGAGATAATGCAATTTGGCAACCGGCAATGTAATTAGCATGCCGAATATTACTTGGAATGTGAATTGGAACGAAATCGCCAATAGATAAGACCATTTTACAATTTGGGCCCAAGTTAGAAGCAGAGCCTAAGGTGTAAATTATCGATAGTCCATATCTCGGAAACTATAAGAGATAATGCAATTTGGCAACCGGCAATGTAATTAGCATGCCGAATACTACTTGGAATGTGAATTGGAACGAAATCGCCAATAGGTAAGACCATTTTACAATTTGGTCCCAAGTTAGAAGCAGAGCCTAAGGTGTAAATTATCGATAGTCCATATCTCGGAAACTATAAGAGATAATGCAATTTTGCAACCGGCAATGTAATTAGCATGCCGAATATTACTTGGAATGTGAATTGGAACGAAATCGCCAATAGGTAAGACCATTTTACAATTTGGGCCCAAGTTAGAAGCAGAGCCTAAGGTGTAAATTATCGATAGTCCATATCTCGGAAACTATAAGAGATAATTCAATTTGGCAACCGGCAATGTAATTAGCTTGCCGAATATTACTTGGAATGTGAATTGGAACAAAATCGCCAATAGATAAGACCATTTTACAATTTGGGCCCAAGTTAGAAGCAGAGCCTAAGGTGTAAATTATCGATAGTCCATATCTCGGAAACTATAAGAGATAATGCAATTTGGCAACCGGCAATGTAATTAGCATGCCGAATATTACTTGGAATGTGAATTGGAACGAAATCGCCAATAGATAAGACCATTTTACAATTTGGGAGCAAGTTAGAAGCAGAGCCTAAGGTGTAAATTATCGATAGTCCATATCTCGGAAACTATAAGAGATAATGCAATTTGGCAACGGGCAATGTAATTAGCATGCCGAATATTACTTGGAATGTGAATTGGAACGAAATCGCCAATAGATAAGACCATTTTACAATTTGGGCCCAAGTTAGAAGCAGAGCCTATGGTGTAAATTATCGATAGTCCATATCTCGGAAACTATTAGAGATAATGCAATTTGGCAACCGGCAATGTAATTAGCATGCCGAATATTACTTGGAATGTGAATTGGAACGAAATCGCCAATAGATAAGACCATTTTACAATTTGGGCCCAAGTTAGAAGCAGAGCCTAAGGTGTAAATTATCGATAGTCCATATCTCGGAAACTATAAGAGATAATGCAATTTGGCAACCGGCAATGTAATTAGCATGCCGAATATTACTTGGAATGTGAATTGGAACGAAATCGCCAATAGATAAGACCATTTTACAATTTGGGCCCAAGTTAGAAGCAGAGCCTAAGGTGTAAATTATCGATAGTCCATATCTGGGAAACTATAAGAGATAATGCAATTTGGCAACCGGCAATGTAATTAGCATGCCGAATATTACTTGGAATGTGAATTGGAACGAAATCGCCAATAGATAAGACCATTTTACAATTTGGGCCCAAGTTAGAAGCAGAGTCTAAGGTGTAAATTATCGATAGTCCATATCTCGGAAACTATAAGAGATAATGCAATTTGGCAACCGGCAATGTAATTAGCATGCCGAATATTACTTGGAATGTGAATTGGAACGAAATCGCCAATAGATAAGACCATTTTACAATTTGGGCCCAAGTTAGAAGCAGAGCCTAAGGTGTAAATTATCGATAGTCCATATCTCGGAAACTATAAGGGATAATGCAATTTCGCAACCGGCAATGTAATTAGCATGCCGAATATTACTTGGAGTGTGAATTGGAACGAAATCGCCAATAGACAAGACCATTTTACAATTTGGGCCCAAGTTAGAAGCAGAGCCTAAGGTGTAAATTATCGATAGTCCATATCTCGGAAACTATAAGAGATAATGCAATTTGGCAACCGGCAATGTAATTAGCATGCCGAATATTACTTGGAATGTGAATTGGAACGAAATCGCCAATAGATAAGACCATTTTACAATTTGGGCCCAAGTTAGAAGCAGAGCCTAAGGTGTAAATTATCGATAGTCCATATCTCGGAAACTATAAGAGATAATGCAATTTGGCAACCGGCAATGTAATTAGCATGCCGAATATTAGTTGGAATGTGAATTGGAACGAAATCGCCAATAGATAAGACCATTTTACAATTTGGGCCCAAGTTAGAAGCAGAGCCTAAGGTGTAAATTATCGATAGTCCATATCTCGGAAACTATAAGAGATAATGCAATTTGGCAACCGGCAATGTAATTAGCATGCCGAATATTACTTGGAATGTGAATTGGAACGAAATCGCCAATAGATAAGACCATTTTACAATTTGGGCCCAAGTTAGAAGCAGAGCCTAAGGTGTAAATTATCGGTAGTCCATATCTCGGAAACTATAAGAGATAATGCAATTTGGCAACCGGCAATGTAATTAGCATGCCGAATACTACTTGGAATGTGAATTGGAACGAAATCGCCAATAGGTAAGACCATTTTACAATTTGGTCCCAAGTTAGAAGCAGAGCCTAAGGTGTAAATTATCGATAGTCCATATCTCGGAAACTATAAGAGATAATTCAATTTGGCAACCGGCAATGTAATTATCATGCCGAATATTACTTGGAATGTGAATTGGAACGAAATCGCCAATAGATAAGACCATTTTACAATTTGGGCCCAAGTTAGAAACAGAGCCTAAGGTGTAAATTATCGATAGTCCATATCTCGGAAACTATAAGAGATAATGCAATTTGGCAACCGGCAATGTAATTAGCATGCCGAATATTACTTGGAATGTGAATTAGAACGAAATCGCCAATAGATAAGACCATTTTACAATTTGGGCCCAAGTTAGAAGCAGAGCCTAAGGTGTAAATTATCGATAGTCCATATCTCGGAAACTATAAGAGATAATGCAATTTTGCAACCGGCAATGTAATTAGCATGCCGAATATTACTTGGAATGTGAATTGGAACGAAATCGCCAATAGGTAAGACCATTTTACAATTTGGGCCCAAGTTAGAAGCAGAGCCTAAGGTGTAAATTATCGATAGTCCATATCTCGGAAACTATAAGAGATAATGCAATTTGGCAACCGGCAATGTAATTAGCATGCCGAATATTACTTGGAATGTGAATTGGAACGAAATCGCCAATAGATAAGACCATTTCACAATTTGGGCCCAAGTTAGAAGCAGAGCCTAAGGTGTAAATTATTGATAGTCCATATCTCGGAAACTATAAGAGATAATGCAATTTCGCAACCGGCAATGTAATTAGCATGCCGAATATTACTTGGAGTGTGAATTGGAACGAAATCGCCAATAGATAAGACCATTTTACAATTTGGGCCCAAGTTAGAAGCAGAGCCTAAGGTGTAAATTATCGATAGTCCATATCTCGGAAACTATAAGAGATAATGCAATTTGGCAACCGGCAATGTAATTAGCATGCCGAATATTACTTGGAATGTGAATTGGAACGAAATCGCCAATAGATAAGACCATTTTACAATTTGGGCCCAAGTTAGAAGCAGAGCCTAAGGTGTAAATTATCGATAGTCCATATCTCGGAAACTATAAGAGATAATGCAATTTGGCAAGCGGCAATGTAATTAGCATGCCGAATATTACTTGGAATGTGAATTGGAACGAAATCGCCAATAGATAAGACCATTTTACAATTTGGGCCCAAGTTAGAAGCAGAGCCTAAGGTGTAAATTATTGATAGTCCATATCTCGGAAACTATAAGAGATAATGCAATTTCGCAACCGGCAATGTAATTAGCATGCCGAATATTACTTGGAGTGTGAATTGGAACGAAATCGCCAATAGATAAGACCATTTTACAATTTGGGCCCAAGTTAGAAGCAGAGCCTAAGGTGTAAATTATCGATAGTCCATATCTCGGAAACTATAAGAGATAATGCAATTTCGCAACCGGCAATGTAATTAGCATGCCGAATATTACTTGGACTGTGAATTGGAACGAAATCGCCAATAGATAAGACCATTTTACAATTTGGGCCCAAGTTAGAAGCAGAGCCTAAGGTGTAAATTATCGATAGTCCATATCTCGGAAACTATAAGAGATAATGCAATTTGGCAACCGGCAATGTAATTAGCATGCCGAATATCACTTGGAATGTGAATTGGAACGAAATCGCCAATAGATAAGACCATTTTACAATTTGGGCCCAAGTTAGAAGCAGAGCCTAAGGTGTAAATTATCGATAGTCCATATCTCGGAAACTATAAGTGATAATGCAATTTGGCAACCGGCAATGTAATTAACATGCCGAATATTGCTTGGAATGTGAATTGGAACGAAATCGCCAATAGATAAGACCATTTTACAATTTGGGCCCAAGTTAGAAGCAGAGCCTAAGGTGTAAATTATCGATAGTCCATATCTCGGAAACTATAAGAGATAATGCAATTTGGCAACCGGCAATGTAATTAGCATGCCGAATATTACTTGGAATGTGAATTGGAACGAAATCGCCAATAGATAAGACCATTTTACAATTTGGGCCCAAGTTAGAAGCAGAGCCTAAGGTGTAAATTATTGATAGTCCATATCTCGGAAACTATAAGAGATAATGCAATTTCGCAACCGGCAATGTAATTAGCATGCCGAATATCACTTGGAATGTGAATTGGGACGAAATCGCCAATAGATAAGACCATTTTACAATTTGGGCCCAAGTTAGAAGCAGAGCCAAAGGTGTAAATTATCGATAGTCCATATCTCGGAAACTATAAGAGATAATGCAATTTGGCAACCGGCAATGTAATTAGCATGCCGAATATTACTTGGAATGTGAATTGGAACGAAATCGCCAATAGATATGACCATTTTACAATTTGGGCCCAAGTTAGAAGCAGAGCCTAAGGTGTAAATTATCGATAGTCCATATCTCGGAAACTATAAGAGATAATGCAATTTGGCAACCGGCAATATAATTAGCATGCCGAATACTACTTGGAATGTGAATTGGAACGAAATCGCCAATAGGTAAGACCATTTTACAATTTGGGCCCAAGTTAGAAGCAGAGCCTAAGGTGTAAATTATCGATAGTCCATATCTCGGAAACTATAAGAGATAATTCAATTTGGCAACCGGCAATGTAATTAGCATGCCGAATATTACTTGGTATGTGAATTGGAGCGAAATCGCCAATAGATAAGACCATTTTACAATTTGGGCCCAAGTTAGAAGCAGAGCCTAAGGTGTAAATTATTGATAGTCCATATCTCGGAAACTATAAGAGATAATTCAATTTGGCAACCGGCAATATAATTAGCATGCCGAATACTACTTGGAATGTGAATTGGAACGAAATCGCCAATAGGTAAGACCATTTTACAATTTGGGCCCAAGTTAGAAGCAGAGCCTAAGGTGTAAATTATCGATAGTCCATATCTCGGAAACTATAAGAGATAATTCAATTTGGCAACCGGCAATGTAATTAGCATGCCGAATATTACTTGGTATGTGAATTGGAGCGAAATCGCCAATAGATAAGACCATTTTACAATTTGGGCCCAAGTTAGAAGCAGAGCCTAAGGTGTAAATTATTGATAGTCCATATCTCGGAAACTATAAGAGATAATGCAATTTGACAACCGGAAATGTAATTAGCATGCCGAATATTACTTGGAATGTGAATTGGAACGAAATCGCCAATAGAGAAGACCATTTTACAATTTGGGCCCAAGTTAGAAGCAGAGCCTAAGGTGTAAATTATCGATAGTCCATATCTCGGAAACTATAAGAGATAATGCAATTTGGCAACCGGCAATGTAATTAGCATGCCGAATATCACTTGGAATGTGAATTGGGACGAAATCGCCAATAGATAAGACCATTTTACAATTTGGGCCCAAGTTAGAAGCAGAGCCTAAGGTGTAAATTATCGATAGTCCATATCTCGGAAACCATAAGAGATAATGAAATTTGGCAACCGGCAATGTAATTAGCATGCCGAATATTACTTGGAATGTGAACTGGAACGAAATCGCCAATAGATAAGACCATTTTACAATTTGGGCCCAAGTTAGAAGCAGAGCCTAAGGTGTAAATTATCGATAGTCCATATCTCGGAAACTATAAGAGATAATGCAATTTGACAACCGGCAATGTAATTAGCATGCCGAATATTACTTGGAATGTGAATTGGAACGAAATCGCCAATAGATAAGACCATTTTACAATTTGGGAGCAAGTTAGAAGCAGAGCCTAAGGTGTAAATTATCGATAGTCCATATCTCGGAAACTATAAGAGATAATGCAATTTGGCAACCGGCAATGTAATTAGCATGCCGAATATTACTTGGAATGTGAATTGGAACGAAATCGCCAATAGATAAGACCATTTTACAATTTGGGCCCAAGTTAGAAGCAGAGCCTATGGTGTAAATTATCGATAGTCCATATCTCGGAAACTATTAGAGATAATGCAATTTGGCAACCGGCAATGTAATTAGCATGCCGAATATTACTTGGAATGTGAATTGGAACGAAATCGCCAATAGATAAGACCATTTTACAATTTGGGCCCAAGTTAGAAGCAGAGCCTAAGGTGTAAATTATCGATAGTCCATATCTCGGAAACTATAAGAGATAATGCAATTTGGCAACCGGCAATGTAATTAGCATGCCGAATATTACTTGGAATGTGAATTGGAACGAAATCGCCAATAGATAAGACCATTTTACAATTTGGGCCCAAGTTAGAAGCAGAGCCTAAGGTGTAAATTATCGATAGTCCATATCTGGGAAACTATAAGAGATAATGCAATTTGGCAACCGGCAATGTAATTAGCATGCCGAATATTACTTGGAATGTGAATTGGAACGAAATCGCCAATAGATAAGACCATTTTACAATTTGGGCCCAAGTTAGAAGCAGAGCCTAAGGTGTAAATTATCGATAGTCCATATCTCGGAAACTATAAGAGATAATGCAATTTGGCAACCGGCAATGTAATTAGCATGCCGAATATTACTTGGAATGTGAATTGGAACGAAATCGCCAATAGATAAGACCATTTTACAATTTGGGCCCAAGTTAGAAGCAGAGCCTAAGGTGTAAATTATCGATAGTCCATATCTCGCAAACTATAAGAGATAATGCAATTTCGCAACCGGCAATGTAATTAGCATGCCGAATATTACTTGGAGTGTGAATTGGAACGAAATCGCCAATAGACAAGACCATTTTACAATTTGGGCCCAAGTTAGAAGCAGAGCCTAAGGTGTAAATTATCGATAGTCCATATCTCGGAAACTATAAGAGATAATGCAATTTGGCAACCGGCAATGTAATTAGCATGCCGAATATTACTTGGAATGTGAATTGGAACGAAATCGCCAATAGATAAGACCATTTTACAATTTGGGCCCAAGTTAGAAGCAGAGCCTAAGGTGTAAATTATCGATAGTCCATATCTCGGAAACTATAAGAGATAATGCAATTTGGCAACCGGCAATGTAATTAGCATGCCGAATATTACTTGGAATGTGAATTGGAACGAAATCGCCAATAGATAAGACCATTTTACAATTTGGGCCCAAGTTAGAAGCAGAGCCTAAGGTGTAAATTATCAATAGTCCATATCTCGGAAACTATAAGAGATAATGCAATTTGGCAACCGGCAATATAATTAGCATGCCGAATATTACTTGGAATGTGAATTGCAACGAAATCGCCAATAGATAAGACCATTTTACAATTTGGGCCCAAGTTAGAAGCAGAGCCTAAGGTGTAAATTATCGATAGTCCATATCTCGGAAACTATAAGAGATAATGCAATTTGGCAACCGGCAATGTAATTAGCATGCCGAATATTACTTGGAATGTGAATTGGAACGAAATCGCCAATAGATAAGACCATTTTACAATTTGGGCCCAAGTTAGAAGCAGAGCCTAAGGTGTAAATTATTGATAGTCCATATCTCGGAAACTATAAGAGATAATGCAATTTCGCAACCGGCAATGTAATTAGCATGCCGAATATCACTTGGAATGTGAATTGGGACGAAATCGCCAATAGATAAGACCATTTTACAATTTGGGCCCAAGTTAGAAGCAGAGCCTAAGGTGTAAATTATCGATAGTCCATATCTCGGAAACTATAAGAGATAATGCAATTTGGCAACCGGCAATGTAATTAGCATGCCGAATATTAGTTGGAATGTGAATTGGAACGAAATCGCCAATAGATAAGACCATTTTACAATTTGGGCCCAAGTTAGAAGCAGAGCCTAAGGTGTAAATTATCGATAGTCCATATCTCGGAAACTATAAGAGATAATGCAATTTGGCAACCGGCAATGTAATTAGCATGCCGAATATTACTTGGAATGTGAATTGGAACGAAATCGCCAATAGATAAGACCATTTTACAATTTGGGCCCAAGTTAGAAGCAGAGCCTAAGGTGTAAATTATCGATAGTCCATATCTCGGAAACTATAAGAGATAATGCAATTTGGCAACCGGCAATGTAATTAGCATGCCGAATACTACTTGGAATGTGAATTGGAACGAAATCGCCAATAGGTAAGACCATTTTACAATTTGGTCCCAAGTTAGAAGCAGAGCCTAAGGTGTAAATTATCGATAGTCCATATCTCGGAAACTATAAGAGATAATGCAATTTTGCAACCGGCAATGTAATTAGCATGCCGAATATTACTTGGAATGTGAATTGGAACGAAATCGCCAATAGGTAAGACCATTTTACAATTTGGGCCCAAGTTAGAAGCAGAGCCTAAGGTGTAAATTATCGATAGTCCATATCTCGGAAACTATAAGAGATAATTCAATTTGGCAACCGGCAATGTAATTAGCTTGCCGAATATTACTTGGAATGTGAATTGGAACGAAATCGCCAATAGATAAGACCATTTTACAATTTGGGCCCAAGTTAGAAGCAGAGCCTAAGGTGTAAATTATCGATAGTCCATATCTCGGAAACTATAAGAGATAATGCAATTTGGCAACCGGCAATGTAATTAGCATGCCGAATATTACTTGGAATGTGAATTGGAACGAAATCGCCAATAGATAAGACCATTTTACAATTTGGGAGCAAGTTAGAAGCAGAGCCTAAGGTGTAAATTATCGATAGTCCATATCTCGGAAACTATAAGAGATAATGCAATTTGGAAACGGGCAATGTAATTAGCATGCCGAATATTACTTGGAATGTGAATTGGAACGAAATCGCCAATAGATAAGACCATTTTACAATTTGGGCCCAAGTTAGAAGCAGAGCCTATGGTGTAAATTATCGATAGTCCATATCTCGGAAACTATTAGAGATAATGCAATTTGGCAACCGGCAATGTAATTAGCATGCCGAATATTACTTGGAATGTGAATTGGAACGAAATCGCCAATAGATAAGACCATTTTACAATTTGGGCCCAAGTTAGAAGCAGAGCCTAAGGTGTAAATTATCGATAGTCCATATCTCGGAAACTATAAGAGATAATGCAATTTGGCAACTGGCAATGTAATTAGCATGCCGAATATTACTTGGAATGTGAATTGGAACGAAATCGCCAATAGATAAGACCATTTTACAATTTGGGCCCAAGTTAGAAGCAGAGCCTAAGGTGTAAATTATCGATAGTCCATATCTGGGAAACTATAAGAGATAATGCAATTTGGCAACCGGCAATGTAATTAGCATGCCGAATATTACTTGGAATGTGAATTGGAACGAAATCGCCAATAGATAAGACCATTTTACAATTTGGGCCCAAGTTAGAAGCAGAGTCTAAGGTGTAAATTATCGATAGTCCATATCTCGGAAACTATAAGAGATAATGCAATTTGGCAACCGGCAATGTAATTAGCATGCCGAATATTACTTGGAATGTGAATTGGAACGAAATCGCCAATAGATAAGACCATTTTACAATTTGGGCCCAAGTTTTAAGCAGAGCCTAAGGTGTAAATTATCGATAGTCCATATCTCGGAAACTATAAGGGATAATGCAATTTCGCAACCGGCAATGTAATTAGCATGCCGAATATTACTTGGAGTGTGAATTGGAACGAAATCGCCAATAGACAAGACCATTTTACAATTTGGGCCCAAGTTAGAAGCAGAGCCTAAGGTGTAAATTATCGATAGTCCATATCTCGGAAACTATAAGAGATAATGCAATTTGGCAACCGGCAATGTAATTAGCATGCCGAATATTACTTGGAATGTGAATTGGAACGAAATCGCCAATAGATAAGACCATTTTACAATTTGGGCCCAAGTTAGAAGCAGAGCCTAAGGTGTAAATTATCGATAGTCCATATCTCGGAAACTATAAGAGATAATGCAATTTGGCAACCGGCAATGTAATTAGCATGCCGAATATTACTTGGAATGTGAATTGGAACGAAATCGCCAATAGATAAGACCATTTTACAATTTGGGCCCAAGTTAGAAGCAGAGCCTAAGGTGTAAATTATCGATAGTCCATATCTCGGAAACTATAAGAGATAATGCAATTTGGCAACCGGCAATGTAATTAGCATGCCGAATATTACTTGGAATGTGAATTGGAACGAAATCGCCAATAGATAAGACCATTTTACAATTTGGGCCCAAGTTAGAAGCAGAGCCTAAGGTGGAAATTATCGATAGTCCATATCTCGGAAACTATAAGAGATAATGCAATTTCGCAACCGGCAATGTAATTAGCATGCCGAATATTACTTGGAGTGTGAATTGGAACGAAATCGCCAATAGACAAGACCATTTTACAATTTGGGCCCAAGTTAGAAGCAGAGCCTAAGGTGTAAATTATCGATAGTCCATATCTCGGAAACTATAAGAGATAATGCACTTTGGCAAACGGCAATGTAATTAGCATGCCGAATATTACTTGGAATGTGAATTGGAACGAAATCGCCAATAGATAAGACCATTTTACAATTTGGGCCCAAGTTAGAAGCAGAGCCTAAGGTGTAAATTATCGATAGTCCATATCTCGGAAACTATAAGAGATAATGCAATTTCGCAACCGGCAATGTAATTAGCATGCCGAATATTACTTGGAATGTGAATTGGAACGAAATCGCCAATAGACAAGACCATTTTACAATTTGGGCCCAAGTTAGAAGCAGAGCCTAAGGTGTAAATTATCGATAGTCCATATCTCGGAAACTATAAGAGATAATGCAATTTGGCAACCGGCAATGTAATTAGCATGCCGAATATTACTTGGAATGTGAATTGGAACGAAATCGCCAATAGATAAGACCATTTTACAATTTGGGCCCAAGTTAGAAGCAGAGCCTAAGGTGTAAATTATCGATAGTCCATATCTCGGAAACTATAAGAGATAATGCAATTTGGCAACCGGCAATGTAATTAGCATGCCGAATATTACTTGGAATGTGAATTGGAACGAAATCGCCAATAGATAAGACCATTTTGCAATTTGGGCCCAAGTTAGAAGCAGAGCCTAAGGTGTAAATTATCGATAGTCCATATCTCGGAAACTATAAGAGATAATGCAATTTGGCAACCGGCAATGTAATTAGCATGCCGAATATTACTTGGAATGTGAATTGGAACGAAATCGCCAATAAATAAGACCATATTACAATTTGGGCCCAAGTTAGAAGCAGAGTCTAAGGTGTAAATTATCGATAGTCCATATCTCGGAAACTATAAGAGATAATGCAATTTCGCAACCGGCAATGTAATTAGCATGCCGAATATTACTTGGAGTGTGAATTGGAACGAAATCGCCAATAGACAAGACCATTTTACAATTTGGGCCCAAGTTAGAAGCAGAGCCTAAGGTGTAAATTATCGATAGTCCATATCTCGGAAACTATAAGAGATAATGCAATTTGGCAACCGGCAATGTAATTAGCATGCCGAATATTACTTGGAATGTGAATTGGAACGAAATCGCCAATAGATAAGACCATTTTACAATTTGGGCCCAAGTTAGAAGCAGAGCCTAAGGTGTAAATTATCGATAGTCCATATCTCGGAAACTATAAGAGATAAAGCAATTTGGCAACCGGCAATGTAATTAGCATGCCGAATATTACTTGGAATGTGAATTGGAACGAAATCGCCAATAGATAAGACCATTTTACAATTTGGGCCCAAGTTAGAAGCAGAGCCTAAGGTGTAAATTATCAATAGTCCATATCTCGGAAACTATAAGAGATAATGCAATTTGGCAACCGGCAATGTAATTAGCATGCCGAATATTACTTGGAATGTGAATTGCAACGAAATCGCCAATAGATAAGACCATTTTACAATTTGGGCCCAAGTTAGAAGCAGAGCCTAAGGTGTAAATTATCGATAGTCCATATCTCGGAAACTATAAGAGATAATGCAGTTTGGCAACCGGCAATGTAATTAACATGCCGAATATTACTTGGAATGTGAATTGGAACGAAATCGCCAATAGATAAGACCATTTTACAATTTGGGCCCAAGTTAGAAGCAGAGCCTAAGGTGTAAATTATCGATAGTCCATATCTCGGAAACTATAAGAGATAATGCAATTTGGCAACCGGCAATGTAATTAGCATGCCGAATACTACTTGGAATGTGAATTGGAACGAAATCGCCAATAGGTAAGACCATTTTACAATTTGGTCCCAAGTTAGAAGCAGAGCCTAAGGTGTAAATTATCGATAGTCCATATCTCGGAAACTATAAGAGATAATGCAATTTTGCAACCGGCAATGTAATTAGCATGCCGAATATTACTTGGAATGTGAATTGGAACGAAATCGCCAATAGGTAAGACCATTTTACAATTTGGGCCCAAGTTAGAAGCAGAGCCTAAGGTGTAAATTATCGATAGTCCATATCTCGGAAACTATAAGAGATAATTCAATTTGGCAACCGGCAATGTAATTAGCTTGCCGAATATTACTTGGAATGTGAATTGGAACGAAATCGCCAATAGATAAGACCATTTTACAATTTGGGCCCAAGTTAGAAGCAGAGCCTAAGGTGTAAATTATCGATAGTCCATATCTCGGAAACTATAAGAGATAATGCAATTTGGCAACCGGCAATGTAATTAGCATGCCGAATATTACTTGGAATGTGAATTGGAACGAAATCGCCAATAGATAAGACCATTTTACAATTTGGGAGCAAGTTAGAAGCAGAGCCTAAGGTGTAAATTATCGATAGTCCATATCTCGGAAACTATAAGAGATAATGCAATTTGGCAACGGGCAATGTAATTAGCATGCCGAATATTACTTGGAATGTGAATTGGAACGAAATCGCCAATAGATAAGACCATTTTACAATTTGGGCCCAAGTTAGAAGCAGAGCCTATGGTGTAAATTATCGATAGTCCATATCTCGGAAACTATTAGAGATAATGCAATTTGGCAACCGGCAATGTAATTAGCATGCCGAATATTACTTGGAATGTGAATTGGAACGAAATCGCCAATAGATAAGACCATTTTACAATTTGGGCCCAAGTTAGAAGCAGAGCCTAAGGTGTAAATTATCGATAGTCCATATCTCGGAAACTATAAGAGATAATGCAATTTGGCAACCGGCAATGTAATTAGCATGCCGAATATTACTTGGAATGTGAATTGGAACGAAATCGCCAATAGATAAGACCATTTTACAATTTGGGCCCAAGTTAGAAGCAGAGCCTAAGGTGTAAATTATCGATAGTCCATATCTGGGAAACTATAAGAGATAATGCAATTTGGCAACCGGCAATGTAATTAGCATGCCGAATATTACTTGGAATGTGAATTGGAACGAAATCGCCAATAGATAAGACCATTTTACAATTTGGGCCCAAGTTAGAAGCAGAGTCTAAGGTGTAAATTATCGATAGTCCATATCTCGGAAACTATAAGAGATAATGCAATTTGGCAACCGGCAATGTAATTAGCATGCCGAATATTACTTGGAATGTGAATTGGAACGAAATCGCCAATAGATAAGACCATTTTACAATTTGGGCCCAAGTTAGAAGCAGAGCCTAAGGTGTAAATTATCGATAGTCCATATCTCGGAAACTATAAGGGATAATGCAATTTCGCAACCGGCAATGTAATTAGCATGCCGAATATTACTTGGAGTGTGAATTGGAACGAAATCGCCAATAGACAAGACCATTTTACAATTTGGGCCCAAGTTAGAAGCAGAGCCTAAGGTGTAAATTATCGATAGTCCATATCTCGGAAACTATAAGAGATAATGCAATTTGGCAACCGGCAATGTAATTAGCATGCCGAATATTACTTGGAATGTGAATTGGAACGAAATCGCCAATAGATAAGACCATTTTACAATTTGGGCCCAAGTTAGAAGCAGAGCCTAAGGTGTAAATTATTGATAGTCCATATCTCGGAAACTATAAGAGATAATGCAATTTCGCAACCGGCAATGTAATTAGCATGCCGAATATCACTTGGAATGTGAATTGGGACGAAATCGCCAATAGATAAGACCATTTTACAATTTGGGCCCAAGTTAGAAGCAGAGCCTAAGGTGTAAATTATCGATAGTCCATATCTCGGAAACTATAAGAGATAATGCAATTTGGCAACCGGCAATGTAATTAGCATGCCGAATATTAGTTGGAATGTGAATTGGAACGAAATCGCCAATAGATAAGACCATTTTACAATTTGGGCCCAAGTTAGAAGCAGAGCCTAAGGTGTAAATTATCGATAGTCCATATCTCGGAAACTATAAGAGATAATGCAATTTGGCAACCGGCAATGTAATTAGCATGCCGAATATTACTTGGAATGTGAATTGGAACGAAATCGCCAATAGATAAGACCATTTTACAATTTGGGCCCAAGTTAGAAGCAGAGCCTAAGGTGTAAATTATCGGTAGTCCATATCTCGGAAACTATAAGAGATAATGCAGTTTGGCAACCGGCAATGTAATTAGCATGCCGAATACTACTTGGAATGTGAATTGGAACGAAATCGCCAATAGGTAAGACCATTTTACAATTTGGTCCCAAGTTAGAAGCAGAGCCTAAGGTGTAAATTATCGATAGTCCATATCTCGGAAACTATAAGAGATAATTCAATTTGGCAACCGGCAATGTAATTATCATGCCGAATATTACTTGGAATGTGAATTGGAACGAAATCGCCAATAGATAAGACCATTTTACAATTTGGGCCCAAGTTAGAAACAGAGCCTAAGGTGTAAATTATCGATAGTCCATATCTCGGAAACTATAAGAGATAATGCAATTTGGCAACCGGCAATGTAATTAGCATGCCGAATATTACTTGGAATGTGAATTAGAACGAAATCGCCAATAGATAAGACCATTTTACAATTTGGGCCCAAGTTAGAAGCAGAGCCTAAGGTGTAAATTATCGATAGTCCATATCTCGGAAACTATAAGAGATAATGCAATTTTGCAACCGGCAATGTAATTAGCATGCCGAATATTACTTGGAATGTGAATTGGAACGAAATCGCCAATAGGTAAGACCATTTTACAATTTGGGCCCAAGTTAGAAGCAGAGCCTAAGGTGTAAATTATCGATAGTCCATATCTCGGAAACTATAAGAGATAATGCAATTTGGCAACCGGCAATGTAATTAGCATGCCGAATATTACTTGGAATGTGAATTGGAACGAAATCGCCAATAGATAAGACCATTTCACAATTTGGGCCCAAGTTAGAAGCAGAGCCTAAGGTGTAAATTATTGATAGTCCATATCTCGGAAACTATAAGAGATAATGCAATTTCGCAACCGGCAATGTAATTAGCATGCCGAATATTACTTGGAGTGTGAATTGGAACGAAATCGCCAATAGATAAGACCATTTTACAATTTGGGCCCAAGTTAGAAGCAGAGCCTAAGGTGTAAATTATCGATAGTCCATATCTCGGAAACTATAAGAGATAATGCAATTTGGCAACCGGCAATGTAATTAGCATGCCGAATATTACTTGGAATGTGAATTGGAACGAAATCGCCAATAGATAAGACCATTTTACAATTTGGGCCCAAGTTAGAAGCAGAGCCTAAGGTGTAAATTATCGATAGTCCATATCTCGGAAACTATAAGAGATAATGCAATTTGGCAACCGGCAATGTAATTAGCATGCCGAATATTACTTGGAATGTGAATTGGAACGAAATCGCCAATAGATAAGACCATTTTACAATTTGGGCCCAAGTTAGAAGCAGAGCCTAAGGTGTAAATTATTGATAGTCCATATCTCGGAAACTATAAGAGATAATGCAATTTCGCAACCGGCAATGTAATTAGCATGCCGAATATCACTTGGAATGTGAATTGGAACGAAATCGCCAATAGATAAGACCATTTTACAATTTGGGCCCAAGTTAGAAGCAGAGCCAAAGGTGTAAATTATCGATAGTCCATATCTCGGAAACTATAAGAGATAATGCAATTTGGCAACCGGCAATGTAATTAGCATGCCGAATATTACTTGGAATGTGAATTGGAACGAAATCGCCAATAGATATGACCATTTTACAATTTGGGCCCAAGTTAGAAGCAGAGCCTAAGGTGTAAATTATCGATAGTCCATATCTCGGAAACTATAAGAGATAATGCAATTTTGCAACCGGCAATGTAATTAGCATGCCGAATATTACTTGGAATGTGAATTGGAACGAAATCGCCAATAGGTAAGACCATTTTACAATTTGGGCCCAAGTTAGAAGCAGAGCCTAAGGTGTAAATTATCGATAGTCCATATCTCGGAAACTATAAGAGATAATGCAATTTGGCAACCGGCAATGTAATTAGCATGCCGAATATTACTTGGAATGTGAATTGGAACGAAATCGCCAATAGATAAGACCATTTCACAATTTGGGCCCAAGTTAGAAGCAGAGCCTAAGGTGTAAATTATTGATAGTCCATATCTCGGAAACTATAAGAGATAATGCAATTTCGCAACCGGCAATGTAATTAGCATGCCGAATATTACTTGGAGTGTGAATTGGAACGAAATCGCCAATAGATAAGACCATTTTACAATTTGGGCCCAAGTTAGAAGCAGAGCCTAAGGTGTAAATTATCGATAGTCCATATCTCGGAAACTATAAGAGATAATGCAATTTGGCAACCGGCAATGTAATTAGCATGCCGAATATTACTTGGAATGTGAATTGGAACGAAATCGCCAATAGATAAGACCATTTTACAATTTGGGCCCAAGTTAGAAGCAGAGCCTAAGGTGTAAATTATCGATAGTCCATATCTCGGAAACTATAAGAGATAATGCAATTTGGCAACCGGCAATGTAATTAGCATGCCGAATATTACTTGGAATGTGAATTGGAACGAAATCGCCAATAGATAAGACCATTTTACAATTTGGGCCCAAGTTAGAAGCAGAGCCTAAGGTGTAAATTATTGATAGTCCATATCTCGGAAACTATAAGAGATAATGCAATTTCGCAACCGGCAATGTAATTAGCATGCCGAATATTACTTGGAGTGTGAATTGGAACGAAATCGCCAATAGATAAGACCATTTTACAATTTGGGCCCAAGTTAGAAGCAGAGCCTAAGGTGTAAATTATCGATAGTCCATATCTCGGAAACTATAAGAGATAATGCAATTTGGCAACCGGCAATGTAATTAGCATGCCGAATATTACTTGGAATGTGAATTGGAACGAAATCGCCAATAGATAAGACCATTTTACAATTTGGGCCCAAGTTAGAAGCAGAGCCTAAGGTGTAAATTATCGATAGTCCATATCTCGGAAACTATAAGAGATAATGCAATTTGGCAACCGGCAATGTAATTAGCATGCCGAATATCACTTGGAATGTGAATTGGAACGAAATCGCCAATAGATAAGACCATTTTACAATTTGGGCCCAAGTTAGAAGCAGAGCCTAAGGTGTAAATTATCGATAGTCCATATCTCGGAAACTATAAGTGATAATGCAATTTGGCAACCGGCAATGTAATTAGCATGCCGAATATTGCTTGGAATGTGAATTGGAACGAAATCGCCAATAGATAAGACCATTTTACAATTTGGGCCCAAGTTAGAAGCAGAGCCTAAGGTGTAAATTATCGATAGTCCATATCTCGGAAACTATAAGAGATAATTCAATTTGGCAACCGGCAATGTAATTAGCATGCCGAATATTACTTGGTATGTGAATTGGAGCGAAATCGCCAATAGATAAGACCATTTTACAATTTGGGCCCAAGTTAGAAGCAGAGCCTAAGGTGTAAATTATTGATAGTCCATATCTCGGAAACTATAAGAGATAATGCAATTTCGCAACCGGCAATGTAATTAGCATGCCGAATATCACTTGGAATGTGAATTGGGACGAAATCGCCAATAGATAAGACCATTTTACAATTTGGGCCCAAGTTAGAAGCAGAGCCAAAGGTGTAAATTATCGATAGTCCATATCTCGGAAACTATAAGAGATAATGCAATTTGGCAACCGGCAATGTAATTAGCATGCCGAATATTACTTGGAATGTGAATTGGAACGAAATCGCCAATAGATATGACCATTTTACAATTTGGGCCCAAGTTAGAAGCAGAGCCTAAGGTGTAAATTATCGATAGTCCATATCTCGGAAACTATAAGAGATAATGCAATTTGGCAACCGGCAATATAATTAGCATGCCGAATACTACTTGGAATGTGAATTGGAACGAAATCGCCAATAGGTAAGACCATTTTACAATTTGGGCCCAAGTTAGAAGCAGAGCCTAAGGTGTAAATTATCGATAGTCCATATCTCGGAAACTATAAGAGATAATTCAATTTGGCAACCGGCAATGTAATTAGCATGCCGAATATTACTTGGTATGTGAATTGGAGCGAAATCGCCAATAGATAAGACCATTTTACAATTTGGGCCCAAGTTAGAAGCAGAGCCTAAGGTGTAAATTATTGATAGTCCATATCTCGGAAACTATAAGAGATAATGCAATTTGACAACCGGAAATGTAATTAGCATGCCGAATATTACTTGGAATGTGAATTGGAACGAAATCGCCAATAGAGAAGACCATTTTACAATTTGGGCCCAAGTTAGAAGCAGAGCCTAAGGTGTAAATTATCGATAGTCCATATCTCGGAAACTATAAGAGATAATGCAATTTGGCAACCGGCAATGTAATTAGCATGCCGAATATCACTTGGAATGTGAATTGGGACGAAATCGCCAATAGATAAGACCATTTTACAATTTGGGCCCAAGTTAGAAGCAGAGCCTAAGGTGTAAATTATCGATAGTCCATATCTCGGAAACCATAAGAGATAATGAAATTTGGCAACCGGCAATGTAATTAGCATGCCGAATATTACTTGGAATGTGAACTGGAACGAAATCGCCAATAGATAAGACCATTTTACAATTTGGGCCCAAGTTAGAAGCAGAGCCTAAGGTGTAAATTATCGATAGTCCATATCTCGGAAACTATAAGAGATAATGCAATTTGGCAACCGGCAATGTAATTAGCATGCCGAATATTACTTGGAATGTGAATTGGAACGAAATCGCCAATAGATAAGACCATTTTACAATTTGGGAGCAAGTTAGAAGCAGAGCCTAAGGTGTAAATTATCGATAGTCCATATCTCGGAAACTATAAGAGATAATGCAATTTGGCAACCGGCAATGTAATTAGCATGCCGAATATTACTTGGAATGTGAATTGGAACGAAATCGCCAATAGATAAGACCATTTTACAATTTGGGCCCAAGTTAGAAGCAGAGCCTATGGTGTAAATTATCGATAGTCCATATCTCGGAAACTATTAGAGATAATGCAATTTGGCAACCGGCAATGTAATTAGCATGCCGAATATTACTTGGAATGTGAATTGGAACGAAATCGCCAATAGATAAGACCATTTTACAATTTGGGCCCAAGTTAGAAGCAGAGCCTAAGGTGTAAATTATCGATAGTCCATATCTCGGAAACTATAAGAGATAATGCAATTTGGCAACCGGCAATGTAATTAGCATGCCGAATATTACTTGGAATGTGAATTGGAACGAAATCGCCAATAGATAAGACCATTTTACAATTTGGGCCCAAGTTAGAAGCAGAGCCTAAGGTGTAAATTATCGATAGTCCATATCTGGGAAACTATAAGAGATAATGCAATTTGGCAACCGGCAATGTAATTAGCATGCCGAATATTACTTGGAATGTGAATTGGAACGAAATCGCCAATAGATAAGACCATTTTACAATTTGGGCCCAAGTTAGAAGCAGAGCCTAAGGTGTAAATTATCGATAGTCCATATCTCGGAAACTATAAGAGATAATGCAATTTGGCAACCGGCAATGTAATTAGCATGCCGAATATTACTTGGAATGTGAATTGGAACGAAATCGCCAATAGATAAGACCATTTTACAATTTGGGCCCAAGTTAGAAGCAGAGCCTAAGGTGTAAATTATCGATAGTCCATATCTCGCAAACTATAAGAGATAATGCAATTTCGCAACCGGCAATGTAATTAGCATGCCGAATATTACTTGGAGTGTGAATTGGAACGAAATCGCCAATAGACAAGACCATTTTACAATTTGGGCCCAAGTTAGAAGCAGAGCCTAAGGTGTAAATTATCGATAGTCCATATCTCGGAAACTATAAGAGATAATGCAATTTGGCAACCGGCAATGTAATTAGCATGCCGAATATTACTTGGAATGTGAATTGGAACGAAATCGCCAATAGATAAGAACATTTTACAATTTGGGCCCAAGTTAGAAGCAGAGCCTAAGGTGTAAATTATCGATAGTCCATATCTCGGAAACTATAAGAGATAATGCAATTTGGCAACCGGCAATGTAATTAGCATGCCGAATATTACTTGGAATGTGAATTGGAACGAAATCGCCAATAGATAAGACCATTTTACAATTTGGGCCCAAGTTAGAAGCAGAGCCTAAGGTGTAAATTATCAATAGTCCATATCTCGGAAACTATAAGAGATAATGCAATTTGGCAACCGGCAATATAATTAGCATGCCGAATATTACTTGGAATGTGAATTGCAACGAAATCGCCAATAGATAAGACCATTTTACAATTTGGGCCCAAGTTAGAAGCAGAGCCTAAGGTGTAAATTATCGATAGTCCATATCTCGGAAACTATAAGAGATAATGCAATTTGGCAACCGGCAATGTAATTAGCATGCCGAATATTACTTGGAATGTGAATTGGAACGAAATCGCCAATAGATAAGACCATTTTACAATTTGGGCCCAAGTTAGAAGCAGAGCCTAAGGTGTAAATTATTGATAGTCCATATCTCGGAAACTATAAGAGATAATGCAATTTCGCAACCGGCAATGTAATTAGCATGCCGAATATCACTTGGAATGTGAATTGGGACGAAATCGCCAATAGATAAGACCATTTTACAATTTGGGCCCAAGTTAGAAGCAGAGCCTAAGGTGTAAATTATCGATAGTCCATATCTCGGAAACTATAAGAGATAATGCAATTTGGCAACCGGCAATGTAATTAGCATGCCGAATATTAGTTGGAATGTGAATTGGAACGAAATCGCCAATAGATAAGACCATTTTACAATTAGGGCCCAAGTTAGAAGCAGAGCCTAAGGTGTAAATTATCGATAGTCCATATCTCGGAAACTATAAGAGATAATGCAATTTGGCAACCGGCAATGTAATTAGCATGCCGAATATTACTTGGAATGTGAATTGGAACGAAATCGCCAATAGATAAGACCATTTTACAATTTGGGCCCAAGTTAGAAGCAGAGCCTAAGGTGTAAATTATCGATAGTCCATATCTCGGAAACTATAAGAGATAATGCAATTTGGCAACCGGCAATGTAATTAGCATGCCGAATACTACTTGGAATGTGAATTGGAACGAAATCGCCAATAGGTAAGACCATTTTACAATTTGGTCCCAAGTTAGAAGCAGAGCCTAAGGTGTAAATTATCGATAGTCCATATCTCGGAAACTATAAGAGATAATGCAATTTTGCAACCGGCAATGTAATTAGCATGCCGAATATTACTTGGAATGTGAATTGGAACGAAATCGCCAATAGGTAAGACCATTTTACAATTTGGGCCCAAGTTAGAAGCAGAGCCTAAGGTGTAAATTATCGATAGTCCATATCTCGGAAACTATAAGAGATAATTCAATTTGGCAACCGGCAATGTAATTAGCTTGCCGAATATTACTTGGAATGTGAATTGGAACGAAATCGCCAATAGATAAGACCATTTTACAATTTGGGCCCAAGTTAGAAGCAGAGCCTAAGGTGTAAATTATCGATAGTCCATATCTCGGAAACTATAAGAGATAATGCAATTTGGCAACCGGCAATGTAATTAGCATGCCGAATATTACTTGGAATGTGAATTGGAACGAAATCGCCAATAGATAAGACCATTTTACAATTTGGGAGCAAGTTAGAAGCAGAGCCTAAGGTGTAAATTATCGATAGTCCATATCTCGGAAACTATAAGAGATAATGCAATTTGGAAACGGGCAATGTAATTAGCATGCCGAATATTACTTGGAATGTGAATTGGAACGAAATCGCCAATAGATAAGACCATTTTACAATTTGGGCCCAAGTTAGAAGCAGAGCCTAAGGTGTAAATTATCGATAGTCCATATCTCGGAAACTATAAGAGATAATGCAATTTGGCAACCGGCAATGTAATTAGCATGCCGAATATTACTTGGAATGTGAATTGGAACGAAATCGCCAATAGATAAGACCATTTTACAATTTGGGCCCAAGTTAGAAGCAGAGCCTAAGGTGTAAATTATCGATAGTCCATATCTCGGAAACTATAAGAGATAATGCAATTTGACAACCGGCAATGTAATTAGCATGCCGAATATTACTTGGAATGTGAATTGGAACGAAATCGCCAATAGATAAGACCATTTTACAATTTGGGCCCAAGTTAGAAGCAGAGCCTAAGGTGTAAATTATCGATAGTCCATATCTCGGAAACTATAAGAGATAATGCAATTTGGCAACCGGCAATGTAATTAGCATGCCGAATACTACTTGGAATGTGAATTGGAACGAAATCGCCAATAGGTAAGACCATTTTACAATTTGGTCCCAAGTTAGAAGCAGAGCCTAAGGTGTAAATTATCGATAGTCCATATCTCGGAAACTATAAGAGATAATGCAATTTTGCAACCGGCAATGTAATTAGCATGCCGAATATTACTTGGAATGTGAATTGGAACGAAATCGCCAATAGGTAAGACCATTTTACAATTTGGGCCCAAGTTAGAAGCAGAGCCTAAGGTGTAAATTATCGATAGTCCATATCTCGGAAACTATAAGAGATAATTCAATTTGGCAACCGGCAATGTAATTAGCTTGCCGAATATTACTTGGAATGTGAATTGGAACGAAATCGCCAATAGATAAGACCATTTTACAATTTGGGCCCAAGTTAGAAGCAGAGCCTAAGGTGTAAATTATCGATAGTCCATATCTCGGAAACTATAAGAGATAATGCAATTTGGCAACCGGCAATGTAATTAGCATGCCGAATATTACTTGGAATGTGAATTGGAACGAAATCGCCAATAGATAAGACCATTTTACAATTTGGGAGCAAGTTAGAAGCAGAGCCTAAGGTGTAAATTATCGATAGTCCATATCTCGGAAACTATAAGAGATAATGCAATTTGGAAACGGGCAATGTAATTAGCATGCCGAATATTACTTGGAATGTGAATTGGAACGAAATCGCCAATAGATAAGACCATTTTACAATTTGGGCCCAAGTTAGAAGCAGAGCCTAAGGTGTAAATTATCGATAGTCCATATCTCGGAAACTATAAGAGATAATGCAATTTGGCAACCGGCAATGTAATTAGCATGCCGAATATTACTTGGAATGTGAATTGGAACGAAATCGCCAATAGATAAGACCATTTTACAATTTGGGCCCAAGTTAGAAGCAGAGCCTAAGGTGTAAATTATCGATAGTCCATATCTCGGAAACTATAAGAGATAATGCAATTTGACAACCGGCAATGTAATTAGCATGCCGAATATTACTTGGAATGTGAATTGGAACGAAATCGCCAATAGATAAGACCATTTTACAATTTGGGCCCAAGTTAGAAGCAGAGCCTAAGGTGTAAATTATCGATAGTCCATATCTCGGAAACTATAAGAGATAATGCAATTTGGCAACCGGCAATGTAATTAGCATGCCGAATATTACTTGGAATGTGAATTGGAACGAAATCGCCAATAGATAAGACCATTTTACAATTTGGGCCCAAGTTAGAAGCAGAGCCTAAGGTGTAAATTATCGATAGTCCATATCTCGGAAACTATAAGAGATAATGCAATTTGGCAACCGGCAATGTAATTAGCATGCCGAATATTACTTGGAATGTGAATTGGAACGAAATCGCCAATAGATAAGACCATTTTACAATTTGGGCCCAAGTTAGAAGCAGAGCCTAAGGTGTAAATTATCGATAGTCCATATCTGGGAAACTATAAGAGATAATGCAATTTGGCAACCGGCAATGTAATTAGCATGCCGAATATTACTTGGAATGTGAATTGGAACGAAATCGCCAATAGATAAGACCATTTTACAATTTGGGCCCAAGTTAGAAGCAGAGCCTAAGGTGTAAATTATCGATAGTCCATATCTCGGAAACTATAAGAGATAATGCAATTTGGCAACCGGCAATGTAATTAGCATGCCGAATATTACTTGGAATGTGAATTGGAACGAAATCGCCAATAGATAAGACCATTTTACAATTTGGGCCCAAGTTAGAAGCAGAGCCTAAGGTGTAAATTATCGATAGTCCATATCTCGCAAACTATAAGAGATAATGCAATTTCGCAACCGGCAATGTAATTAGCATGCCGAATATTACTTGGAGTGTGAATTGGAACGAAATCGCCAATAGACAAGACCATTTTACAATTTGGGCCCAAGTTAGAAGCAGAGCCTAAGGTGTAAATTATCGATAGTCCATATCTCGGAAACTATAAGAGATAATGCAATTTGGCAACCGGCAATGTAATTAGCATGCCGAATATTACTTGGAATGTGAATTGGAACGAAATCGCCAATAGATAAGAACATTTTACAATTTGGGCCCAAGTTAGAAGCAGAGCCTAAGGTGTAAATTATCGATAGTCCATATCTCGGAAACTATAAGAGATAATGCAATTTGGCAACCGGCAATGTAATTAGCATGCCGAATATTACTTGGAATGTGAATTGGAACGAAATCGCCAATAGATAAGACCATTTTACAATTTGGGCCCAAGTTAGAAGCAGAGCCTAAGGTGTAAATTATCAATAGTCCATATCTCGGAAACTATAAGAGATAATGCAATTTGGCAACCGGCAATATAATTAGCATGCCGAATATTACTTGGAATGTGAATTGCAACGAAATCGCCAATAGATAAGACCATTTTACAATTTGGGCCCAAGTTAGAAGCAGAGCCTAAGGTGTAAATTATCGATAGTCCATATCTCGGAAACTATAAGAGATAATGCAATTTGGCAACCGGCAATGTAATTAGCATGCCGAATATTACTTGGAATGTGAATTGGAACGAAATCGCCAATAGATAAGACCATTTTACAATTTGGGCCCAAGTTAGAAGCAGAGCCTAAGGTGTAAATTATTGATAGTCCATATCTCGGAAACTATAAGAGATAATGCAATTTCGCAACTGGCAATGTAATTAGCATGCCGAATATCACTTGGAATGTGAATTGGGACGAAATCGCCAATAGATAAGACCATTTTACAATTTGGACCCAAGTTAGAAGCAGAGCCTAAGGTGTAAATTATCGATAGTCCATATCTCGGAAACTATAAGAGATAATGCAATTTGGCAACCGGCAATGTAATTAGCATGCCGAATATTAGTTGGAATGTGAATTGGAACGAAATCGCCAATAGATAAGACCATTTTACAATTTGGGCCCAAGTTAGAAGCAGAGCCTAAGGTGTAAATTATCGATAGTCCATATCTCGGAAACTATAAGAGATAATGCAATTTGGCAACCGGCAATGTAATTAGCATGCCGAATATTACTTGGAATGTGAATTGGAACGAAATCGCCAATAGATAAGACCATTTTACAATTTGGGCCCAAGTTAGAAGCAGAGCCTAAGGTGTAAATTATCGATAGTCCATATCTCGGAAACTATAAGAGATAATGCAATTTGGCAACCGGCAATGTAATTAGCATGCCGAATACTACTTGGAATGTGAATTGGAACGAAATCGCCAATAGGTAAGACCATTTTACAATTTGGTCCCAAGTTAGAAGCAGAGCCTAAGGTGTAAATTATCGATAGTCCATATCTCGGAAACTATAAGAGATAATGCAATTTTGCAACCGGCAATGTAATTAGCATGCCGAATATTACTTGGAATGTGAATTGGAACGAAATCGCCAATAGGTAAGACCATTTTACAATTTGGGCCCAAGTTAGAAGCAGAGCCTAAGGTGTAAATTATCGATAGTCCATATCTCGGAAACTATAAGAGATAATTCAATTTGGCAACCGGCAATGTAATTAGCTTGCCGAATATTACTTGGAATGTGAATTGGAACGAAATCGCCAATAGATAAGACCATTTTACAATTTGGGCCCAAGTTAGAAGCAGAGCCTAAGGTGTAAATTATCGATAGTCCATATCTCGGAAACTATAAGAGATAATGCAATTTGGCAACCGGCAATGTAATTAGCATGCCGAATATTACTTGGAATGTGAATTGGAACGAAATCGCCAATAGATAAGACCATTTTACAATTTGGGAGCAAGTTAGAAGCAGAGCCTAAGGTGTAAATTATCGATAGTCCATATCTCGGAAACTATAAGAGATAATGCAATTTGGAAACGGGCAATGTAATTAGCATGCCGAATATTACTTGGAATGTGAATTGGAACGAAATCGCCAATAGATAAGACCATTTTACAATTTGGGCCCAAGTTAGAAGCAGAGCCTATGGTGTAAATTATCGATAGTCCATATCTCGGAAACTATTAGAGATAATGCAATTTGGCAACCGGCAATGTAATTAGCATGCCGAATATTACTTGGAATGTGAATTGGAACGAAATCGCCAATAGATAAGACCATTTTACAATTTGGGCCCAAGTTAGAAGCAGAGCCTAAGGTGTAAATTATCGATAGTCCATATCTCGGAAACTATAAGAGATAATGCAATTTGGCAACTGGCAATGTAATTAGCATGCCGAATATTACTTGGAATGTGAATTGGAACGAAATCGCCAATAGATAAGACCATTTTACAATTTGGGCCCAAGTTAGAAGCAGAGCCTAAGGTGTAAATTATCGATAGTCCATATCTGGGAAACTATAAGAGATAATGCAATTTGGCAACCGGCAATGTAATAGCATGCCGAATATTACTTGGAATGTGAATTGGAACGAAATCGCCAATAGATAAGACCATTTTACAATTTGGGCCCAAGTTAGAAGCAGAGTCTAAGGTGTAAATTATCGATAGTCCATATCTCGGAAACTATAAGAGATAATGCAATTTGGCAACCGGCAATGTAATTAGCATGCCGAATATTACTTGGAATGTGAATTGGAACGAAATCGCCAATAGATAAGACCATTTTACAATTTGGGCCCAAGTTTTAAGCAGAGCCTAAGGTGTAAATTATCGATAGTCCATATCTCGGAAACTATAAGGGATAATGCAATTTCGTAACCGGCAATGTAATTAGCATGCCGAATATTACTTGGAGTGTGAATTGGAACGAAATCGCCAATAGACAAGACCATTTTACAATTTGGGCCCAAGTTAGAAGCAGAGCCTAAGGTGTAAATTATCGATAGTCCATATCTCGGAAACTATAAGAGATAATGCAATTTGGCAACCGGCAATGTAATTAGCATGCCGAATATTACTTGGAATGTGAATTGGAACGAAATCGCCAATAGATAAGACCATTTTACAATTTGGGCCCAAGTTAGAAGCAGAGCCTAAGGTGTAAATTATCGATAGTCCATATCTCGGAAACTATAAGAGATAATGCAATTTGGCAACCGGCAATGTAATTAGCATGCCGAATATTACTTGGAATGTGAATTGGAACGAAATCGCCAATAGATAAGACCATTTTACAATTTGGGCCCAAGTTAGAAGCAGAGCCTAAGGTGTAAATTATCGATAGTCCATATCTCGGAAACTATAAGAGATAATGCAATTTGGCAACCGGCAATGTAATTAGCATGCCGAATATTACTTGGAATGTGAATTGGAACGAAATCGCCAATAGATAAGACCATTTTACAATTTGGGCCCAAGTTAGAAGCAGAGCCTTAGGTGGAAATTATCGATAGTCCATATCTCGGAAACTATAAGAGATAATGCAATTTCGCAACCGGCAATGTAATTAGCATGCCGAATATTACTTGGAGTGTGAATTGGAACGAAATCGCCAATAGATAAGACCATTTTACAATTTGGGCCCAAGTTAGAAGCAGAGCCTAAGGTGTAAATTATCGATAGTCCATATCTCGGAAACTATAAGAGATAATGCAATTTCGCAACCGGCAATGTAATTAGCATGCCGAATATTACTTGGAATGTGAATTGGAACGAAATCGCCAATAGACAAGACCATTTTACAATTTGGGCCCAAGTTAGAAGCAGAGCCTAAGGTGTAAATTATCGATAGTCCATATCTCGGAAACTATAAGAGATAATGCAATTTGGCAACCGGCAATGTAATTAGCATGCCGAATATTACTTGGAATGTGAATTGGAACGAAATCGCCAATAGATAAGACCATTTTACAATTTGGGCCCAAGTTAGAAGCAGAGCCTAAGGTGTAAATTATCGATAGTCCATATCTCGGAAACTATAAGAGATAATGCAATTTGGCAACCGGCAATGTAATTAGCATGCCGAATATTACTTGGAATGTGAATTGGAACGAAATCGCCAATAGATAAGACCATTTTACAATTTGGGCCCAAGTTAGAAGCAGAGCCTAAGGTGTAAATTATCGATAGTCCATATCTCGGAAACTATAAGAGATAATGCAATTTGGCAACCGGCAATGTAATTAGCATGCCGAATATTACTTGGAATGTGAATTGGAACGAAATCGCCAATAAATAAGACCATTTTACAATTTGGGCCCAAGTTAGAAGCAGAGTCTAAGGTGTAAATTATCGATAGTCCATATCTCGGAAACTATAAGAGATAATGCAATTTCGCAACCGGCAATGTAATTAGCATGCCGAATATTACTTGGAGTGTGAATTGGAACGAAATCGCCAATAGACAAGACCATTTTACAATTTGGGCCCAAGTTAGAAGCAGAGCCTAAGGTGTAAATTATCGATAGTCCATATCTCGGAAACTATAAGAGATAATGCAATTTGGCAACCGGCAATGTAATTAGCATGCCGAATATTACTTGGAATGTGAATTGGAACGAAATCGCCAATAGATAAGACCATTTTACAATTTGGGCCCAAGTTAGAAGCAGAGCCTAAGGTGTAAATTATCGATAGTCCATATCTCGGAAACTATAAGAGATAATGCAATTTGGCAACCGGCAATGTAATTAGCATGCCGAATATTACTTGGAATGTGAATTGGAACGAAATCGCCAATAGATAAGACCATTTTACAATTTGGGCCCAAGTTAGAAGCAGAGTCTAAGGTGTAAATTATCGATAGTCCATATCTCGGAAACTATAAGAGAAAATGCAATTTGGCAACCGGCAATGTAATTAGCATGCCGAATATTACTTGGAATGTGAATTGGAACGAAATCGCCAATAGATAAGACCATTTTACAATTTGGGCCCAAGTTTTAAGCAGAGCCTAAGGTGTAAATTATCGATAGTCCATATCTCGGAAACTATAAGGGATAATGCAATTTCGCAACCGGCAATGTAATTAGCATGCCGAATATTACTTGGAGTGTGAATTGGAACGAAATCGCCAATAGACAAGACCATTTTACAATTTGGGCCCAAGTTAGAAGCAGAGCCTAAGGTGTAAATTATCGATAGTCCATATCTCGGAAACTATAAGAGATAATGCAATTTGGCAACCGGCAATGTAATTAGCATGCCGAATATTACTTGGAATGTGAATTGGAACGAAATCGCCAATAGATAAGACCATTTTACAATTTGGGAGCAAGTTAGAAGCAGAGCCTAAGGTGTAAATTATCGATAGTCCATATCTCGGAAACTATAAGAGATAATGCAATTTGGCAACCGGCAATGTAATTAGCATGCCGAATATTACTTGGAATGTGAATTGGAACGAAATCGCCAATAGGTAAGACCATTTTACAATTTGGGCCCAAGTTAGAAGCAGAGCCTAAGGTGTAAATTATCGATAGTCCATATCTCGGAAACTATAAGAGATAATTCAATTTGGCAACCGGCAATGTAATTAGCATGCCGAATATTACTTGGAATGTGAATTGGAACGAAATCGCCAATAGATAAGACCATTTTACAATTTGGGCCCAAGTTAGAAACAGAGCATAAGGTGTAAATTATCGATAGTCCATATCTCGGAAACTATAAGAGATAATGCAATTTGGCAACCGGCAATGTAATTAGCATGCCGAATATTACTTGGAATGTGAATTGGAACGAAATCGCCAATAGATAAGACCATTTTACAATTTGGGCCCAAGTTAGAAGCAGAGCCTAAGGTGTAAATTATCGATAGTCCATATCTCGGAAACTATAAGAGATAATGCAATTTGGCAACCGGCAATGTAATTAGCATGCCGAATATTACTTGGAATGTGAATTGGAACGAAATCGCCAATAGATAAGACCATTTTACAATTTGGGCCCAAGTTAGAAGCAGAGCCTAAGGTGTAAATTATCGATAGTCCATATCTCGGAAACTATAAGAGATAATGCAATTTGGCAACCGGCAATGTAATTAGCATACCGAATATTACTTGGAATGTGAATTGGAACGAAATCGCCAATAGATAAGACCATTTTACAATTTGGGCCCAAGTTAGAAGCAGAGTCTAAGGTGTAAATTATCGATAGTCCATATCTCGGAAACTATAAGAGATAATGCAATTTCGCAACCGGCAATGTAATTAGCATGCCGAATATTACTTGGAGTGTGAATTGGAACGAAATCGCCAATAGACAAGACCATTTTACAATTTGGGCCCAAGTTAGAAGCAGAGCCTAAGGTGTAAATTATCGATAGTCCATATCTCGGAAACTATAAGAGATAATGCAATTTGGCAACCGGCAATGTAATTAGCATGCCGAATATTACTTGGAATGTGAATTGGAACGAAATCGCCAATAGATAAGACCATTTTACAATTTGGGCCCAAGTTAGAAGCAGAGCCTAAGGTGTAAATTATCGATAGTCCATATCTCGGAAACTATAAGAGATAATGCAATTTGGCAACCGGCAATGTAATTAGCATGCCGAATATTACTTGGAATGTGAATTGGAACGAAATCGCCAATAGATAAGACCATTTTACAATTTGGGCCCAAGTTAGAAGCAGAGCCTAAGGTGTAAATTATCAATAGTCCATATCTCGGAAACTATAAGAGATAATGCAATTTGGCAACCGGCAATGTAATTAGCATGCCGAATATTACTTGGAATGTGAATTGCAACGAAATCGCCAATAGATAAGACCATTTTACAATTTGGGCCCAAGTTAGAAGCAGAGCCTAAGGTGTAAATTATCGATAGTCCATATCTCGGAAACTATAAGAGATAATGCAATTTGGCAACCGGCAATGTAATTAGCATGCCGAATATTACTTGGAATGTGAATTGGAACGAAATCGCCAATAGATAAGACCATTTTACAATTTGGGCCCAAGTTAGAAGCAGAGCCTAAGGTGTAAATTATTGATAGTCCATATCTCGGAAACTATAAGTGATAATGCAATTTCGCAACCGGCAATGTAATTAGCATGCCGAATATCACTTGGAATGTGAATTGGGACGAAATCGCCAATAGATAAGACCATTTTACAATTTGGGCCCAAGTTAGAAGCAGAGCCTAAGGTGTAAATTATCGATAGTCCATATCTCGGAAACTATAAGAGATAATGCAATTTGGCAACCGGCAATGTAATTAGCATGCCGAATATTAGTTGGAATGTGAATTGGAACGAAATCGCCAATAGATAAGACCATTTTACAATTTGGGCCCAAGTTAGAAGCAGAGCCTAAGGTGTAAATTATCGATAGTCCATATCTCGGAAACTATAAGAGATAATGCAATTTGGCAACCGGCAATGTAATTAGCATGCCGAATATTACTTGGAATGTGAATTGGAACGAAATCGCCAATAGATAAGACCATTTTACAATTTGGGCCCAAGTTAGAAGCAGAGCCTAAGGTGTAAATTATCGATAGTCCATATCTCGGAAACTATAAGAGATAATGCAATTTGGCAACCGGCAATGTAATTAGCATGCCGAATATTACTTGGAATGCGAATTGGAACGAAATCGCCAATAGATAAGACCATTTTACAATTTGGGCCCAAGTTAGAAGCAGAGCCTAAGGTGTAAATTATCGATAGTCCATATCTCGGAAACTATAAGAGATAATGCAATTTGGCAACCGGCAATGTAATTAACATGCCGAATATTACTTGGAATGTGAATTGGAACGAAATTGCCAATTGATAAGACCATTTTACAATTTGGGCCCAAGTTAGAAGCAGAGCCTAAGGTGTAAATTATCGATAGTCCATATCTCTGAAACTATAAGAGATAATGCAATTTCGCAACCGGCAATGTAATTAGCATGCCGAATATTACTTGGAATATGAATTGGAACGAAATCGCCAATAGATAAGGCCATTTTACAATTTGGGCCCAAGTTAGAAGCAGAGCCTAAGGTGTAAATTATCGATAGTCCATATCTCGGAAACCATAAGAGATAATGAAATTTGGCAACCGGCAATGTAATTAGCATGCCGAATATTACTTGGAATGTGAACTGGAACGAAATCGCCAATAGATAAGTCCATTTTACAATTTGGGCCCAAGTTAGAAGCAGAGCCTAAGGTGTAAATTATCGATAGTCCATATCTCGGAAACTATAAGAGATAATGCAATTTGGCAACCGGCAATGTAATTAGCATGCCGAATATTACTTGGAATGTGAATTGGAACGAAATCGCCAATAGATAAGACCATTTTACAATTTGGGCCCAAGTTAGAAGCAGAGCCTAAGGTGTAAATTATCGATAGTCCCTATCTCGGAAACTATAAGAGATAATGCAATTTCGCAACCGGCAATGTAATTAGCATGCCGAATATTACTTGGAATGTGAATTGGAACGAAATCGCCAATAGACAAGACCATTTTACAATTTGGGCCCAAGTTAGAAGCAGAGCCTAAGGTGTAAATTATCGATAGTCCATATCTCGGAAACTATAAGAGATAATGCAATTTGGCAACCGGCAATGTAATTAGCATGCCGAATATTACTTGGAATGTGAATTGGAACGAAATCGCCAATAGATAAGACCATTTTACAATTTGGGCCCAAGTTAGAAGCAGAGCCTAAGGTGTAAATTATCGATAGTCCATATCTCGGAAACTATAAGAGATAATGCAATTTGGCAACCGGCAATGTAATTAGCATGCCGAATATTACTTGGAATGTGAATTGGAACGAAATCGCCAATAGATAAGACCATTTTACAATTTGGGCCCAAGTTAGAAGCAGAGCCTAAGGTGTAAATTATCGATAGTCCATATCTCGGAAACTATAAGAGATAATGCAATTTGGCAACCGGCAATGTAATTAGCATGCCGAATATTACTTGGAATGTGAATTGGAACGAAATCGCCAATAGATAAGACCATTTTACAATTTGGGCCCAAGTTAGAAGCAGAGTCTAAGGTGTAAATTATCGATAGTCCATATCTCGGAAACTATAAGAGATAATGCAATTTCGCAACCGGCAATGTAATTAGCATGCCGAATATTACTTGGAGTGTGAATTGGAACGAAATCGCCAATAGACAAGACCATTTTACAATTTGGGCCCAAGTTAGAAGCAGAGCCTAAGGTGTAAATTATCGATAGTCCATATCTCGGAAACTATAAGAGATAATGCAATTTGGCAACCGGCAATGTAATTAGCATGCCGAATATTACTTGGAATGTGAATTGGAACGAAATCGCCAATAGATAAGACCATTTTACAATTTGGGCCCAAGTTAGAAGCAGAGCCTAAGGTGTAAATTATCGATAGTCCATATCTCGGAAACTATAAGAGATAATGCAATTTGGCAACCGGCAATGTAATTAGCATGCCGAATATTACTTGGAATGTGAATTGGAACGAAATCGCCAATAGATAAGACCATTTTACAATTTGGGCCCAAGTTAGAAGCAGAGCCTAAGGTGTAAATTATCAATAGTCCATATCTCGGAAACTATAAGAGATAATGCAATTTGGCAACCGGCAATGTAATTAGCATGCCGAATATTACTTGGAATGTGAATTGCAACGAAATCGCCAATAGATAAGACCATTTTACAATTTGGGCCCAAGTTAGAAGCAGAGCCTAAGGTGTAAATTATCGATAGTCCATATCTCGGAAACTATAAGAGATAATGCAATTTGGCAACCGGCAATGTAATTAGCATGCCGAATATTACTTGGAATGTGAATTGGAACGAAATCGCCAATAGATAAGACCATTTTACAATTTGGGCCCAAGTTAGAAGCAGAGCCTAAGGTGTAAATTATTGATAGTCCATATCTCGGAAACTATAAGTGATAATGCAATTTCGCAACCGGCAATGTAATTAGCATGCCGAATATCACTTGGAATGTGAATTGGGACGAAATCGCCAATAGATAAGACCATTTTACAATTTGGGCCCAAGTTAGAAGCAGAGCCTAAGGTGTAAATTATCGATAGTCCATATCTCGGAAACTATAAGAGATAATGCAATTTGGCAACCGGCAATGTAATTAGCATGCCGAATATTAGTTGGAATGTGAATTGGAACGAAATCGCCAATAGATAAGACCATTTTACAATTTGGGCCCAAGTTAGAAGCAGAGCCTAAGGTGTAAATTATCGATAGTCCATATCTCGGAAACTATAAGAGATAATGCAATTTGGCAACCGGCAATGTAATTAGCATGCCGAATATTACTTGGAATGTGAATTGGAACGAAATCGCCAATAGATAAGACCATTTTACAATTTGGGCCCAAGTTAGAAGCAGAGCCTAAGGTGTAAATTATCGATAGTCCATATCTCGGAAACTATAAGAGATAATGCAATTTGGCAACCGGCAATGTAATTAGCATGCCGAATATTACTTGGAATGCGAATTGGAACGAAATCGCCAATAGATAAGACCATTTTACAATTTGGGCCCAAGTTAGAAGCAGAGCCTAAGGTGTAAATTATCGATAGTCCATATCTCGGAAACTATAAGAGATAATGCAATTTGGCAACCGGCAATGTAATTAGCATGCCGAATATTACTTGGAATGTGAATTGGAACGAAATTGCCAATTGATAAGACCATTTTACAATTTGGGCCCAAGTTAGAAGCAGAGCCTAAGGTGTAAATTATCGATAGTCCATATCTCTGAAACTATAAGAGATAATGCAATTTCGCAACCGGCAATGTAATTAGCATGCCGAATATTACTTGGAATATGAATTGGGACGAAATCGCCAATAGATAAGGCCATTTTACAATTTGGGCCCAAGTTAGAAGCAGAGCCTAAGGTGTAAATTATCGATAGTCGATCGATATATATCTCGGAAACCATAAGAGATAATGAAATTTGGCAACCGGCAATGTAATTAGCATGCCGAATATTACTTGGAATGTGAACTGGAACGAAATCGCCAATAGATAAGTCCATTTTACAATTTGGGCCCAAGTTAGAAGCAGAGCCTAAGGTGTAAATTATCGATAGTCCATATCTCGGAAACTATAAGAGATAATGCAATTTGGCAACCGGCAATGTAATTAGCATGCCGAATACTACTTGGAATGTGAATTGGAACGAAATCGCCAATAGGTAAGACCATTTTACAATTTGGTCCCAAGTTAGAAGCAGAGCCTAAGGTGTAAATTATCGATAGTCCATATCTCGGAAACTATAAGAGATAATTCAATTTGGCAACCGGCAATGTAATTATCATGCCGAATATTACTTGGAATGTGAATTGGAACGAAATCGCCAATAGATAAGACCATTTTACAATTTGGGCCCAAGTTAGAAACAGAGCCTAAGGTGTAAATTATCGATAGTCCATATCTCGGAAACTATAAGAGATAATGCAATTTGGCAACCGGCAATGTAATTAGCATGCCGAATATTACTTGGAATGTGAATTAGAACGAAATCGCCAATAGATAAGACCATTTTACAATTTGGGCCCAAGTTAGAAGCAGAGCCTAAGGTGTAAATTATCGATAGTCCATATCTCGGAAACTATAAGAGATAATGCAATTTGGCAACCGGCAATGTAATTAGCATGCCGAATATTACTTGGAATGTGAATTGGAACGAAATCGCCAATAGGTAAGACCATTTTACAATTTGGGCCCAAGTTAGAAGCAGAGCCTAAGGTGTAAATTATCGATAGTCCATATCTCGGAAACTATAAGAGATAATTCAATTTGGCAACCGGCAATGTAATTAGCATGCCGAATATTACTTGGAATGTGAATTGGAACGAAATCGCCAATAGATAAGACCATTTTACAATTTGGGCCCAAGTTAGAAGCAGAGCCTAAGGTGTAAATTATCGATAGTCCATATCTCGGAAACTATAAGAGATAATGCAATTTGGCAACCGGCAATGTAATTAGCATGCCGAATATTACTTGGAATGTGAATTGGAACGAAATCGCCAATAGATAAGACCATTTTACAATTTGGGAGCAAGTTAGAAGCAGAGCCTAAGGTGTAAATTATCGATAGTCGATATCTCGGAAACTATAAGAGATAATGCAATTTGGCAACCGGCAATGTAATTAGCATGCCGAATATTACTTGGAATGTGAATTGGAACGAAATCGCCAATAGATAAGACCATTTTACAATTTGGGCCCAAGTTAGAAGCAGAGCCTATGGTGTAAATTATCGATAGTCCATATCTCGGAAACTATAAGAGATAATGCAATTTGGCAACCGGCAATGTAATTAGCATGCCGAATATTACTTGGAATGTGAATTGGAACGAAATCGCCAATAGATAAGACCATTTTACAATTTGGGCCCAAGTTAGAAGCAGAGCCTAAGGTGTAAATTATCGATAGTCCATATCTCGGAAACTATAAGAGATAATGCAATTTGGCAACCGGCAATGTAATTAGCCTGCCGAATATTACTTGGAATGTGAATTGGAACGAAATCGCCAATAGATAAGACCATTTTACAATTTGGGCCCAAGTTAGAAGCAGAGCCTAAGGTGTAAATTATCGATAGTCCATATCTGGGAAACTATAAGAGATAATGCAATTTGGCAACCGGCAATGTAATTAGCATGCCGAATATTACTTGGAATGTGAATTGGAACGAAATCGCCAATAGATAAGACCATTTTACAATTTGGGCCCAAGTTAGAAGCAGAGCCTAAGGTGTAAATTATCGATAGTCCATATCTCGGAAACTATAAGAGATAATGCAATTTGGCAACCGGCAATGTAATTAGCATGCCGAATATTACTTGGAATGTGAATTGGAACGAAATCGCCAATAGATAAGACCATTTTACAATTTGGGCCCAAGTTAGAAGCAGAGCCTAAGGTGTAAATTATCGATAGTCCCTATCTCGGAAACTATAAGAGATAATGCAATTTCGCAACCGGCAATGTAATTAGCATGCCGAATATTACTTGGAATGTGAATTGGAACGAAATCGCCAATAGACAAGACCATTTTACAATTTGGGCCCAAGTTAGAAGCAGAGCCTAAGGTGTAAATTATCGATAGTCCATATCTCGGAAACTATAAGAGATAATGCAATTTGGCAACCGGCAATGTAATTAGCATGCCGAATATTACTTGGAATGTGAATTGGAACGAAATCGCCAATAGATAAGACCATTTTACAATTTGGGCCCAAGTTAGAAGCAGAGCCTAAGGTGTAAATTATCGATAGTCCATATCTCGGAAACTATAAGAGATAATGCAATTTGGCAACCGGCAATGTAATTAGCATGCCGAATATTACTTGGAATGTGAATTGGAACGAAATCGCCAATAGATAAGACCATTTTACAATTTGGGCCCAAGTTAGAAGCAGAGCCTAAGGTGTAAATTATCGATAGTCCATATCTCGGAAACTATAAGAGATAATGCAATTTGGCAACCGGCAATGTAATTAGCATGCCGAATATTACTTGGAATGTGAATTGGAACGAAATCGCCAATAGATAAGACCATTTTACAATTTGGGCCCAAGTTAGAAGCAGAGTCTAAGGTGTAAATTATCGATAGTCCATATCTCGGAAACTATAAGAGATAATGCAATTTCGCAACCGGCAATGTAATTAGCATGCCGAATATTACTTGGAGTGTGAATTGGAACGAAATCGCCAATAGACAAGACCATTTTACAATTTGGGCCCAAGTTAGAAGCAGAGCCTAAGGTGTAAATTATCGATAGTCCATATCTCGGAAACTATAAGAGATAATGCAATTTGGCAACCGGCAATGTAATTAGCATGCCGAATATTACTTGGAATGTGAATTGGAACGAAATCGCCAATAGATAAGACCATTTTACAATTTGGGCCCAAGTTAGAAGCAGAGCCTAAGGTGTAAATTATCGATAGTCCATATCTCGGAAACTATAAGAGATAATGCAATTTGGCAACCGGCAATGTAATTAGCATGCCGAATATTACTTGGAATGTGAATTGGAACGAAATCGCCAATAGATAAGACCATTTTACAATTTGGGCCCAAGTTAGAAGCAGAGCCTAAGGTGTAAATTATCAATAGTCCATATCTCGGAAACTATAAGAGATAATGCAATTTGGCAACCGGCAATGTAATTAGCATGCCGAATATTACTTGGAATGTGAATTGCAACGAAATCGCCAATAGATAAGACCATTTTACAATTTGGGCCCAAGTTAGAAGCAGAGCCTAAGGTGTAAATTATCGATAGTCCATATCTCGGAAACTATAAGAGATAATGCAATTTGGCAACCGGCAATGTAATTAGCATGCCGAATATTACTTGGAATGTGAATTGGAACGAAATCGCCAATAGATAAGACCATTTTACAATTTGGGCCCAAGTTAGAAGCAGAGCCTAAGGTGTAAATTATTGATAGTCCATATCTCGGAAACTATAAGTGATAATGCAATTTCGCAACCGGCAATGTAATTAGCATGCCGAATATCACTTGGAATGTGAATTGGGACGAAATCGCCAATAGATAAGACCATTTTACAATTTGGGCCCAAGTTAGAAGCAGAGCCTAAGGTGTAAATTATCGATAGTCCATATCTCGGAAACTATAAGAGATAATGCAATTTGGCAACCGGCAATGTAATTAGCATGCCGAATATTAGTTGGAATGTGAATTGGAACGAAATCGCCAATAGATAAGACCATTTTACAATTTGGGCCCAAGTTAGAAGCAGAGCCTAAGGTGTAAATTATCGATAGTCCATATCTCGGAAACTATAAGAAATAATGCAATTTGGCAACCGGCAATGTAATTAGCATGCCGAATATTACTTGGAATGTGAATTGGAACGAAATCGCCAATAGATAAGACCATTTTACAATTTGGGCCCAAGTTAGAAGCAGAGCCTAAGGTGTAAATTATCGATAGTCCATATCTCGGAAACTATAAGAGATAATGCAATTTGGCAACCGGCAATGTAATTAGCATGCCGAATATTACTTGGAATGTGAATTGGAACGAAATCGCCAATAGATAAGACCATTTTACAATTTGGGCCCAAGTTAGAAGCGGAGCCTAAGGTGTAAATTATCGATAGTCCATATCTCGGAAACTATAAGAGATAATGCAATTTGGCAACCGGCAATGTAATTAGCATGCCGAATATTACTTGGAATGTGAATTGGAACGAGATCGCCAATAGATAAGACCATTTTACAATTTGGGCCCAAGTTAGAAGCAGAGCCTATGGTGTAAATTATCGATAGTCCATATCTCGGAAACTATAAGAGATAATGCAATTTGGCAACCGGCAATGTAATTAGCATGCCGAATATTACTTGGAATGTGAATTGGAACGAAATCGCCAATAGATAAGACCATTTTACCATTTGGGCCCAAGTTAGAAGCAGAGCCTAAGGTGTAAATTATCGATAGTCCATATCTCGGAAACTATAAGAGATAATGCAATTTGGCAACCGGCAATGTAATTAGCATGCCGAATATTACTTGGAATGCGAATTGGAACGAAATCGCCAATAGATAAGACCATTTTACAATTTGGGCCCAAGTTAGAAGCAGAGCCTAAGGTGTAAATTATCGATAGTCCATATCTCGGAAACTATAAGAGATAATGCAATTTGGCAACCGACAATGTAATTAGCATGCCGAATATTACTTGGAATGTGAATTGGAACGAAATTGCCAATTGATAAGACCATTTTACAATTTGGGCCCAAGTTAGAAGCAGAGCCTAAGGTGTAAATTATCGATAGTCCATATCTCTGAAACTATAAGAGATAATGCAATTTCGCAACCGGCAATGTAATTAGCATGCCGAATATTACTTGGAATATGAATTGGGACGAAATCGCCAATAGATAAGGCCATTTTACAATTTGGGCCCAAGTTAGAAGCAGAGCCTAAGGTGTAAATTATCGATAGTCGATCGATATATATCTCGGAAACCATAAGAGATAATGAAATTTGGCAACCGGCAATGTAATTAGCATGCCGAATATTACTTGGAATGTGAACTGGAACGAAATCGCCAATAGATAAGTCCATTTTACAATTTGGGCCCAAGTTAGAAGCAGAGCCTAAGGTGTAAATTATCGATAGTCCATATCTCGGAAACTATAAGAGATAATGCAATTTGGCAACCGGCAATGTAATTAGCATGCCGAATACTACTTGGAATGTGAATTGGAACGAAATCGCCAATAGGTAAGACCATTTTACAATTTGGTCCCAAGTTAGAAGCAGAGCCTAAGGTGTAAATTATCGATAGTCCATATCTCGGAAACTATAAGAGATAATTCAATTTGGCAACCGGCAATGTAATTATCATGCCGAATATTACTTGGAATGTGAATTGGAACGAAATCGCCAATAGATAAGACCATTTTACAATTTGGGCCCAAGTTAGAAACAGAGCCTAAGGTGTAAATTATCGATAGTCCATATCTCGGAAACTATAAGAGATAATGCAATTTGGCAACCGGCAATGTAATTAGCATGCCGAATATTACTTGGAATGTGAATTAGAACGAAATCGCCAATAGATAAGACCATTTTACAATTTGGGCCCAAGTTAGAAGCAGAGCCTAAGGTGTAAATTATCGATAGTCCATATCTCGGAAACTATAAGAGATAATGCAATTTGGCACCCGGCAATGTAATTAGCATGCCGAATATTACTTGGAATGTGAATTGGAACGAAATCGCCAATAGGTAAGACCATTTTACAATTTGGGCCCAAGTTAGAAGCAGAGCCTAAGGTGTAAATTATCGATAGTCCATATCTCGGAAACTATAAGAGATAATTCAATTTGGCAACCGGCAATGTAATTAGCATGCCGAATATTACTTGGAATGTGAATTGGAACGAAATCCCCAATAGATAAGACCATTTTACAATGTGGGCCCAAGTTAGAAGCAGAGCCTAAGGTGTAAATTATCGATAGTCCATATCTCGGAAACTATAAGAGATAATGCAATTTGGCAACCGGCAATGTAATTAGCATGCCGAATATTACTTGGAATGTGAATTGGAACGAAATCGCCAATAGATAAGACCATTTTACAATTTGGGAGCAAGTTAGAAGCAGAGCCTAAGGTGTAAATTATCGATAGTCCATATCTCGGAAACTATAAGAGATAATGCAATTTGGCAACCGGCAATGTAATTAGCATGCCGAATATTACTTGGAATGTGAATTGGAACGAAATCGCCAATAGATAAGACCATTTTACAATTTGGGCCCAAGTTAGAAGCAGAGCCTATGGTGTAAATTATCGATAGTCCATATCTCGGAAACTATAAGAGATAATGCAATTTGGCAACCGGCAATGTAATTAGCATGCCGAATATTACTTGGAATGTGAATTGGAACGAAATCGCCAATAGATAAGACCATTTTACAATTTGGGCCCAAGTTAGAAGCAGAGCCTAAGGTGTAAATTATCGATAGTCCATATCTCGGAAACTATAAGAGATAATGCAATTTGGCAACCGGCAATGTAATTAGCATGCCGAATATTACTTGGAATGTGAATTGGAACGAAATCGCCAATAGATAAGACCATTTTACAATTTGGGCCCAAGTTAGAAGCAGAGCCTAAGGTGTAAATTATCGATAGTCCATATCTGGGAAACTATAAGAGATAATGCAATTTGGCAACCGGCAATGTAATTAGCATGCCGAATATTACTTGGAATGTGAATTGGAACGAAATCGCCAATAGATAAGACCATTTTACAATTTGGGCCCAAGTTAGAAGCAGAGCCTAAGGTGTAAATTATCGATAGTCCATATCTCGGAAACTATAAGAGATAATGCAATTTGGCAACCGGCAATGTAATTAGCATGCCGAATATTACTTGGAATGTGAATTGGAACGAAATCGCCAATAGATAAGACCATTTTACAATTTGGGCCCAAGTTAGAAGCAGAGCCTAAGGTGTAAATTATCGATAGTCCATATCTCGGAAACTATAAGAGATAATGCAATTTGGCAACCGGCAATGTAATTAGCATGCCGAATATTACTTGGAATGTGAATTGGAACGAAATCGCCAATAGATAAGACCATTTTACAATTTGGGCCCAAGTTAGAAGCAGAGCCTAAGGTGTAAATTATCGATAGTCCATATCTCGGAAACTATAAGAGATAATGCAATTTGGCAACCGGCAATGTAATTAGCATGCCGAATATTACTTGGAATGTGAATTGGAACGAAATCGCCAATAGATAAGACCATTTTACAATTTGGGCCCAAGTTAGAAGCAGAGCCTATGGTGTAAATTATCGATAGTCCATATCTCGGAAACTATAAGAGATAATGCAATTTGGCAACCGGCAATGTAATTAGCATGCCGAATATTACTTGGAATGTGAATTGGAACGAAATCGCCAATAGATAAGACCATTTTACCATTTGGGCCCAAGTTAGAAGCAGAGCCTAAGGTGTAAATTATCGATAGTCCATATCTCGGAAACTATAAGAGATAATGCAATTTGGCAACCGGCAATGTAATTAGCATGCCGAATATTACTTGGAATGCGAATTGGAACGAAATCGCCAATAGATAAGACCATTTTACAATTTGGGCCCAAGTTAGAAGCAGAGCCTAAGGTGTAAATTATCGATAGTCCATATCTCGGAAACTATAAGAGATAATGCAATTTGGCAACCGGCAATGTAATTAGCATGCCGAATATTACTTGGAATGTGAATTGGAACGAAATTGCCAATAGATAAGACCATTTTACAATTTGGGCCCAAGTTAGAAGCAGAGCCTAAGGTGTAAATTATCGATAGTCCATATCTCTGAAACTATAAGAGATAATGCAATTTCGCAACCGGCAATGTAATTAGCATGCCGAATATTACTTGGAATATGAATTGGGACGAAATCGCCAATAGATAAGGCCATTTTACAATTTGGGCCCAAGTTAGAAGCAGAGCCTAAGGTGTAAATTATCGATAGTCCATATCTCGGAAACTATAAGAGATAATGCAATTTGGCAACCGGCAATGTAATTAGCATGCCGAATATTACTTGGAATGTGAATTGGAACGAAATCGCCAATAGATAAGACCATTTTACAATTTGGGCCCAAGTTAGAAGCAGAGCCTAAGGTGTAAATTATTGATAGTCCATATCTCGGAAACTATAAGAGATAATGCAATTTCGCAACCGGCAATGTAATTAGCATGCCGAATATTACTTGGAGTATGAATTGGAACGAAATCGCCAATAGATAAGACCATTTTACAATTTGGGCCCAAGTTAGAAGCAGAGCCTAAGGTGTAAATTATCGATAGTCCATATCTCGGAAACTATAAGAGATAATGCAATTTGGCAACCGGCAATGTAATTAGCATGCCGAATATTACTTGGAATGTGAAATGGAACGAAATCGCCAATAGGTAAGACCATTTTACAATTTGGGCCCAAGTTAGAAGCAGAGCCTAAGGTGTAAATTATCGATAGTCCATATCTCGGAAACTATAAGAAATAATTCAATTTGGCAACCGGCAATGTAATTAGCATGCCGAATATTACTTGGAATGTGAATTGGAACGAAATCGCCAATAGATAAGACCATTTTACAATTTGGGCCCAAGTTAGAAGCAGAGCCTAAGGTGTAAATTATTGATAGTCCATATCTCGGAAACTATAAGAGATAATGCAATTTGACAACCGGCAATGTAATTAGCATGCCGAATATTACTTGGAATGTGAATTGGAACGAAATCGCCAATAGAGAAGACCATTTTACAATTTGGGTCCAAGTTAGAAGCAGAGCCTAAGGTGTAAATTATCGATAGTCCATATCTCGGAAACTATAAGAGATAATGCAATTTGGCAACCGGCAATGTAATTAGCATGCCGAATATCACTTGGAATGTGAATTGGGACGAAATCGCCAATAGATAAGACCATTTTACAATTTGGGCCCAAGTTAGAAGCAGAGCCTAAGGTGTAAATTATCGATAGTCCATATCTCGGAAACCATAAGAGATAATGCAATTTGGCAACCGGCAATGTAATTAGCATGCCGAATATTACTTGGAATGTGAACTGGAACGAAATCGCCAATAGATAAGACCATTTTACAATTTGGGCCCAAGTTAGAAGCAGAGCCTAAGGTGTAAATTATCGATAGTCCATATCTCGGAAACTATAAGAGATAATGCAATTTGGCAACCGGCAATGTAATTAGCATGCCGAATACTACTTGGAATGTGAATTGGAACGAAATCGCCAATAGGTAAGACCATTTTACAATTTGGTCCCAAGTTAGAAGCAGAGCCTAAGGTGTAAATTATCGATAGTCCATATCTCGGAAACTATAAGAGATAATTCAATTTGGCAACCGGCAATGTAATTATCATGCCGAATATTACTTGGAATGTGAATTGGAACGAAATCGCCAATAGATAAGACCATTTTACAATTTGGGCCCAAGTTAGAAACAGAGCCTAAGGTGTAAATTATCGATAGTCCATATCTCGGAAACTATAAGAGATAATGCAATTTGGCAACCGGCAATGTAATTAGCATGCCGAATATTACTTGGAATGTGAATTAGAACGAAATCGCCAATAGATAAGACCATTTTACAATTTGGGCCCAAGTTAGAAGCAGAGCCTAAGGTGTAAATTATCGATAGTCCATATCTCGGAAACTATAAGAGATAATGCAATTTGGCAACCGGCAATGTAATTAGCATGCCGAATATTACTTGGAATGTGAATTGGAACGAAATCGCCAATAGGTAAGACCATTTTACAATTTGGGCCCAAGTTAGAAGCAGAGCCTAAGGTGTAAATTATCGATAGTCCATATCTCGGAAACTATAAGAGATAATTCAATTTGGCAACCGGCAATGTAATTAGCATGCCGAATATTACTTGGAATGTGAATTGGAACGAAATCGCCAATAGATAAGACCATTTTACAATTTGGGCCCAAGTTGGAAGCAGAGCCTAAGGTGTAAATTATCGATATTCCATATCTCGGAAACTATAAGAGATAATGCAATTTGGCAACCGGCAATGTAATTAGCATGCCGAATATTACTTGGAATGTGAATTGGAACGAAATCGCCAATAGATAAGACCATTTTACAATTTGGGAGCAAGTTAGAAGCAGAGCCTAAGGTGTAAATTATCGATAGTCCATATCTCGGAAACTATAAGAGATAATGCAATTTGGCAACCGGCAATGTAATTAGCATGCCGAATATTACTTGGAATGTGAATTGGAACGAAATCGCCAATAGATAAGACCATTTTACAATTTGGGCCCAAGTTAGAAGCAGAGCCTATGGTGTAAATTATCGATAGTCCATATCTCGGAAACTATAAGAGATAATGCAATTTGGCAACCGGCAATGTAATTAGCATGCCGAATATTACTTGGAATGTGAATTGGAACGAAATCGCCAATAGATAAGACCATTTTACAATTTGGGCCCAAGTTAGAAGCAGAGCCTAAGGTGTAAATTATCGATAGTCCATATCTCGGAAACTATAAGAGATAATGCAATTTGGCAACCGGCAATGTAATTAGCATGCCGAATATTACTTGGAATGTGAATTGGAACGAAATCGCCAATAGATAAGACCATTTTACAATTTGGGCCCAAGTTAGAAGCAGAGCCTAAGGTGTAAATTATCGATAGTCCATATCTGGGAAACTATAAGAGATAATGCAATTTGGCAACCGGCAATGTAATTAGCATGCCGAATATTACTTGGAATGTGAATTGGAACGAAATCGCCAATAGATAAGACCATTTTACAATTTGGGCCCAAGTTAGAAGCAGAGCCTAAGGTGTAAATTATCGATAGTCCATATCTCGGAAACTATAAGAGATAATGCAATTTGGCAACCGGCAATGTAATTAGCATGCCGAATATTACTTGGAATGTGAATTGGAACGAAATCGCCAATAGATAAGACCATTTTACAATTTGGGCCCAAGTTAGAAGCAGAGCCTAAGGTGTAAATTATCGATAGTCCATATCTCGGAAACTATAAGAGATAATGCAATTTCGCAACCGGCAATGTAATTAGCATGCCGAATATTACTTGGAGTGTGAATTGGAACGAAATCGCCAATAGACAAGACCATTTTACAATTTGGGCCCAAGTTAGAAGCAGAGCCTAAGGTGTAAATTATCGATAGTCCATATCTCGGAAACTATAAGAGATAATGCAATTTGGCAACCGGCAATGTAATTAGCATGCCGAATATTACTTGGAATGTGAATTGGAACGAAATCGCCAATAGATAAGACCATTTTACAATTTGGGCCCAAGTTAGAAGCAGAGCCTAAGGTGTAAATTATCGATAGTCCATATCTCGGAAACTATAAGAGATAATGCAATTTGGCAACCGGCAATGTAATTAGCATGCCGAATATTACTTGGAATGTGAATTGGAACGAAATCGCCAATAGATAAGACCATTTTACAATTTGGGCCCAAGTTAGAAGCAGAGCCTAAGGTGTAAATTATCGATAGTCCATATCTCGGAAACTATAAGAGATAATGCAATTTGGCAACCGGCAATGTAATTAGCATGCCGAATATTACTTGGAATGTGAATTGGAACGAAATCGCCAATAGATAAGACCATTTTACAATTTGGGCCCAAGTTAGAAGCAGAGCCTAAGGTGTAAATTATCGATAGTCCATATCTCGGAAACTATAAGAGATAATGCAATTTCGCAACCGGCAATGTAATTAGCATGCCGAATATTACTTGGAGTGTGAATTGGAACGAAATCGCCAATAGACAAGACCATTTTACAATTTGGGCCCAAGTTAGAAGCAGAGCCTAAGATGTAAATTATCGATAGTCCATATCTCGGAAACTATAAGAGATAATGCAATTTGGCAACCGGCAATGTAATTAGCATGCCGAATATTACTTGGAATGTGAATTGGAACGAAATCGCCAATAGATAAGACCATTTTACAATTTGGGCCCAAGTTAGAAGCAGAGCCTAAGGTGTAAATTATCGATAGTCCATATCTCGGAAACTATAAGAGATAATGCAATTTGGCAACCGGCAATGTAATTAGCATGCCGAATATTACTTGGAATGTGAATTGGAACGAAATCGCCAATAGATAAGACCATTTTACAATTTGGGCCCAAGTTAGAAGCAGAGCCTAAGGTGTAAATTATCAATAGTCCATATCTCGGAAACTATAAGAGATAATGCAATTTGGCAACCGGCAATGTAATTAGCATGCCGAATATTACTTGGAATGTGAATTGCAACGAAATCGCCAATAGATAAGACCATTTTACAATTTGGGCCCAAGTTAGAAGCAGAGCCTAAGGTGTAAATTATCGATAGTCCATATCTCGGAAACTATAAGAGATAATGCAATTTGGCAACCGGCAATGTAATTAGCATGCCGAATATTACTTGGAATGTGAATTGGAACGAAATCGCCAATAGATAAGACCATTTTACAATTTGGGCCCAAGTTAGAAGCAGAGCCTAAGGTGTAAATTATTGATAGTCCATATCTCGGAAACTCTAAGAGATAATGCAATTTCGCAACCGGCAATGTAATTAGCATGCCGAATATCACTTGGAATGTGAATTGGGACGAAATCGCCAATAGATAAGACCATTTTACAATTTGGGCCCAAGTTAGAAGCAGAGCCTAAGGTGTAAATTATCGATATTCCATATCTCGGAAACTATAAGAGATAATGCAATTTCGCAACCGGCAATGTAATTAGCATGCCGAATATTAGTTGGAATGTGAATTGGAACGAAATCGCCAATAGATAAGACCATTTTACAATTTGGGCCCAAGTTAGAAGCAGAGCCTAAGGTGTAAATTATCGATAGTCCATATCTCGGAAACTATAAGAGATAATGCAATTTGGCAACCGGCAATGTAATTAGCTTGCCGAATATTACTTGGAATGTGAATTGGAACGAAATCGCCAATAGATAAGACCATTTTACAATTTGGGCCCAAGTTAGAAGCAGAGCCTAAGGTGTAAATTATCGATAGTCCATATCTCGGAAACTATAAGAGATAATGCAATTTGGCAACCGGCAATGTAATTAGCATGCCGAATATTACTTGGAATGTGAATTGGAACGAAATCGCCAATAGATAAGACCATTTTACAATTTGGGCCCAAGTTAGAAGCAGAGCCTATGGTGTAAATAATCGATAGTCCATATCTCGGAAACTATAAGAGATAATGCAATTTGGCAACCGGCAATGTAATTAGCATGCCGAATATTACTTGGAATGTGAATTGGAACGAAATCGCCAATAGATAAGACCATTTTACCATTTGGGCCCAAGTTAGAAGCAGAGCCTAAGGTGTAAATTATCGATAGTCCATATCTCGGAAACTATAAGAGATAATGCAATTTGGCAACCGGCAATGTAATTAGCATGCCGAATATTACTTGGAATGCGAATTGGAACGAAATCGCCAATAGATAAGACCATTTTACAATTTGGGCCCAAGTTAGAAGCAGAGCCTAAGGTGTAAATTATCGATAGTCCATATCTCGGAAACTATAAGAGATAATGCAATTTGGCAACCGGCAATGTAATTAGCATGCCGAATATTACTTGGAATGTGAATTGGAACGAAATTGCCAATAGATAAGACCATTTTACAATTTGGGCCCAAGTTAGAAGCAGAGCCTAAGGTGTAAATTATCGATAGTCCATATCTCTGAAACTATAAGAGATAATGCAATTTCGCAACCGGCAATGTAATTAGCATGCCGAATATTACTTGGAATATGAATTGGGACGAAATCGCCAATAGATAAGGCCATTTTACAATTTGGGCCCAAGTTAGAAGCAGAGCCTAAGGTGTAAATTATCGATAGTCCATATCTCGGAAACTATAAGAGATAATGCAATTTGGCAACCGGCAATGTAATTAGCATGCCGAATATTACTTGGAATGTGAATTGGAACGAAATCGCCAATAGATAAGACCATTTTACAATTTGGGCCCAAGTTAGAAGCAGAGCCTATGGTGTAAATTATCGATAGTCCATATCTCGGAAACTATAAGAGATAATGCAATTTGGCAACCGGCAATGTAATTAGCATGCCGAATATTACTTGGAATGTGAATTGGAACGAAATCGCCAATAGATAAGACCATTTTACAATTTGGGCCCAAGTTAGAAGCAGAGCCTAAGGTGTAAATTATCGATAGTCCATATCTCGGAAACTATAAGAGATAATGCAATTTGGCAACCGGCAATGTAATTAGCATGCCGAATATTACTTGGAATGTGAATTGGAACGAAATCGCCAATAGATAAGACCATTTTACAATTTGGGCCCAAGTTAGAAGCAGAGCCTAAGGTGTAAATTATCGATAGTCCATATCTGGGAAACTATAAGAGATAATGCAATTTGGCAACCGGCAATGTAATTAGCATGCCGAATATTACTTGGAATGTGAATTGGAACGAAATCGCCAATAGATAAGACCATTTTACAATTTGGGCCCAAGTTAGAAGCAGAGCCTAAGGTGTAAATTATCGATAGTCCATATCTCGGAAACTATAAGAGATAATGCAATTTGGCAACCGGCAATGTAATTAGCATGCCGAATATTACTTGGAATGTGAATTGGAACGAAATCGCCAATAGATAAGACCATTTTACAATTTGGGCCCAAGTTAGAAGCAGAGCCTAAGGTGTAAATTATCGATAGTCCATATCTCGGAAACTATAAGAGATAATGCAATTTGGCAACCGGCAATGTAATTAGCATGCCGAATATTACTTGGAATGTGAATTGGAACGAAATCGCCAATAGATAAGACCATTTTACAATTTGGGCCCAAGTTAGAAGCAGAGCCTAAGGTGTAAATTATCGATAGTCCATATCTCGGAAACTATAAGAGATAATGCAATTTGGCAACCGGCAATGTAATTAGCATGCCGAATATTACTTGGAATGTGAATTGGAACGAAATCGCCAATAGATAAGACCATTTTACAATTTGGGCCCAAGTTAGAAGCAGAGCCTATGGTGTAAATTATCGATAGTCCATATCTCGGAAACTATAAGAGATAATGCAATTTGGCAACCGGCAATGTAATTAGCATGCCGAATATTACTTGGAATGTGAATTGGAACGAAATCGCCAATAGATAAGACCATTTTACCATTTGGGCCCAAGTTAGAAGCAGAGCCTAAGGTGTAAATTATCGATAGTCCATATCTCGGAAACTATAAGAGATAATGCAATTTGGCAACCGGCAATGTAATTAGCATGCCGAATATTACTTGGAATGCGAATTGGAACGAAATCGCCAATAGATAAGACCATTTTACAATTTGGGCCCAAGTTAGAAGCAGAGCCTAAGGTGTAAATTATCGATAGTCCATATCTCGGAAACTATAAGAGATAATGCAATTTGGCAACCGGCAATGTAATTAGCATGCCGAATATTACTTGGAATGTGAATTGGAACGAAATTGCCAATAGATAAGACCATTTTACAATTTGGGCCCAAGTTAGAAGCAGAGCCTAAGGTGTAAATTATCGATAGTCCATATCTCTGAAACTATAAGAGATAATGCAATTTCGCAACCGGCAATGTAATTAGCATGCCGAATATTACTTGGAATATGAATTGGGACGAAATCGCCAATAGATAAGGCCATTTTACAATTTGGGCCCAAGTTAGAAGCAGAGCCTAAGGTGTAAATTATCGATAGTCCATATCTCGGAAACTATAAGAGATAATGCAATTTGGCAACCGGCAATGTAATTAGCATGCCGAATATTACTTGGAATGTGAATTGGAACGAAATCGCCAATAGATAAGACCATTTTACAATTTGGGCCCAAGTTAGAAGCAGAGCCTAAGGTGTAAATTATTGATAGTCCATATCTCGGAAACTATAAGAGATAATGCAATTTCGCAACCGGCAATGTAATTAGCATGCCGAATATTACTTGGAGTATGAATTGGAACGAAATCGCCAATAGATAAGACCATTTTACAATTTGGGCCCAAGTTAGAAGCAGAGCCTAAGGTGTAAATTATCGATAGTCCATATCTCGGAAACTATAAGAGATAATGCAATTTGGCAACCGGCAATGTAATTAGCATGCCGAATATTACTTGGAATGTGAAATGGAACGAAATCGCCAATAGGTAAGACCATTTTACAATTTGGGCCCAAGTTAGAAGCAGAGCCTAAGGTGTAAATTATCGATAGTCCATATCTCGGAAACTATAAGAAATAATTCAATTTGGCAACCGGCAATGTAATTAGCATGCCGAATATTACTTGGAATGTGAATTGGAACGAAATCGCCAATAGATAAGACCATTTTACAATTTGGGCCCAAGTTAGAAGCAGAGCCTAAGGTGTAAATTATTGATAGTCCATATCTCGGAAACTATAAGAGATAATGCAATTTGACAACCGGCAATGTAATTAGCATGCCGAATATTACTTGGAATGTGAATTGGAACGAAATCGCCAATAGAGAAGACCATTTTACAATTTGGGTCCAAGTTAGAAGCAGAGCCTAAGGTGTAAATTATCGATAGTCCATATCTCGGAAACTATAAGAGATAATGCAATTTGGCAACCGGCAATGTAATTAGCATGCCGAATATCACTTGGAATGTGAATTGGGACGAAATCGCCAATAGATAAGACCATTTTACAATTTGGTCCCAAGTTAGAAGCAGAGCCTAAGGTGTAAATTATCGATAGTCCATATCTCGGAAACTATAAGAGATAATTCAATTTGGCAACCGGCAATGTAATTATCATGCCGAATATTACTTGGAATGTGAATTGGAACGAAATCGCCAATAGATAAGACCATTTTACAATTTGGGCCCAAGTTAGAAACAGAGCCTAAGGTGTAAATTATCGATAGTCCATATCTCGGAAACTATAAGAGATAATGCAATTTGGCAACCGGCAATGTAATTAGCATGCCGAATATTACTTGGAATGTGAATTAGAACGAAATCGCCAATAGATAAGACCATTTTACAATTTGGGCCCAAGTTAGAAGCAGAGCCTAAGGTGTAAATTATCGATAGTCCATATCTCGGAAACTATAAGAGATAATGCAATTTGGCAACCGGCAATGTAATTAGCATGCCGAATATTACTTGGAATGTGAATTGGAACGAAATCGCCAATAGGTAAGACCATTTTACAATTTGGGCCCAAGTTAGAAGCAGAGCCTAAGGTGTAAATTATCGATAGTCCATATCTCGGAAACTATAAGAGATAATTCAATTTGGCAACCGGCAATGTAATTAGCATGCCGAATATTACTTGGAATGTGAATTGGAACGAAATCGCCAATAGATAAGACCATTTTACAATTTGGGCCCAAGTTGGAAGCAGAGCCTAAGGTGTAAATTATCGATATTCCATATCTCGGAAACTATAAGAGATAATGCAATTTGGCAACCGGCAATGTAATTAGCATGCCGAATATTACTTGGAATGTGAATTGGAACGAAATCGCCAATAGATAAGACCATTTTACAATTTGGGAGCAAGTTAGAAGCAGAGCCTAAGGTGTAAATTATCGATAGTCCATATCTCGGAAACTATAAGAGATAATGCAATTTGGCAACCGGCAATGTAATTAGCATGCCGAATATTACTTGGAATGTGAATTGGAACGAAATCGCCAATAGATAAGACCATTTTACAATTTGGGCCCAAGTTAGAAGCAGAGCCTATGGTGTAAATTATCGATAGTCCATATCTCGGAAACTATAAGAGATAATGCAATTTGGCAACCGGCAATGTAATTAGCATGCCGAATATTACTTGGAATGTGAATTGGAACGAAATCGCCAATAGATAAGACCATTTTACAATTTGGGCCCAAGTTAGAAGCAGAGCCTAAGGTGTAAATTATCGATAGTCCATATCTCGGAAACTATAAGAGATAATGCAATTTGGCAACCGGCAATGTAATTAGCATGCCGAATATTACTTGGAATGTGAATTGGAACGAAATCGCCAATAGATAAGACCATTTTACAATTTGGGCCCAAGTTAGAAGCAGAGCCTAAGGTGTAAATTATCGATAGTCCATATCTGGGAAACTATAAGAGATAATGCAATTTGGCAACCGGCAATGTAATTAGCATGCCGAATATTACTTGGAATGTGAATTGGAACGAAATCGCCAATAGATAAGACCATTTTACAATTTGGGCCCAAGTTAGAAGCAGAGCCTAAGGTGTAAATTATCGATAGTCCATATCTCGGAAACTATAAGAGATAATGCAATTTGGCAACCGGCAATGTAATTAGCATGCCGAATATTACTTGGAATGTGAATTGGAACGAAATCGCCAATAGATAAGACCATTTTACAATTTGGGCCCAAGTTAGAAGCAGAGCCTAAGGTGTAAATTATCGATAGTCCATATCTCGGAAACTATAAGAGATAATGCAATTTCGCAACCGGCAATGTAATTAGCATGCCGAATATTACTTGGAGTGTGAATTGGAACGAAATCGCCAATAGACAAGACCATTTTACAATTTGGGCCCAAGTTAGAAGCAGAGCCTAAGGTGTAAATTATCGATAGTCCATATCTCGGAAACTATAAGAGATAATGCAATTTGGCAACCGGCAATGTAATTAGCATGCCGAATATTACTTGGAATGTGAATTGGAACGAAATCGCCAATAGATAAGACCATTTTACAATTTGGGCCCAAGTTAGAAGCAGAGCCTAAGGTGTAAATTATCGATAGTCCATATCTCGGAAACTATAAGAGATAATGCAATTTGGCAACCGGCAATGTAATTAGCATGCCGAATATTACTTGGAATGTGAATTGGAACGAAATCGCCAATAGATAAGACCATTTTACAATTTGGGCCCAAGTTAGAAGCAGAGCCTAAGGTGTAAATTATCGATAGTCCATATCTCGGAAACTATAAGAGATAATGCAATTTGGCAACCGGCAATGTAATTAGCATGCCGAATATTACTTGGAATGTGAATTGGAACGAAATCGCCAATAGATAAGACCATTTTACAATTTGGGCCCAAGTTAGAAGCAGAGCCTAAGGTGTAAATTATCGATAGTCCATATCTCGGAAACTATAAGAGATAATGCAATTTCGCAACCGGCAATGTAATTAGCATGCCGAATATTACTTGGAGTGTGAATTGGAACGAAATCGCCAATAGACAAGACCATTTTACAATTTGGGCCCAAGTTAGAAGCAGAGCCTAAGATGTAAATTATCGATAGTCCATATCTCGGAAACTATAAGAGATAATGCAATTTGGCAACCGGCAATGTAATTAGCATGCCGAATATTACTTGGAATGTGAATTGGAACGAAATCGCCAATAGATAAGACCATTTTACAATTTGGGCCCAAGTTAGAAGCAGAGCCTAAGGTGTAAATTATCGATAGTCCATATCTCGGAAACTATAAGAGATAATGCAATTTGGCAACCGGCAATGTAATTAGCATGCCGAATATTACTTGGAATGTGAATTGGAACGAAATCGCCAATAGATAAGACCATTTTACAATTTGGGCCCAAGTTAGAAGCAGAGCCTAAGGTGTAAATTATCAATAGTCCATATCTCGGAAACTATAAGAGATAATGCAATTTGGCAACCGGCAATGTAATTAGCATGCCGAATATTACTTGGAATGTGAATTGCAACGAAATCGCCAATAGATAAGACCATTTTACAATTTGGGCCCAAGTTAGAAGCAGAGCCTAAGGTGTAAATTATCGATAGTCCATATCTCGGAAACTATAAGAGATAATGCAATTTGGCAACCGGCAATGTAATTAGCATGCCGAATATTACTTGGAATGTGAATTGGAACGAAATCGCCAATAGATAAGACCATTTTACAATTTGGGCCCAAGTTAGAAGCAGAGCCTAAGGTGTAAATTATTGATAGTCCATATCTCGGAAACTCTAAGAGATAATGCAATTTCGCAACCGGCAATGTAATTAGCATGCCGAATATCACTTGGAATGTGAATTGGGACGAAATCGCCAATAGATAAGACCATTTTACAATTTGGGCCCAAGTTAGAAGCAGAGCCTAAGGTGTAAATTATCGATATTCCATATCTCGGAAACTATAAGAGATAATGCAATTTCGCAACCGGCAATGTAATTAGCATGCCGAATATTAGTTGGAATGTGAATTGGAACGAAATCGCCAATAGATAAGACCATTTTACAATTTGGGCCCAAGTTAGAAGCAGAGCCTAAGGTGTAAATTATCGATAGTCCATATCTCGGAAACTATAAGAGATAATGCAATTTGGCAACCGGCAATGTAATTAGCTTGCCGAATATTACTTGGAATGTGAATTGGAACGAAATCGCCAATAGATAAGACCATTTTACAATTTGGGCCCAAGTTAGAAGCAGAGCCTAAGGTGTAAATTATCGATAGTCCATATCTCGGAAACTATAAGAGATAATGCAATTTGGCAACCGGCAATGTAATTAGCATGCCGAATATTACTTGGAATGTGAATTGGAACGAAATCGCCAATAGATAAGACCATTTTACAATTTGGGCCCAAGTTAGAAGCAGAGCCTATGGTGTAAATAATCGATAGTCCATATCTCGGAAACTATAAGAGATAATGCAATTTGGCAACCGGCAATGTAATTAGCATGCCGAATATTACTTGGAATGTGAATTGGAACGAAATCGCCAATAGATAAGACCATTTTACCATTTGGGCCCAAGTTAGAAGCAGAGCCTAAGGTGTAAATTATCGATAGTCCATATCTCGGAAACTATAAGAGATAATGCAATTTGGCAACCGGCAATGTAATTAGCATGCCGAATATTACTTGGAATGCGAATTGGAACGAAATCGCCAATAGATAAGACCATTTTACAATTTGGGCCCAAGTTAGAAGCAGAGCCTAAGGTGTAAATTATCGATAGTCCATATCTCGGAAACTATAAGAGATAATGCAATTTGGCAACCGGCAATGTAATTAGCATGCCGAATATTACTTGGAATGTGAATTGGAACGAAATTGCCAATAGATAAGACCATTTTACAATTTGGGCCCAAGTTAGAAGCAGAGCCTAAGGTGTAAATTATCGATAGTCCATATCTCTGAAACTATAAGAGATAATGCAATTTCGCAACCGGCAATGTAATTAGCATGCCGAATATTACTTGGAATATGAATTGGGACGAAATCGCCAATAGATAAGGCCATTTTACAATTTGGGCCCAAGTTAGAAGCAGAGCCTAAGGTGTAAATTATCGATAGTCCATATCTCGGAAACTATAAGAGATAATGCAATTTGGCAACCGGCAATGTAATTAGCATGCCGAATATTACTTGGAACGTGAATTGGAACGAAATCGCCAATAGATAAGACCATTTTACAATTTGGGCCCAAGTTAGAAGCAGAGCCTATGGTGTAAATTATTGATAGTCCATATCTCGGAAACTATAAGAGATAATGCAATTTCGCAACCGGCAATGTAATTAGCATGCCGAATATTACTTGGAGTATGAATTGGAACGAAATCGCCAATAGATAAGACCATTTTACAATTTGGGCCCAAGTTAGAAACAGAGCCTAAGGTGTAAATTATCGATAGTCCATATCTCGGAAACTATAAGAGATAATGCAATTTGGCAACCGGCAATGTAATTAGCATGCCGAATATTACTTGGAATGTGAATTGGAACGAAATTGCCAATAGATAAGACCATTTTACAATTTGGGCCCAAGTTAGAAGCAGAGCCTAAGGTGTAAATTATCGATAGTCCATGTCTCGGAAACTATAAGAGATAATGCAATTTGGCAACCGGCAATGTAATTAGCATGCCGAATATTACTTGGAATGTGAATTGGAACGAAATCGCCAATAGATAAGACCATTTTACAATTTGGGCCCAAGTTAGAAGCAGAGCCTAAGGTGTAAATTATCGATAGTCCATATCTCGGAAACTATAAGAGATAATGCAATTTGGCAACCGGCAATGTAATTAGCATGCCGAATATTACTTGGAATGTGAATTGGAACGAAATCGCCAATAGATAAGACCATTTTACAATTTGGGCCCAAGTTAGAAGCAGAGCCTAAGGTGTAAATTATCGATAGTCCGTATCTCGCAAACTATAAGAGATAATGCAATTTGGCAACCGGCAATGTAATTAGCATGCCGAATATTACTTGGAATGTGAATTGGAACGAAATCGCCAATAGATAAGACCATTTTACAATTTGGGCCCAAGTTAGAAGCAGAGCCTAAGGTGTAAATTATCGATAGTCCATATCTCGGAAACTATAAGAGATAATGCAATTTGGCAACCGGCAATGTAATTAGCATGCCGAATATTACTTGGAATGTGAATTGGAACGAAATCGCCAATAGATAAGACCATTTTAAAATTTGGGCCCAAGTTAGAAGCAGAGCCTAAGGTGTAAATTATTGATAGTCCATATCTCGGAAACTATAAGAGATAATGCAATTTCGCAACCGGCAATGTAATTAGCATGCCGAATATCACTTGGAATGTGAATTGGGACGAAATCGCCAATAGATAAGACCATTTTTCAATTTGGGCCCAAGTTAGAAGCAGAGCCTAAGGTGTAAATTATCGATAGTCCATATCTCGGAAACTATAAGAGATAATGCAATTTGGCAACCGGCAATGTAATTAGCATGCCGAATATTACTTGGAATGTGAATTGGAACGAAATCGCCAATAGATAAGACCATTTTACAATTTGGGCCCAAGTTAGAAGCAGAGCCTAAGGTGTAAATTATCGATAGTCCATATCTCGGAAACTATAAGAGATAATGCAATTTGGCAACCGGCAATGTAATTAGCATGCCGAATACTACTTGGAATGTGAATTGGAACGAAATCGCCAATAGGTAAGACCATTTTACAATTTGGGCCCAAGTTAGAAGCAGAGCCTAAGGTGTAAATTATCGATAGTCCATATCTCGGAAACTATAAGAGATAATTCAATTTGGCAACCGGCAATGTAATTAGCATGCCGAATATCACTTGGAATGTGAATTGGAATGAAATCGCCAATAGATAAGACCATTTTACAATTTGGGCCCAAGTTAGAAGCAGAGCCTAAGGTGTAAATTATCGATAGTCCATATCTCGGAAACTATAAGAGATAATGCAATTTGGCAACCGGCAATGTAATTAGCATGCCGAATATTACTTGGAATGTGAATTGGAACGAAATCGCAAATAGATAAGACCATTTTACAATTTGGGCCCAAGTTAGAAGCAGAGCCTAAGGTGTAAATTATCGATAGTCCATATCTCGGAAACTATAAGAGATAATGCAATTTGACAACCGGCAATGTAATTAGCATGCCGAATATTACTTGGAATGTGAATTGGAACGAAATCGCCAATAGATAAGACCATTTTACAATTTGGGCCCAAGTTAGAAGCAGAGCCTAAGGTGTAAATTATCGATAGTCCATATCTCGGAAACTATAAGAGATAATGCAATTTGGCAACCGGCAATGTAATTAGCATGCCGAATATTACTTGGAATGTGAATTGGAACGAAATCGCAAATAGATAAGACCATTTTACAATTTGGGCCCAAGTTAGAAGCAGAGCCTAAGGTGTAAATTATCGATAGTCCATATCTCGGAAACTATAAGAGATAATGCAATTTGGCAACCGGCAATGTAATTAGCATGCCGAATATTACTTGGAATGTGAATTGGAACGAAATCGCAAATAGATAAGACCATTTTACAATTTGGGCCCAAGTTAGAAGCAGAGCCTAAGGTGTAAATTATCGATAGTCCATATCTCGGAAACTATAAGAGATAATGCCATTTGGCAACCGGCAATGTAATTAGCATGCCGAATATTACTTGGAATGTGAATTGGAACGAAATCGCCAATAGATAAGACCATTTTACAATTTGGGCCCAAGTTAGAAGCAGAGCCTAAGGTGTAAATTATCGATAGTCCATATCTCGGAAACTATAAGAGATAATGCAATTTGGCAACCGGCAATGTAATTAGCATGCCGAATATTACTTGGAATGTGAAATGGAACGAAATCGCCAATAGGTAAGACCATTTTACAATTTGGGCCCAAGTTAGAAGCAGAGCCTAAGGTGTAAATTATCGATAGTCCATATCTCGGAAACTATAAGAAATAATTCAATTTGGCAACCGGCAATGTAATTAGCATGCCGAATATTACTTGGAATGTGAATTGGAACGAAATCGCCAATAGATAAGACCATTTTACAATTTGGGCCCAAGTTAGAAGCAGAGCCTAAGGTGTAAATTATTGATAGTCCATATCTCGGAAACTATAAGAGATAATGCAATTTGACAACCGGCAATGTAATTAGCATGCCGAATATTACTTGGAATGTGAATTGGAACGAAATCGCCAATAGAGAAGACCATTTTACAATTTGGGTCCAAGTTAGAAGCAGAGCCTAAGGTGTAAATTATCGATAGTCCATATCTCGGAAACTATAAGAGATAATGCAATTTGGCAACCGGCAATGTAATTAGCATGCCGAATATCACTTGGAATGTGAATTGGGACGAAATCGCCAATAGATAAGACCATTTTACAATTTGGGCCCAAGTTAGAAGCAGAGCCTAAGGTGTAAATTATCGATAGTCCATATCTCGGAAACCATAAGAGATAATGCAATTTGGCAACCGGCAATGTAATTAGCATGCCGAATATTACTTGGAATGTGAACTGGAACGAAATCGCCAATAGATAAGACCATTTTACAATTTGGGCCCAAGTTAGAAGCAGAGCCTAAGGTGTAAATTATCGATAGTCCATATCTCGGAAACTATAAGAGATAATGCAATTTGGCAACCGGCAATGTAATTAGCATGCCGAATACTACTTGGAATGTGAATTGGAACGAAATCGCCAATAGGTAAGACCATTTTACAATTTGGTCCCAAGTTAGAAGCAGAGCCTAAGGTGTAAATTATCGATAGTCCATATCTCGGAAACTATAAGAGATAATTCAATTTGGCAACCGGCAATGTAATTATCATGCCGAATATTACTTGGAATGTGAATTGGAACGAAATCGCCAATAGATAAGACCATTTTACAATTTGGGCCCAAGTTAGAAACAGAGCCTAAGGTGTAAATTATCGATAGTCCATATCTCGGAAACTATAAGAGATAATGCAATTTGGCAACCGGCAATGTAATTAGCATGCCGAATATTACTTGGAATGTGAATTAGAACGAAATCGCCAATAGATAAGACCATTTTACAATTTGGGCCCAAGTTAGAAGCAGAGCCTAAGGTGTAAATTATCGATAGTCCATATCTCGGAAACTATAAGAGATAATGCAATTTGGCAACCGGCAATGTAATTAGCATGCCGAATATTACTTGGAATGTGAATTGGAACGAAATCGCCAATAGGTAAGACCATTTTACAATTTGGGCCCAAGTTAGAAGCAGAGCCTAAGGTGTAAATTATCGATAGTCCATATCTCGGAAACTATAAGAGATAATTCAATTTGGCAACCGGCAATGTAATTAGCATGCCGAATATTACTTGGAATGTGAATTGGAACGAAATCGCCAATAGATAAGACCATTTTACAATTTGGGCCCAAGTTAGAAGCAGAGCCTATGGTGTAAATTATCGATAGTCCATATCTCGGAAACTATAAGAGATAATGCAATTTGGCAACCGGCAATGTAATTAGCATGCCGAATATTACTTGGAATGTGAATTGGAACGAAATCGCCAATAGATAAGACCATTTTACCATTTGGGCCCAAGTTAGAAGCAGAGCCTAAGGTGTAAATTATCGATAGTCCATATCTCGGAAACTATAAGAGATAATGCAATTTGGCAACCGGCAATGTAATTAGCATGCCGAATATTACTTGGAATGCGAATTGGAACGAAATCGCCAATAGATAAGACCATTTTACAATTTGGGCCCAAGTTAGAAGCAGAGCCTAAGGTGTAAATTATCGATAGTCCATATCTCGGAAACTATAAGAGATAATGCAATTTGGCAACCGGCAATGTAATTAGCATGCCGAATATTACTTGGAATGTGAATTGGAACGAAATTGCCAATAGATAAGACCATTTTACAATTTGGGCCCAAGTTAGAAGCAGAGCCTAAGGTGTAAATTATCGATAGTCCATATCTCTGAAACTATAAGAGATAATGCAATTTCGCAACCGGCAATGTAATTAGCATGCCGAATATTACTTGGAATATGAATTGGGACGAAATCGCCAATAGATAAGGCCATTTTACAATTTGGGCCCAAGTTAGAAGCAGAGCCTAAGGTGTAAATTATCGATAGTCCATATCTCGGAAACTATAAGAGATAATGCAATTTGGCAACCGGCAATGTAATTAGCATGCCGAATATTACTTGGAATGTGAATTGGAACGAAATCGCCAATAGATAAGACCATTTTACAATTTGGGCCCAAGTTAGAAGCAGAGCCTAAGGTGTAAATTATTGATAGTCCATATCTCGGAAACTATAAGAGATAATGCAATTTCGCAACCGGCAATGTAATTAGCATGCCGAATATTACTTGGAGTATGAATTGGAACGAAATCGCCAATAGATAAGACCATTTTACAATTTGGGCCCAAGTTAGAAGCAGAGCCTAAGGTGTAAATTATCGATAGTCCATATCTCGGAAACTATAAGAGATAATGCAATTTGGCAACCGGCAATGTAATTAGCATGCCGAATATTACTTGGAATGTGAAATGGAACGAAATCGCCAATAGGTAAGACCATTTTACAATTTGGGCCCAAGTTAGAAGCAGAGCCTAAGGTGTAAATTATCGATAGTCCATATCTCGGAAACTATAAGAAATAATTCAATTTGGCAACCGGCAATGTAATTAGCATGCCGAATATTACTTGGAATGTGAATTGGAACGAAATCGCCAATAGATAAGACCATTTTACAATTTGGGCCCAAGTTAGAAGCAGAGCCTAAGGTGTAAATTATTGATAGTCCATATCTCGGAAACTATAAGAGATAATGCAATTTGACAACCGGCAATGTAATTAGCATGCCGAATATTACTTGGAATGTGAATTGGAACGAAATCGCCAATAGAGAAGACCATTTTACAATTTGGGTCCAAGTTAGAAGCAGAGCCTAAGGTGTAAATTATCGATAGTCCATATCTCGGAAACTATAAGAGATAATGCAATTTGGCAACCGGCAATGTAATTAGCATGCCGAATATCACTTGGAATGTGAATTGGAACGAAATCGCCAATAGATAAGACCATTTTACAATTTGGGCCCAAGTTAGAAGCAGAGCCTAAGGTGTAAATTATCGATAGTCCATATCTCGGAAACCATAAGAGATAATGCAATTTGGCAACCGGCAATGTAATTAGCATGCCGAATATTACTTGGAATGTGAACTGGAACGAAATCGCCAATAGATAAGACCATTTTACAATTTGGGCCCAAGTTAGAAGCAGAGCCTAAGGTGTAAATTATCGATAGTCCATATCTCGGAAACTATAAGAGATAATGCAATTTGGCAACCGGCAATGTAATTAGCATGCCGAATACTACTTGGAATGTGAATTGGAACGAAATCGCCAATAGGTAAGACCATTTTACAATTTGGTCCCAAGTTAGAAGCAGAGCCTAAGGTGTAAATTATCGATAGTCCATATCTCGGAAACTATAAGAGATAATTCAATTTGGCAACCGGCAATGTAATTATCATGCCGAATATTACTTGGAATGTGAATTGGAACGAAATCGCCAATAGATAAGACCATTTTACAATTTGGGCCCAAGTTAGAAACAGAGCCTAAGGTGTAAATTATCGATAGTCCATATCTCGGAAACTATAAGAGATAATGCAATTTGGCAACCGGCAATGTAATTAGCATGCCGAATATTACTTGGAATGTGAATTAGAACGAAATCGCCAATAGATAAGACCATTTTACAATTTGGGCCCAAGTTAGAAGCAGAGCCTAAGGTGTAAATTATCGATAGTCCATATCTCGGAAACTATAAGAGATAATGCAATTTGGCAACCGGCAATGTAATTAGCATGCCGAATATTACTTGGAATGTGAATTGGAACGAAATCGCCAATAGGTAAGACCATTTTACAATTTGGGCCCAAGTTAGAAGCAGAGCCTAAGGTGTAAATTATCGATAGTCCATATCTCGGAAACTATAAGAGATAATTCAATTTGGCAACCGGCAATGTAATTAGCATGCCGAATATTACTTGGAATGTGAATTGGAACGAAATCGCCAATAGATAAGACCATTTTACAATTTGGGCCCAAGTTGGAAGCAGAGCCTAAGGTGTAAATTATCGATATTCCATATCTCGGAAACTATAAGAGATAATGCAATTTGGCAACCGGCAATGTAATTAGCATGCCGAATATTACTTGGAATGTGAATTGGAACGAAATCGCCAATAGATAAGACCATTTTACAATTTGGGAGCAAGTTAGAAGCAGAGCCTAAGGTGTAAATTATCGATAGTCCATATCTCGGAAACTATAAGAGATAATGCAATTTGGCAACCGGCAATGTAATTAGCATGCCGAATATTACTTGGAATGTGAATTGGAACGAAATCGCCAATAGATAAGACCATTTTACAATTTGGGCCCAAGTTAGAAGCAGAGCCTATGGTGTAAATTATCGATAGTCCATATCTCGGAAACTATAAGAGATAATGCAATTTGGCAACCGGCAATGTAATTAGCATGCCGAATATTACTTGGAATGTGAATTGGAACGAAATCGCCAATAGATAAGACCATTTTACAATTTGGGCCCAAGTTAGAAGCAGAGCCTAAGGTGTAAATTATCGATAGTCCATATCTCGGAAACTATAAGAGATAATGCAATTTGGCAACCGGCAATGTAATTAGCATGCCGAATATTACTTGGAATGTGAATTGGAACGAAATCGCCAATAGATAAGACCATTTTACAATTTGGGCCCAAGTTAGAAGCAGAGCCTAAGGTGTAAATTATCGATAGTCCATATCTGGGAAACTATAAGAGATAATGCAATTTGGCAACCGGCAATGTAATTAGCATGCCGAATATTACTTGGAATGTGAATTGGAACGAAATCGCCAATAGATAAGACCATTTTACAATTTGGGCCCAAGTTAGAAGCAGAGCCTAAGGTGTAAATTATCGATAGTCCATATCTCGGAAACTATAAGAGATAATGCAATTTGGCAACCGGCAATGTAATTAGCATGCCGAATATTACTTGGAATGTGAATTGGAACGAAATCGCCAATAGATAAGACCATTTTACAATTTGGGCCCAAGTTAGAAGCAGAGCCTAAGGTGTAAATTATCGATAGTCCATATCTCGGAAACTATAAGAGATAATTCAATTTGGCAACCGGCAATGTAATTAGCATGCCGAATATTACTTGGAATGTGAATTGGAACGAAATCGCCAATAGATAAGACCATTTTACAATTTGGGCCCAAGTTGGAAGCAGAGCCTAAGGTGTAAATTATCGATATTCCATATCTCGGAAACTATAAGAGATAATGCAATTTGGCAACCGGCAATGTAATTAGCATGCCGAATATTACTTGGAATGTGAATTGGAACGAAATCGCCAATAGATAAGACCATTTTACAATTTGGGAGCAAGTTAGAAGCAGAGCCTAAGGTGTAAATTATCGATAGTCCATATCTCGGAAACTATAAGAGATAATGCAATTTGGCAACCGGCAATGTAATTAGCATGCCGAATATTACTTGGAATGTGAATTGGAACGAAATCGCCAATAGATAAGACCATTTTACAATTTGGGCCCAAGTTAGAAGCAGAGCCTATGGTGTAAATTATCGATAGTCCATATCTCGGAAACTATAAGAGATAATGCAATTTGGCAACCGGCAATGTAATTAGCATGCCGAATATTACTTGGAATGTGAATTGGAACGAAATCGCCAATAGATAAGACCATTTTACAATTTGGGCCCAAGTTAGAAGCAGAGCCTAAGGTGTAAATTATCGATAGTCCATATCTCGGAAACTATAAGAGATAATGCAATTTGGCAACCGGCAATGTAATTAGCATGCCGAATATTACTTGGAATGTGAATTGGAACGAAATCGCCAATAGATAAGACCATTTTACAATTTGGGCCCAAGTTAGAAGCAGAGCCTAAGGTGTAAATTATCGATAGTCCATATCTGGGAAACTATAAGAGATAATGCAATTTGGCAACCGGCAATGTAATTAGCATGCCGAATATTACTTGGAATGTGAATTGGAACGAAATCGCCAATAGATAAGACCATTTTACAATTTGGGCCCAAGTTAGAAGCAGAGCCTAAGGTGTAAATTATCGATAGTCCATATCTCGGAAACTATAAGAGATAATGCAATTTGGCAACCGGCAATGTAATTAGCATGCCGAATATTACTTGGAATGTGAATTGGAACGAAATCGCCAATAGATAAGACCATTTTACAATTTGGGCCCAAGTTAGAAGCAGAGCCTAAGGTGTAAATTATCGATAGTCCATATCTCGGAAACTATAAGAGATAATGCAATTTCGCAACCGGCAATGTAATTAGCATGCCGAATATTACTTGGAGTGTGAATTGGAACGAAATCGCCAATAGACAAGACCATTTTACAATTTGGGCCCAAGTTAGAAGCAGAGCCTAAGGTGTAAATTATCGATAGTCCATATCTCGGAAACTATAAGAGATAATGCAATTTGGCAACCGGCAATGTAATTAGCATGCCGAATATTACTTGGAATGTGAATTGGAACGAAATCGCCAATAGATAAGACCATTTTACAATTTGGGCCCAAGTTAGAAGCAGAGCCTAAGGTGTAAATTATCGATAGTCCATATCTCGGAAACTATAAGAGATAATGCAATTTGGCAACCGGCAATGTAATTAGCATGCCGAATATTACTTGGAATGTGAATTGGAACGAAATCGCCAATAGATAAGACCATTTTACAATTTGGGCCCAAGTTAGAAGCAGAGCCTAAGGTGTAAATTATCGATAGTCCATATCTCGGAAACTATAAGAGATAATGCAATTTGGCAACCGGCAATGTAATTAGCATGCCGAATATTACTTGGAATGTGAATTGGAACGAAATCGCCAATAGATAAGACCATTTTACAATTTGGGCCCAAGTTAGAAGCAGAGCCTAAGGTGTAAATTATCGATAGTCCATATCTCGGAAACTATAAGAGATAATGCAATTTCGCAACCGGCAATGTAATTAGCATGCCGAATATTACTTGGAGTGTGAATTGGAACGAAATCGCCAATAGACAAGACCATTTTACAATTTGGGCCCAAGTTAGAAGCAGAGCCTAAGATGTAAATTATCGATAGTCCATATCTCGGAAACTATAAGAGATAATGCAATTTGGCAACCGGCAATGTAATTAGCATGCCGAATATTACTTGGAATGTGAATTGGAACGAAATCGCCAATAGATAAGACCATTTTACAATTTGGGCCCAAGTTAGAAGCAGAGCCTAAGGTGTAAATTATCGATAGTCCATATCTCGGAAACTATAAGAGATAATGCAATTTGGCAACCGGCAATGTAATTAGCATGCCGAATATTACTTGGAATGTGAATTGGAACGAAATCGCCAATAGATAAGACCATTTTACAATTTGGGCCCAAGTTAGAAGCAGAGCCTAAGGTGTAAATTATCAATAGTCCATATCTCGGAAACTATAAGAGATAATGCAATTTGGCAACCGGCAATGTAATTAGCATGCCGAATATTACTTGGAATGTGAATTGCAACGAAATCGCCAATAGATAAGACCATTTTACAATTTGGGCCCAAGTTAGAAGCAGAGCCTAAGGTGTAAATTATCGATAGTCCATATCTCGGAAACTATAAGAGATAATGCAATTTGGCAACCGGCAATGTAATTAGCATGCCGAATATTACTTGGAATGTGAATTGGAACGAAATCGCCAATAGATAAGACCATTTTACAATTTGGGCCCAAGTTAGAAGCAGAGCCTAAGGTGTAAATTATTGATAGTCCATATCTCGGAAACTCTAAGAGATAATGCAATTTCGCAACCGGCAATGTAATTAGCATGCCGAATATCACTTGGAATGTGAATTGGGACGAAATCGCCAATAGATAAGACCATTTTACAATTTGGGCCCAAGTTAGAAGCAGAGCCTAAGGTGTAAATTATCGATATTCCATATCTCGGAAACTATAAGAGATAATGCAATTTCGCAACCGGCAATGTAATTAGCATGCCGAATATTAGTTGGAATGTGAATTGGAACGAAATCGCCAATAGATAAGACCATTTTACAATTTGGGCCCAAGTTAGAAGCAGAGCCTAAGGTGTAAATTATCGATAGTCCATATCTCGGAAACTATAAGAGATAATGCAATTTGGCAACCGGCAATGTAATTAGCTTGCCGAATATTACTTGGAATGTGAATTGGAACGAAATCGCCAATAGATAAGACCATTTTACAATTTGGGCCCAAGTTAGAAGCAGAGCCTAAGGTGTAAATTATCGATAGTCCATATCTCGGAAACTATAAGAGATAATGCAATTTGGCAACCGGCAATGTAATTAGCATGCCGAATATTACTTGGAATGTGAATTGGAACGAAATCGCCAATAGATAAGACCATTTTACAATTTGGGCCCAAGTTAGAAGCAGAGCCTATGGTGTAAATAATCGATAGTCCATATCTCGGAAACTATAAGAGATAATGCAATTTGGCAACCGGCAATGTAATTAGCATGCCGAATATTACTTGGAATGTGAATTGGAACGAAATCGCCAATAGATAAGACCATTTTACCATTTGGGCCCAAGTTAGAAGCAGAGCCTAAGGTGTAAATTATCGATAGTCCATATCTCGGAAACTATAAGAGATAATGCAATTTGGCAACCGGCAATGTAATTAGCATGCCGAATATTACTTGGAATGCGAATTGGAACGAAATCGCCAATAGATAAGACCATTTTACAATTTGGGCCCAAGTTAGAAGCAGAGCCTAAGGTGTAAATTATCGATAGTCCATATCTCGGAAACTATAAGAGATAATGCAATTTGGCAACCGGCAATGTAATTAGCATGCCGAATATTACTTGGAATGTGAATTGGAACGAAATTGCCAATAGATAAGACCATTTTACAATTTGGGCCCAAGTTAGAAGCAGAGCCTAAGGTGTAAATTATCGATAGTCCATATCTCTGAAACTATAAGAGATAATGCAATTTCGCAACCGGCAATGTAATTAGCATGCCGAATATTACTTGGAATATGAATTGGGACGAAATCGCCAATAGATAAGGCCATTTTACAATTTGGGCCCAAGTTAGAAGCAGAGCCTAAGGTGTAAATTATCGATAGTCCATATCTCGGAAACTATAAGAGATAATGCAATTTGGCAACCGGCAATGTAATTAGCATGCCGAATATTACTTGGAACGTGAATTGGAACGAAATCGCCAATAGATAAGACCATTTTACAATTTGGGCCCAAGTTAGAAGCAGAGCCTAAGGTGTAAATTATTGATAGTCCATATCTCGGAAACTATAAGAGATAATGCAATTTCGCAACCGGCAATGTAATTAGCATGCCGAATATTACTTGGAGTATGAATTGGAACGAAATCGCCAATAGATAAGACCATTTTACAATTTGGGCCCAAGTTAGAAACAGAGCCTAAGGTGTAAATTATCGATAGTCCATATCTCGGAAACTATAAGAGATAATGCAATTTGGCAACCGGCAATGTAATTAGCATGCCGAATATTACTTGGAATGTGAATTGGAACGAAATTGCCAATAGATAAGACCATTTTACAATTTGGGCCCAAGTTAGAAGCAGAGCCTAAGGTGTAAATTATCGATAGTCCATGTCTCGGAAACTATAAGAGATAATGCAATTTGGCAACCGGCAATGTAATTAGCATGCCGAATATTACTTGGAATGTGAATTGGAACGAAATCGCCAATAGATAAGACCATTTTACAATTTGGGCCCAAGTTAGAAGCAGAGCCTAAGGTGTAAATTATCGATAGTCCATATCTCGGAAACTATAAGAGATAATGCAATTTGGCAACCGGCAATGTAATTAGCATGCCGAATATTACTTGGAATGTGAATTGGAACGAATTCGCCAATAGATAAGACCATTTTACAATTTGGGCCCAAGTTAGAAGCAGAGCCTAAGGTGTAAATTATCGATAGTCCATATCTCGCAAACTATAAGAGATAATGCAATTTGGCAACCGGCAATGTAATTAGCATGCCGAATATTACTTGGAATGTGAATTGGAACGAAATCGCCAATAGATAAGACCATTTTACAATTTGGGCCCAAGTTAGAAGCAGAGCCTAAGGTGTAAATTATCGATAGTCCATATCTCGGAAACTATAAGAGATAATGCAATTTGGCAACCGGCAATGTAATTAGCATGCCGAATATTACTTGGAATGTGAATTGGAACGAAATCGCCAATAGATAAGACCATTTTAAAATTTGGGCCCAAGTTAGAAGCAGAGCCTAAGGTGTAAATTATTGATAGTCCATATCTCGGAAACTATAAGAGATAATGCAATTTCGCAACCGGCAATGTAATTAGCATGCCGAATATCACTTGGAATGTGAATTGGGACGAAATCGCCAATAGATAAGACCATTTTTCAATTTGGGCCCAAGTTAGAAGCAGAGCCTAAGGTGTAAATTATCGATAGTCCATATCTCGGAAACTATAAGAGATAATGCAATTTGGCAACCGGCAATGTAATTAGCATGCCGAATATTACTTGGAATGTGAATTGGAACGAAATCGCCAATAGATAAGACCATTTTACAATTTGGGCCCAAGTTAGAAGCAGAGCCTAAGGTGTAAATTATCGATAGTCCATATCTCGGAAACTATAAGAGATAATGCAATTTGGCAACCGGCAATGTAATTAGCATGCCGAATACTACTTGGAATGTGAATTGGAACGAAATCGCCAATAGGTAAGACCATTTTACAATTTGGGCCCAAGTTAGAAGCAGAGCCTAAGGTGTAAATTATCGATAGTCCATATCTCGGAAACTATAAGAGATAATTCAATTTGGCAACCGGCAATGTAATTAGCATGCCGAATATCACTTGGAATGTGAATTGGAATGAAATCGCCAATAGATAAGACCATTTTACAATTTGGGCCCAAGTTAGAAGCAGAGCCTAAGGTGTAAATTATCGATAGTCCATATCTCGGAAACTATAAGAGATAATGCAATTTGGCAACCGGCAATGTAATTAGCATGCCGAATATTACTTGGAATGTGAATTGGAACGAAATCGCAAATAGATAAGACCATTTTACAATTTGGGCCCAAGTTAGAAGCAGAGCCTAAGGTGTAAATTATCGATAGTCCATATCTCGGAAACTATAAGAGATAATGCAATTTGACAACCGGCAATGTAATTAGCATGCCGAATATTACTTGGAATGTGAATTGGAACGAAATCGCCAATAGATAAGACCATTTTACAATTTGGGCCCAAGTTAGAAGCAGAGCCTAAGGTGTAAATTATCGATAGTCCATATCTCGGAAACTATAAGAGATAATGCAATTTGGCAACCGGCAATGTAATTAGCATGCCGAATATTACTTGGAATGTGAATTGGAACGAAATCGCAAATGGATAAGACCATTTTACAATTTGGGCCCAAGTTAGAAGCAGAGCCTAAGGTGTAAATTATCGATAGTCCATATCTCGGAAACTATAAGAGATAATGCAATTTGACAACCGGCAATGTAATTAGCATGCCGAATATTACTTGGAATGTGAATTGGAACGAAATCGCCAATAGGTAAGACCATTTAACAATTTGGGCCCAAGTTAGAAGCAGAGCCTAAGGTGTAAATTATCGATAGTCCATATCTCGGAAACTATAAGAGATAATGCAATTTGGCAACCGGCAATGTAATTAGCATGCCGAATATTACTTGGAATGTGAATTGGAACGAAATCGCCAATAGAGAAGACCATTTTACAATTTGGGCCCAAGTTAGAAGCAGAGCCTAAGGTGTAAATTATCGATAGTCCATATCTCGGAAACTATAAGAGATAATGCAATTTGGCAACCGGCAATGTAATTAGCATGCCGAATATTACTTGGAATGTGAATTGGAATGAAATCGCCAATAGATAAGACCATTTTACAATTTGGGCCCAAGTTAGAAGCAGAGCCTAAGGTGTAAATTATCGATAGTCCATATCTCGGAAACTATAAGAGATAATGCAATTTGGCAACTGGCAATGTAATTAGCATGCCGAATATTACTTGGAATGTGAATTGGAACGAAATCGCCAATAGAGAAGACCATTTTACAATTTGGGCCCAAGTTTGAAGCAGAGCCTAAGGTGTAAATTATCGATAGTCCATATCTCGGAAACTATAAGAGATAATGCAATTTGGCAACCGGCAATGTAATTAGCATGCCGAATATTACTTGGAATGTGAATTGGAACGAAATCGCCAATAGATAAGACCATTTTACAATTTGGGCCCAAGTTAGAAGCAGAGCCTAAGGTGTAAATTATCGATATTCCATATCTCGGAAACTATAAGAGATAATGCAATTTGGCAACCGGCAATGTAATTAGCATGCCGAATATTACTTGGAATGTGAATTGGAACGAAATCGCCAATAGAGAAGACCATTTTACAATTTGGGCCCAAGTTAGAAGCAGAGCCTAAGGTGTAAATTATCGATAGTCCATATCTCGGAAACTATAAGAGATAATGCAATTTGGCAACCGGCAATGTAATTAGCATGCCGAATATTACTTGGAATGTGAATTGGAACGAAATCGCCAATAGATAAGACCATTTTACAATTTGGGCCCAAGTTAGAAGCAGAGCCTAAGGTGTAAATTATCGATAGTCCATATCTCGGAAACTATAAGAGATAATGCAATTTGGCAACCGGCAATGTAATTAGCATGCCGAATATTACTAGGAATGTGAATTGGAACGAAATCGCCAATAGATAAGACCATTTTACAATTTGGACCCAAGTTAGAAGCAGAGCCTAAGGTGTAAATTATCGATAGTCCATATCTCGGAAACTATAAGAGATAATGCAATTTGGCAACCGGCAATGTAATTAGCATGCCGAATACTACTTGGAATGTGAATTGGAACGAAATCGCCAATAGGTAAGACCATTTTACAATTTGGGCCCAAGTTAGAAGCAGAGCCTAAGGTGTAAATTATCGATAGTCCATATCTCAGAAACTATAAGAGATAATTCAATTTGGCAACCGGCAATGTAATTAGCATGCCGAATATCACTTGGAATGTGAATTGGAATGAAATCGCCAATAGATAAGACCATTTTACAATTTGGGCCCAAGTTAGAAGCAGAGCCTAAGGTGTAAATTATCGATAGTCCATATCTCGGAAACTATAAGAGATAATGCAATTTGGCAAACGGCAATGTAATTAGCATGCCGAATATTACTTGGAATGTGAATTGGAACGAAATCGCCAATAGATAAGACCATTTTACAATTTGGGCCCAAGTTAGAAGCAGAGCCTAAGGTGTAAATTATCGATAGTCCATATCTCGGCAACTATAAGAGATAATGAAATTTGGCAACCGGCAATGTAATTACCATGCCGAATACTACTTGGAATGTGAATTGGAACGAAATCGCCAATAGGTAAGACCATTTTACAATTTGGGCCCAAGTTAGAAGCAGAGCCTAAGGTGTAAATTATCGATAGTCCATATCTCGGAAACTATAAGAGATAATTCAATTTGGCAACCGGCAATGTAATTAGCATGCCGAATATTACTTGGAATGTGAATTGGAATGAAATCGCCAATAGATAAGACAATTTTACAATTTGGGCCCAAGTTAGAAGCAGAGCCTAAGGTGTAAATTATCGATAGTCCATATCTCGGAAACTATAAGAGATAATGCAATTTGGCAACCGGCAATGTAATTAGCATGCCGAATATTACTTGGAATGTGAATTGGAACGAAATCGCAAATAGATAAGACCATTTTACAATTTGGGCCCAAGTTAGAAGCAGAGCCTAAGGTGTAAATTATCGATAGTCCATATCTCGGAAACTATAAGAGATAATGCAATTTGACAACCGGCAATGTAATTAGCATGCCAAATATTAATTGGAATGTGAATTGGAACGAAATCGCCAATAGATAAGACCATTTTACAATTTGGGCCCAAGTTAGAAGCAGAGCCTAAGGTGTAAATTATCGATAGTCCATATCTCGGAAACTATAAGAGATAATGCAATTTGGCAATCGGCAATGTAATTAGCATGCCGAATATTAATTGGAATGTGGATTGGAACGAAATCGCCAATAGATAAGACCATTTTACAATTTGGGCCCAAGTTAGAAGCAGAGCCTAAGGTGTAAATTATCGATAGTCCATATCTCGGAAACTATAAGAGATAATGCAATTTGGCAACCGGCAATGTAATTAGCATGCCGAATATTACTTGGAATGTGAATTGGAACGAAATTGCCAATAGATAAGACCATTTTACAATTTGGGCCCAAGTTAGAAGCAGAGCCTAAGGTGTAAATTATCGATAGTCCATATCTCTGAAACTATAAGAGATAATGCAATTTGGCAACCGGCAATGTAATTAGCATGCCGAATATTACTTGGAATGTGAATTGGAACGAAATCGCCAATAGATAAGACCATTTTACAATTTGGGCCCAAGTTAGAAGCAGAGCCTAAGGTGTAAATTATCGATAGTCCATATCTCGGAAACTATAAGAGATAATGCAATTTGGCAACCGGCAATGTAATTAGCATGCCGAATATTACTTGGAATGTGAATTGGAACGAAATCGCCAATAGATAAGACCATTTTACAATTTGGACCCAAGTTAGAAGCAGAGCCTAAGGTGTAAATTATCGATAGTCCATATCTCGGAAACTATAAGAGATAATGCAATTTGGCAACCGGCAATGTAATTAGCATGCCGAATATTACTTGGAATGTGAATTGGAACGAAATCGCCAATAGATAAGGCCATTTTACAATTTGGGCCCAAGTTAGAAGCAGAGCCTAAGGTGTAAATTATTGATAGTCCATATCTCGTAAACTATAAGAGATAATGCAATTTCGCAACCGGCAATGTAATTAGCATGCCGAATATTACTTGGAGTGTGAATTGGAACGAAATCGCCAATAGGTAAGACCATTTTACAATTTGGGCCCAAGTTAGAAGCAGAGCCTAAGGTGTAAATTATCGATAGTCCATATCTCGGAAACTATAAGAGATAATGCAATTTGGCAACCGGCAATGTAATTAGCATGCCGAATATTACTTGGAATGTGAATTGGAACGAAATCGCCAATAGATAAGACCATTTTACAATTTGGGCCCAAGTTAGAAGCAGAGCCTAAGGTGTAAATTATCGATAGTCCATATCTCGTAAACTATAAGAGATAATGCAATTTGGCAACCGGCAATGTAATTAGCATGCCGAATATTACTTGGAATGTGAATTGGAACGAAATCGCCAATAGATAGGACCATTTTACAATTTGGGCCCAAGTTAGAAGCAGAGCCTAAGGTGTAAATTATTGATAGTCCATATCTCGTAAACTATAAGAGATAATGCAATTTCGCAACCGGCAATGTAATTAGCATGCCGAATATTACTTGGAGTGTGAATTGGAACGAAATCGCCTATAGATAAGACCATTTTACAATTTGGGCCCAAGTTAGAAGCAGAGCCTAAGGTGTAAATTATCGATAGTCCATATCTCGGAAACTATAAGAGATAATGCAATTTGGCAACCGGCAATGTAATTAAAATACCGAATATTACTTGGAATGTGAATTGGAACGAAATCGCCAATAGATAAGACCATTTTACAATTTGGGCCCAAGTTAGAAGCAGAGAGGTTCGTCCATCGATCGATGGACGAACCTAGAGCCTAAGGTGTAAATTATCGATAGTCCATATCTCGGAAACTATAAGAGATAATGCAATTTGGCAACCGGTAATGTAATTAGCATGCCAAATATTACTTGGAATGTGAATTGGAACGAAATCGCCAATAGATAAGTCCATTTTACAATTTGGACCCAAGTTAGAAGCAGAGCCTAAGGTGTAAATTATCGATAGTCCATATCTCGGAAACTATAAGAGATAATGCAATTTGGCAACCGGCAATTTAATTAGCATGCCGAATATTACTTGGAATGTGAATTGGAACGAAATCGCCAATAGATAAGACCATTTTACAATTTGGGCCCAAGTTAGAAGCAGAGCCTAAGATGTAAATTATTGATAGTCCATATCTCGGAAACTATAAGAGATAATGCAATTTCGCAACCGGCAATGTAATTAGCATGCCGAATATTACTTGGAGTGTGAATTGGAACGAAATCGCCAATAGATAAGACCATTTTACAATTTGGGCCCAAGTTAGAAGCAGAGCCTAAGGTGTAAATTATCGATAGTCCATATCTCGGAAACTATAAGAGATAATGCAATTTGGCAACCGGCAATGTAATTAGCATGCCGAATATTACTTGGAATGTGAATTGGAACGAAATCGCCAATAGATAAGACCATTTTACAATTTGGGCCAAAGTTAGAAGCAGAGCCTAAGGTGTAAATTATCGATAGTCCATATCTCGGAAACTATAAGAGATAATGCAATTTGGCAACCGGCAATGTAATTAGCATGCCGAATATTACTTGGAATGTGAATTGGAACGAAATCGCCAATAGATAAGACCATTTTACAATTTGGACCCAAGTTAGAAGCAGAGCCTAAGGTGTAAATAATCGATAGTCCATATCTCGGAAACTATAAGAGATAATGCAATTTGGCAACCGGCAATGTAATTAGCATGCCGAATATTACTTGGAATGTGAATTGGAACGAAATCGCCAATAGAGAAGACCATTTTACAATTTGGGCCCAAGTTAGAAGCAGAGCCTAAGGTGTAAATTATCGATAGTCCATATCTCGGAAACTATAAGAGATAATGCAATTTGGCAACCGGCAATGTAATTAGCATGCCGAGTATTACTTGGAATATGAATTGGAACGAAATCGCCAATAGATAAGACCATTTTACAATTTGGGCCCAAGTTAGAAGCAGAGCCCAAGGTGTAAATTATCGATAGTCCATATCTCGGAAACTATAAGAGATAATGCAATTTGGCAACCGGCAATGTAATTAGCATGCCGAATATTACTTGGAATGTGAATTGGAACGAAATCGCCAATAGAGAAGACCATTTTACAATTTGGGCCCAAGTTAGAAGCAGAGCCTAAGGTGTAAATTATCGATAGTCCATATCTCGGAAACTATAAGAGATAATGCAATTTGGCAACCGGCAATGTAATTAGCATGCCGAATATTCCTTGGAATGTGAATTGGAACGAAATCGCCAATAGATAAGACCATTTTACAATTTGGGCCCAAGTTAGAAGCAGAGCCTAAGGTGTAAATTATCGATAGTCCATATCTCGGAAACTATAAGAGATAATGCAATTTGGCAACCGGCAATGTAATTAGCATGCCGAATATTACTTGGAATGTGAATTGGAACGAAATCGCCAATAGATAAGACCATTTTACAATTTGGACCCAAGTTAGAAGCAGAGCCTAAGGTGTAAATTATCGATAGTCCATATCTCGGAAACTATAAGAGATAATGCAATTTGGCAACCGGCAATGTAATTAGCATGCCGAATACTACTTGGAATGTGAATTGGAACGAAATCGCCAATAGGTAAGACCATTTTACAATTTGGGCCCAAGTTAGAAGCAGAGCCTAAGGTGTAAATTATCGATAGTCCATATCTCGGAAACTATAAGAGATAATTCAATTTGGCAACCGGCAATGTAATTAGCATGCCGAATATCACTTGGAATGTGAATTGGAATGAAATCGCCAATAGATAAGACCATTTTACAATTTGGGCCCAAGTTAGAAGCAGAGCCTAAGGTGTAAATTATCGATAGTCCATATCTCGGAAACTATAAGAGATAATGCAATTTGGCAACCGGCAATGTAATTAGCATTCCGAATATTACTTGGAATGTGAATTGGAACGAAATCGCCAATAGATAAGACCATTTTACAATTTGGGCCCAAGTTAGAAGCAGAGCCTAAGGTGTAAACTATCGATAGTCCATATCTCGGAAACTATAAGAGATAATGCAATTTGGCAACCGGCAATGTAATTAGCATGCCGAATACTACTTGGAATGTGAATTGGAACGAAATCGCCAATAGGTAAGACCATTTTACAATTTGGGATCAAGTTAGAAGCAGAGCCTAAGGTGTAAATTATCGATAGTCCATATCTCGGAAACTATAAGAGTTAATTCAATTTGGCAACCGGCAATGTAATTAGCATGCCGAATATTACTTGGAATGTGAATTGGAACGAAATCGCAAATAGATAAGACCATTTTACAATTTGGGCCCAAGTTAGAAGCAGAGCCTAAGGTGTAAATTATCGATAGTCCATATCTCGGAAACTATAAGAGATAATGCAATTTGACAACCGGCAATGTAATTAGCATGCCGAATATTACTTGGAATGTGAATTGGAACGAAATCGCCAATAGATAAGACCATTTTACAATTTGGGCCCAAGTTAGAAGCAGAGCCTAAGGTGTAAATTATCGATAGTCCATATCTCGGAAACTATAAGAGATAATGCAATTTGGCAACCGGCAATGTAATTAGCATGTCGAATATTAATTGGAATGTGAATTGGAACGAAATCGCCAATAGATAAGACCATTTTACAATTTGGGCCCTAGTTAGAAGCAGAGCCTAAGGTGTAAATTATCGATAGTCCATATCTCGGAAACTATAAGAGATAATGCAATTTGGCAACCGGCAATGTAATTAGCATGCCGAATATTACTTGGAATGTGAATTGGAACGAAATTGCCAATAGATAAGACCATTTTTCAATTTGGGCCCAAGTTAGAAGCAGAGCCTAAGGTGTAAATTATCGATAGTCCATATCTCGGAAACTATAAGAGATAATGCAATTTGGCAACCGGCAATGTAATTAGCATGCCGAATATTACTTGGAATGTGAATTGGAACGAAATCGCCAATAGATAAGACCATTTTACAATTTGGACCCAAGTTAGAAGCAGAGCCTAAGGTGTAAATTATCGATAGTCCATATCTCGGAAACTATAAGATATAATGCAATTTGGCAACCGGCAATGTAATTAGCATGCCGAATATTACTTGGAGTGTGAATTGGAACGAAATCGCCAATAGATAAGACCATTTTACAATTTGGGCCCAAGTTAGAAGCAGAGCCTAAGGTGTAAATTATCGATAGTCCATATCTCGGAAACTATAAGAGATAATGCAATTTGGCAACCGGCAGTGTAATTAGCATGCCGAATATACTTGGAATGTGAATTGGAACGAAATCGCCAATAGATAAGACCATTTTACAATTTGGGCCCAAGTTAGAAGCAGAGCCTAAGGTGTAAATTATCGATAGTCCATATCTCGGAAACTATAAGAGATAATGCAATTTGGCAACCGGCAATGTAATTAGCATGCCGAATATTACTTGGAATGTGAATTGGAACGAAATCGCCAATAGATAAGACCATTTTACAATTTGGGCCCAAGTTAGAAGCAGAGCCTAAGGTGTAAATTATTGATAGTCCATATCTCGGAAACTCTAAGAGATAATGCAATTTCGCAACCGGCAATGTAATTAGCATGCCGAATATCACTTGGAATGTGAATTGGGACGAAATCGCCAATAGATAAGACCATTTTACAATTTGGGCCCAAGTTAGAAGCAGAGCCTAAGGTGTAAATTATCGATATTCCATATCTCGGAAACTATAAGAGATAATGCAATTTCGCAACCGGCAATGTAATTAGCATGCCGAATATTAGTTGGAATGTGAATTGGAACGAAATCGCCAATAGATAAGACCATTTTACAATTTGGGCCCAAGTTAGAAGCAGAGCCTAAGGTGTAAATTATCGATAGTCCATATCTCGGAAACTATAAGAGATAATGCAATTTGGCAACCGGCAATGTAATTAGCTTGCCGAATATTACTTGGAATGTGAATTGGAACGAAATCGCCAATAGATAAGACCATTTTACAATTTGGGCCCAAGTTAGAAGCAGAGCCTAAGGTGTAAATTATCGATAGTCCATATCTCGGAAACTATAAGAGATAATGCAATTTGGCAACCGGCAATGTAATTAGCATGCCGAATATTACTTGGAATGTGAATTGGAACGAAATCGCCAATAGATAAGACCATTTTACAATTTGGGCCCAAGTTAGGAGCAGAGCCTATGGTGTAAATAATCGATAGTCCATATCTCGGAAACTATAAGAGATAATGCAATTTGGCAACCGGCAATGTAATTAGCATGCCGAATATTACTTGGAATGTGAATTGGAACGAAATCGCCAATAGATAAGACCATTTTACCATTTGGGCCCAAGTTAGAAGCAGAGCCTAAGGTGTAAATTATCGATAGTCCATATCTCGGAAACTATAAGAGATAATGCAATTTGGCAACCGGCAATGTAATTAGCATGCCGAATATTACTTGGAATGCGAATTGGAACGAAATCGCCAATAGATAAGACCATTTTACAATTTGGGCCCAAGTTAGAAGCAGAGCCTAAGGTGTAAATTATCGATAGTCCATATCTCGGAAACTATAAGAGATAATGCAATTTGGCAACCGGCAATGTAATTAGCATGCCGAATATTACTTGGAATGTGAATTGGAACGAAATTGCCAATAGATAAGACCATTTTACAATTTGGGCCCAAGTTAGAAGCAGAGCCTAAGGTGTAAATTATCGATAGTCCATATCTCTGAAACTATAAGAGATAATGCAATTTCGCAACCGGCAATGTAATTAGCATGCCGAATATTACTTGGAATATGAATTGGGACGAAATCGCCAATAGATAAGGCCATTTTACAATTTGGGCCCAAGTTAGAAGCAGAGCCTAAGGTGTAAATTATCGATAGTCCATATCTCGGAAACTATAAGAGATAATGCAATTTGGCAACCGGCAATGTAATTAGCATGCCGAATATTACTTGGAACGTGAATTGGAACGAAATCGCCAATAGATAAGACCATTTTACAATTTGGGCCCAAGTTAGAAGCAGAGCCTAAGGTGTAAATTATTGATAGTCCATATCTCGGAAACTATAAGAGATAATGCAATTTCGCAACCGGCAATGTAATTAGCATGCCGAATATTACTTGGAGTATGAATTGGAACGAAATCGCCAATAGATAAGACCATTTTACAATTTGGGCCCAAGTTAGAAACAGAGCCTAAGGTGTAAATTATCGATAGTCCATATCTCGGAAACTATAAGAGATAATGCAATTTGGCAACCGGCAATGTAATTAGCATGCCGAATATTACTTGGAGTATGAATTGGAACGAAATCGCCAATAGATAAGACCATTTTACAATTTGGGCCCAAGTTAGAAGCAGAGCCTAAGGTGTAAATTATCGATAGTCCATATCTCGGAAACTATAAGAGATAATGCAATTTGGCAACCGGCAATGTAATTAGCATGCCGAATATTACTTGGAATGTGAATTGGAACGAAATCGCCAATAGATAAGACCATTTTACAATTTGGGCCCAAGTTAGAAGCAGAGCCTAAGGTGTAAATTATTGATAGTCCATATCTCGGAAACTCTAAGAGATAATGCAATTTCGCAACCGGCAATGTAATTAGCATGCCGAATATCACTTGGAATGTGAATTGGGACGAAATCGCCAATAGATAAGACCATTTTACAATTTGGGCCCAAGTTAGAAGCAGAGCCTAAGGTGTAAATTATCGATATTCCATATCTCGGAAACTATAAGAGATAATGCAATTTCGCAACCGGCAATGTAATTAGCATGCCGAATATTAGTTGGAATGTGAATTGGAACGAAATCGCCAATAGATAAGACCATTTTACAATTTGGGCCCAAGTTAGAAGCAGAGCCTAAGGTGTAAATTATCGATAGTCCATATCTCGGAAACTATAAGAGATAATGCAATTTGGCAACCGGCAATGTAATTAGCTTGCCGAATATTACTTGGAATGTGAATTGGAACGAAATCGCCAATAGATAAGACCATTTTACAATTTGGGCCCAAGTTAGAAGCAGAGCCTAAGGTGTAAATTATCGATAGTCCATATCTCGGAAACTATAAGAGATAATGCAATTTGGCAACCGGCAATGTAATTAGCATGCCGAATATTACTTGGAATGTGAATTGGAACGAAATCGCCAATAGATAAGACCATTTTACAATTTGGGCCCAAGTTAGAAGCAGAGCCTATGGTGTAAATAATCGATAGTCCATATCTCGGAAACTATAAGAGATAATGCAATTTGGCAACCGGCAATGTAATTAGCATGCCGAATATTACTTGGAATGTGAATTGGAACGAAATCGCCAATAGATAAGACCATTTTACCATTTGGGCCCAAGTTAGAAGCAGAGCCTAAGGTGTAAATTATCGATAGTCCATATCTCGGAAACTATAAGAGATAATGCAATTTGGCAACCGGCAATGTAATTAGCATGCCGAATATTACTTGGAATGCGAATTGGAACGAAATCGCCAATAGATAAGACCATTTTACAATTTGGGCCCAAGTTAGAAGCAGAGCCTAAGGTGTAAATTATCGATAGTCCATATCTCGGAAACTATAAGAGATAATGCAATTTGGCAACCGGCAATGTAATTAGCATGCCGAATATTACTTGGAATGTGAATTGGAACGAAATTGCCAATAGATAAGACCATTTTACAATTTGGGCCCAAGTTAGAAGCAGAGCCTAAGGTGTAAATTATCGATAGTCCATATCTCTGAAACTATAAGAGATAATGCAATTTCGCAACCGGCAATGTAATTAGCATGCCGAATATTACTTGGAATATGAATTGGGACGAAATCGCCAATAGATAAGGCCATTTTACAATTTGGGCCCAAGTTAGAAGCAGAGCCTAAGGTGTAAATTATCGATAGTCCATATCTCGGAAACTATAAGAGATAATGCAATTTGGCAACCGGCAATGTAATTAGCATGCCGAATATTACTTGGAACGTGAATTGGAACGAAATCGCCAATAGATAAGACCATTTTACAATTTGGGCCCAAGTTAGAAGCAGAGCCTAAGGTGTAAATTATTGATAGTCCATATCTCGGAAACTATAAGAGATAATGCAATTTCGCAACCGGCAATGTAATTAGCATGCCGAATATTACTTGGAGTATGAATTGGAACGAAATCGCCAATAGATAAGACCATTTTACAATTTGGGCCCAAGTTAGAAACAGAGCCTAAGGTGTAAATTATCGATAGTCCATATCTCGGAAACTATAAGAGATAATGCAATTTGGCAACCGGCAATGTAATTAGCATGCCGAATATTACTTGGAATGTGAATTGGAACGAAATTGCCAATAGATAAGACCATTTTACAATTTGGGCCCAAGTTAGAAGCAGAGCCTAAGGTGTAAATTATCGATAGTCCATGTCTCGGAAACTATAAGAGATAATGCAATTTGGCAACCGGCAATGTAATTAGCATGCCGAATATTACTTGGAATGTGAATTGGAACGAAATCGCCAATAGATAAGACCATTTTACAATTTGGGCCCAAGTTAGAAGCAGAGCCTAAGGTGTAAATTATCGATAGTCCATATCTCGGAAACTATAAGAGATAATGCAATTTGGCAACCGGCAATGTAATTAGCATGCCGAATATTACTTGGAATGTGAATTGGAACGAAATCGCCAATAGATAAGACCATTTTACAATTTGGGCCCAAGTTAGAAGCAGAGCCTAAGGTGTAAATTATCGATAGTCCATATCTCGGAAACTATAAGAGATAATGCAATTTGGCAACCGGCAATGTAATTAGCATGCCGAATATTACTTGGAATGTGAATTGGAACGAAATCGCCAATAGATAAGACCATTTTACAATTTGGGCCCAAGTTAGAAGCAGAGCCTAAGGTGTAAATTATCGATAGTCCATATCTCGGAAACTATAAGAGATAATGCAATTTGGCAACCGGCAATGTAATTAGCATGCCGAATATTACTTGGAATGTGAATTGGAACGAAATCGCCAATAGATAAGACCATTTTAAAATTTGGGCCCAAGTTAGAAGCAGAGCCTAAGGTGTAAATTATTGATAGTCCATATCTCGGAAACTATAAGAGATAATGCAATTTCGCAACCGGCAATGTAATTAGCATGCCGAATATCACTTGGAATGTGAATTGGGACGAAATCGCCAATAGATAAGACCATTTTTCAATTTGGGCCCAAGTTAGAAGCAGAGCCTAAGGTGTAAATTATCGATAGTCCATATCTCGGAAACTATAAGAGATAATGCAATTTGGCAACCGGCAATGTAATTAGCATGCCGAATATTACTTGGAATGTGAATTGGAACGAAATCGCCAATAGATAAGACCATTTTACAATTTGGGCCCAAGTTAGAAGCAGAGCCTAAGGTGTAAATTATCGATAGTCCATATCTCGGAAACTATAAGAGATAATGCAATTTGGCAACCGGCAATGTAATTAGCATGCCGAATACTACTTGGAATGTGAATTGGAACGAAATCGCCAATAGGTAAGACCATTTTACAATTTGGGCCCAAGTTAGAAGCAGAGCCTAAGGTGTAAATTATCGATAGTCCATATCTCGGAAACTATAAGAGATAATTCAATTTGGCAACCGGCAATGTAATTAGCATGCCGAATATCACTTGGAATGTGAATTGGAATGAAATCGCCAATAGATAAGACCATTTTACAATTTGGGCCCAAGTTAGAAGCAGAGCCTAAGGTGTAAATTATCGATAGTCCATATCTCGGAAACTATAAGAGATAATGCAATTTGGCAACCGGCAATGTAATTAGCATGCCGAATATTACTTGGAATGTGAATTGGAACGAAATCGCAAATAGATAAGACCATTTTACAATTTGGGCCCAAGTTAGAAGCAGAGCCTAAGGTGTAAATTATCGATAGTCCATATCTCGGAAACTATAAGAGATAATGCAATTTGACAACCGGCAATGTAATTAGCATGCCGAATATTACTTGGAATGTGAATTGGAACGAAATCGCCAATAGATAAGACCATTTTACAATTTGGGCCCAAGTTAGAAGCAGAGCCTAAGGTGTAAATTATCGATAGTCCATATCTCGGAAACTATAAGAGATAATGCAATTTGGCAACCGGCAATGTAATTAGCATGCCGAATATTACTTGGAATGTGAATTGGAACGAAATCGCAAATAGATAAGACCATTTTACAATTTGGGCCCAAGTTAGAAGCAGAGCCTAAGGTGTAAATTATCGATAGTCCATATCTCGGAAACTATAAGAGATAATGCAATTTGACAACCGGCAATGTAATTAGCATGCCGAATATTACTTGGAATGTGAATTGGAACGAAATCGCCAATAGGTAAGACCATTTAACAATTTGGGCCCAAGTTAGAAGCAGAGCCTAAGGTGTAAATTATCGATAGTCCATATCTCGGAAACTATAAGAGATAATGCAATTTGGCAACCGGCAATGTAATTAGCATGCCGAATATTACTTGGAATGTGAATTGGAACGAAATCGCCAATAGAGAAGACCATTTTACAATTTGGGCCCAAGTTAGAAGCAGAGCCTAAGGTGTAAATTATCGATAGTCCATATCTCGGAAACTATAAGAGATAATGCAATTTGGCAACCGGCAATGTAATTAGCATGCCGAATATTACTTGGAATGTGAATTGGAATGAAATCGCCAATAGATAAGACCATTTTACAATTTGGGCCCAAGTTAGAAGCAGAGCCTAAGGTGTAAATTATCGATAGTCCATATCTCGGAAACTATAAGAGATAATGCAATTTGGCAACTGGCAATGTAATTAGCATGCCGAATATTACTTGGAATGTGAATTGGAACGAAATCGCCAATAGAGAAGACCATTTTACAATTTGGGCCCAAGTTTGAAGCAGAGCCTAAGGTGTAAATTATCGATAGTCCATATCTCGGAAACTATAAGAGATAATGCAATTTGGCAACCGGCAATGTAATTAGCATGCCGAATATTACTTGGAATGTGAATTGGAACGAAATCGCCAATAGATAAGACCATTTTACAATTTGGGCCCAAGTTAGAAGCAGAGCCTAAGGTGTAAATTATCGATATTCCATATCTCGGAAACTATAAGAGATAATGCAATTTGGCAACCGGCAATGTAATTAGCATGCCGAATATTACTTGGAATGTGAATTGGAACGAAATCGCCAATAGAGAAGACCATTTTACAATTTGGGCCCAAGTTAGAAGCAGAGCCTAAGGTGTAAATTATCGATAGTCCATATCTCGGAAACTATAAGAGATAATGCAATTTGGCAACCGGCAATGTAATTAGCATGCCGAATATTACTTGGAATGTGAATTGGAACGAAATCGCCAATAGATAAGACCATTTTACAATTTGGGCCCAAGTTAGAAGCAGAGCCTAAGGTGTAAATTATCGATAGTCCATATCTCGGAAACTATAAGAGATAATGCAATTTGGCAACCGGCAATGTAATTAGCATGCCGAATATTACTAGGAATGTGAATTGGAACGAAATCGCCAATAGATAAGACCATTTTACAATTTGGACCCAAGTTAGAAGCAGAGCCTAAGGTGTAAATTATCGATAGTCCATATCTCGGAAACTATAAGAGATAATGCAATTTGGCAACCGGCAATGTAATTAGCATGCCGAATACTACTTGGAATGTGAATTGGAACGAAATCGCCAATAGGTAAGACCATTTTACAATTTGGGCCCAAGTTAGAAGCAGAGCCTAAGGTGTAAATTATCGATAGTCCATATCTCGGAAACTATAAGAGATAATTCAATTTGGCAACCGGCAATGTAATTAGCATGCCGAATATCACTTGGAATGTGAATTGGAATGAAATCGCCAATAGATAAGACCATTTTACAATTTGGGCCCAAGTTAGAAGCAGAGCCTAAGGTGTAAATTATCGATAGTCCATATCTCGGAAACTATAAGAGATAATGCAATTTGGCAACCGGCAATGTAATTAGCATGCCGAATATTACTTGGAATGTGAATTGGAACGAAATCGCCAATAGATAAGACCATTTTACAATTTGGGCCCAAGTTAGAAGCAGAGCCTAAGGTGTAAATTATCGATAGTCCATATCTCGGCAACTATAAGAGATAATGAAATTTGGCAACCGGCAATGTAATTACCATGCCGAATACTACTTGGAATGTGAATTGGAACGAAATCGCCAATAGGTAAGACCATTTTACAATTTGGGCCCAAGTTAGAAGCAGAGCCTAAGGTGTAAATTATCGATAGTCCATATCTCGGAAACTATAAGAGATAATTCAATTTGGCAACCGGCAATGTAATTAGCATGCCGAATATTACTTGGAATGTGAATTGGAATGAAATCGCCAATAGATAAGACAATTTTACAATTTGGGCCCAAGTTAGAAGCAGAGCCTAAGGTGTAAATTATCGATAGTCCATATCTCGGAAACTATAAGAGATAATGCAATTTGGCAACCGGCAATGTAATTAGCATGCCGAATATTACTTGGAATGTGAATTGGAACGAAATCGCAAATAGATAAGACCATTTTACAATTTGGGCCCAAGTTAGAAGCAGAGCCTAAGGTGTAAATTATCGATAGTCCATATCTCGGAAACTATAAGAGATAATGCAATTTGACAACCGGCAATGTAATTAGCATGCCGAATATTACTTGGAATGTGAATTGGAACGAAATCGCCAATAGATAAGACCATTTTACAATTTGGGCCCAAGTTAGAAGCAGAGCCTAAGGTGTAAATTATCGATAGTCCATATCTCGGAAACTATAAGAGATAATGCAATTTGGCAATCGGCAATGTAATTAGCATGCCGAATATTAATTGGAATGTGGATTGGAACGAAATCGCCAATAGATAAGACCATTTTACAATTTGGGCCCAAGTTAGAAGCAGAGCCTAAGGTGTAAATTATCGATAGTCCATATCTCGGAAACTATAAGAGATAATGCAATTTGGCAACCGGCAATGTAATTAGCATGCCGAATATTACTTGGAATGTGAATTGGAACGAAATTGCCAATAGATAAGACCATTTTACAATTTGGGCCCAAGTTAGAAGCAGAGCCTAAGGTGTAAATTATCGATAGTCCATATCTCTGAAACTATAAGAGATAATGCAATTTGGCAACCGGCAATGTAATTAGCATGCCGAATATTACTTGGAATGTGAATTGGAACGAAATCGCCAATAGATAAGACCATTTTACAATTTGGGCCCAAGTTAGAAGCAGAGCCTAAGGTGTAAATTATCGATAGTCCATATCTCGGAAACTATAAGAGATAATGCAATTTGGCAACCGGCAATGTAATTAGCATGCCGAATATTACTTGGAATGTGAATTGGAACGAAATCGCCAATAGATAAGACCATTTTACAATTTGGACCCAAGTTAGAAGCAGAGCCTAAGGTGTAAATTATCGATAGTCCATATCTCGGAAACTATAAGAGATAATGCAATTTGGCAACCGGCAATGTAATTAGCATGCCGAATATTACTTGGAATGTGAATTGGAACGAAATCGCCAATAGATAAGGCCATTTTACAATTTGGGCCCAAGTTAGAAGCAGAGCCTAAGGTGTAAATTATTGATAGTCCATATCTCGTAAACTATAAGAGATAATGCAATTTCGCAACCGGCAATGTAATTAGCATGCCGAATATTACTTGGAGTGTGAATTGGAACGAAATCGCCAATAGGTAAGACCATTTTACAATTTGGGCCCAAGTTAGAAGCAGAGCCTAAGGTGTAAATTATCGATAGTCCATATCTCGGAAACTATAAGAGATAATGCAATTTGGCAACCGGCAATGTAATTAGCATGCCGAATATTACTTGGAATGTGAATTGGAACGAAATCGCCAATAGATAAGACCATTTTACAATTTGGGCCCAAGTTAGAAGCAGAGCCTAAGGTGTAAATTATCGATAGTCCATATCTCGTAAACTATAAGAGATAATGCAATTTGGCAACCGGCAATGTAATTAGCATGCCGAATATTACTTGGAATGTGAATTGGAACGAAATCGCCAATAGATAGGACCATTTTACAATTTGGGCCCAAGTTAGAAGCAGAGCCTAAGGTGTAAATTATTGATAGTCCATATCTCGTAAACTATAAGAGATAATGCAATTTCGCAACCGGCAATGTAATTAGCATGCCGAATATTACTTGGAGTGTGAATTGGAACGAAATCGCCTATAGATAAGACCATTTTACAATTTGGGCCCAAGTTAGAAGCAGAGCCTAAGGTGTAAATTATCGATAGTCCATATCTCGGAAACTATAAGAGATAATGCAATTTGGCAACCGGCAATGTAATTAAAATGCCGAATATTACTTGGAATGTGAATTGGAACGAAATCGCCAATAGATAAGACCATTTTACAATTTGGGCCCAAGTTAGAAGCAGAGAGCCTAAGGTGTAAATTATCGATAGTCCATATCTCGGAAACTATAAGAGATAATGCAATTTGGCAACCGGTAATGTAATTAGCATGCCAAATATTACTTGGAATGTGAATTGGAACGAAATCGCCAATAGATAAGTCCATTTTACAATTTGGACCCAAGTTAGAAGCAGAGCCTAAGGTGTAAATTATCGATAGTCCATATCTCGGAAACTATAAGAGATAATGCAATTTGGCAACCGGCAATTTAATTAGCATGCCGAATATTACTTGGAATGTGAATTGGAACGAAATCGCCAATAGATAAGACCATTTTACAATTTGGGCCCAAGTTAGAAGCAGAGCCTAAGATGTAAATTATTGATAGTCCATATCTCGGAAACTATAAGAGATAATGCAATTTCGCAACCGGCAATGTAATTAGCATGCCGAATATTACTTGGAGTGTGAATTGGAACGAAATCGCCAATAGATAAGACCATTTTACAATTTGGGCCCAAGTTAGAAGCAGAGCCTAAGGTGTAAATTATCGATAGTCCATATCTCGGAAACTATAAGAGATAATGCAATTTGGCAACCGGCAATGTAATTAGCATGCCGAATATTACTTGGAATGTGAATTGGAACGAAATCGCCAATAGATAAGACCATTTTACAATTTGGGCCAAAGTTAGAAGCAGAGCCTAAGGTGTAAATTATCGATAGTCCATATCTCGGAAACTATAAGAGATAATGCAATTTGGCAACCGGCAATGTAATTAGCATGCCGAATATTACTTGGAATGTGAATTGGAACGAAATCGCCAATAGATAAGACCATTTTACAATTTGGACCCAAGTTAGAAGCAGAGCCTAAGGTGTAAATTATCGATAGTCCATATCTCGGAAACTATAAGAGATAATGCAATTTGGCAACCGGCAATGTAATTAGCATGCCGAATATTACTTGGAATGTGAATTGGAACGAAATCGCCAATAGAGAAGACCATTTTACAATTTGGGCCCAAGTTAGAAGCAGAGCCTAAGGTGTAAATTATCGATAGTCCATATCTCGGAAACTATAAGAGATAATGCAATTTGGCAACCGGCAATGTAATTAGCATGCCGAGTATTACTTGGAATATGAATTGGAACGAAATCGCCAATAGATAAGACCATTTTACAATTTGGGCCCAAGTTAGAAGCAGAGCCCAAGGTGTAAATTATCGATAGTCCATATCTCGGAAACTATAAGAGATAATGCAATTTGGCAACCGGCAATGTAATTAGCATGCCGAATATTACTTGGAATGTGAATTGGAACGAAATCGCCAATAGAGAAGACCATTTTACAATTTGGGCCCAAGTTAGAAGCAGAGCCTAAGGTGTAAATTATCGATAGTCCATATCTCGGAAACTATAAGAGATAATGCAATTTGGCAACCGGCAATGTAATTAGCATGCCGAATATTCCTTGGAATGTGAATTGGAACGAAATCGCCAATAGATAAGACCATTTTACAATTTGGGCCCAAGTTAGAAGCAGAGCCTAAGGTGTAAATTATCGATAGTCCATATCTCGGAAACTATAAGAGATAATGCAATTTGGCAACCGGCAATGTAATTAGCATGCCGAATATTACTTGGAATGTGAATTGGAACGAAATCGCCAATAGATAAGGCCATTTTACAATTTGGGCCCAAGTTAGAAGCAGAGCCTAAGGTGTAAATTATTGATAGTCCATATCTCGTAAACTATAAGAGATAATGCAATTTCGCAACCGGCAATGTAATTAGCATGCCGAATATTACTTGGAGTGTGAATTGGAACGAAATCGCCAATAGGTAAGACCATTTTACAATTTGGGCCCAAGTTAGAAGCAGAGCCTAAGGTGTAAATTATCGATAGTCCATATCTCGGAAACTATAAGAGATAATGCAATTTGGCAACCGGCAATGTAATTAGCATGCCGAATATTACTTGGAATGTGAATTGGAACGAAATCGCCAATAGATAAGACCATTTTACAATTTGGGCCCAAGTTAGAAGCAGAGCCTAAGGTGTAAATTATCGATAGTCCATATCTCGTAAACTATAAGAGATAATGCAATTTGGCAACCGGCAATGTAATTAGCATGCCGAATATTACTTGGAATGTGAATTGGAACGAAATCGCCAATAGATAGGACCATTTTACAATTTGGGCCCAAGTTAGAAGCAGAGCCTAAGGTGTAAATTATTGATAGTCCATATCTCGTAAACTATAAGAGATAATGCAATTTCGCAACCGGCAATGTAATTAGCATGCCGAATATTACTTGGAGTGTGAATTGGAACGAAATCGCCTATAGATAAGACCATTTTACAATTTGGGCCCAAGTTAGAAGCAGAGCCTAAGGTGTAAATTATCGATAGTCCATATCTCGGAAACTATAAGAGATAATGCAATTTGGCAACCGGCAATGTAATTAAAATGCCGAATATTACTTGGAATGTGAATTGGAACGAAATCGCCAATAGATAAGACCATTTTACAATTTGGGCCCAAGTTAGAAGCAGAGAGCCTAAGGTGTAAATTATCGATAGTCCATATCTCGGAAACTATAAGAGATAATGCAATTTGGCAACCGGTAATGTAATTAGCATGCCAAATATTACTTGGAATGTGAATTGGAACGAAATCGCCAATAGATAAGTCCATTTTACAATTTGGACCCAAGTTAGAAGCAGAGCCTAAGGTGTAAATTATCGATAGTCCATATCTCGGAAACTATAAGAGATAATGCAATTTGGCAACCGGCAATTTAATTAGCATGCCGAATATTACTTGGAATGTGAATTGGAACGAAATCGCCAATAGATAAGACCATTTTACAATTTGGGCCCAAGTTAGAAGCAGAGCCTAAGATGTAAATTATTGATAGTCCATATCTCGGAAACTATAAGAGATAATGCAATTTCGCAACCGGCAATGTAATTAGCATGCCGAATATTACTTGGAGTGTGAATTGGAACGAAATCGCCAATAGATAAGACCATTTTACAATTTGGGCCCAAGTTAGAAGCAGAGCCTAAGGTGTAAATTATCGATAGTCCATATCTCGGAAACTATAAGAGATAATGCAATTTGGCAACCGGCAATGTAATTAGCATGCCGAATATTACTTGGAATGTGAATTGGAACGAAATCGCCAATAGATAAGACCATTTTACAATTTGGGCCAAAGTTAGAAGCAGAGCCTAAGGTGTAAATTATCGATAGTCCATATCTCGGAAACTATAAGAGATAATGCAATTTGGCAACCGGCAATGTAATTAGCATGCCGAATATTACTTGGAATGTGAATTGGAACGAAATCGCCAATAGATAAGACCATTTTACAATTTGGACCCAAGTTAGAAGCAGAGCCTAAGGTGTAAATTATCGATAGTCCATATCTCGGAAACTATAAGAGATAATGCAATTTGGCAACCGGCAATGTAATTAGCATGCCGAATATTACTTGGAATGTGAATTGGAACGAAATCGCCAATAGAGAAGACCATTTTACAATTTGGGCCCAAGTTAGAAGCAGAGCCTAAGGTGTAAATTATCGATAGTCCATATCTCGGAAACTATAAGAGATAATGCAATTTGGCAACCGGCAATGTAATTAGCATGCCGAGTATTACTTGGAATATGAATTGGAACGAAATCGCCAATAGATAAGACCATTTTACAATTTGGGCCCAAGTTAGAAGCAGAGCCCAAGGTGTAAATTATCGATAGTCCATATCTCGGAAACTATAAGAGATAATGCAATTTGGCAACCGGCAATGTAATTAGCATGCCGAATATTACTTGGAATGTGAATTGGAACGAAATCGCCAATAGAGAAGACCATTTTACAATTTGGGCCCAAGTTAGAAGCAGAGCCTAAGGTGTAAATTATCGATAGTCCATATCTCGGAAACTATAAGAGATAATGCAATTTGGCAACCGGCAATGTAATTAGCATGCCGAATATTCCTGGGAATGTGAATTGGAACGAAATCGCCAATAGATAAGACCATTTTACAATTTGGGCCCAAGTTAGAAGCAGAGCCAAAGGTGTAAATTATCGATAGTCCATATCTCGGAAACTATAAGAGATAATGCAATTTGGCAACCGGCAATGTAATTAGCATGCCGAATATTACTTGGAATGTGAATTGGAACGAAATCGCCAATAGATAAGACCATTTTACAATTTGGACCCAAGTTAGAAGCAGAGCCTAAGGTGTAAATTATCGATAGTCCATATCTCGGAAACTATAAGAGATAATGCAATTTGGCAACCGGCAATGTAATTAGCATGCCGAATACTACTTGGAATGTGAATTGGAACGAAATCGCCAATAGGTAAGACCATTTTACAATTTGGGCCCAAGTTAGAAGCAGAGCCTAAGGTGTAAATTATCGATAGTCCATATCTCGGAAACTATAAGAGATAATTCAATTTGGCAACCGGCAATGTAATTAGCATGCCGAATATCACTTGGAATGTGAATTGGAATGAAATCGCCAATAGATAAGACCATTTTACAATTTGGGCCCAAGTTAGAAGCAGAGCCTAAGGTGTAAATTATCGATAGTCCATATCTCGGAAACTATAAGAGATAATGCAATTTGGCAACCGGCAATGTAATTAGCATTCCGAATATTACTTGGAATGTGAATTGGAACGAAATCGCCAATAGATAAGACCATTTTACAATTTGGGCCCAAGTTAGAAGCAGAGCCTAAGGTGTAAACTATCGATAGTCCATATCTCGGAAACTATAAGAGATAATGCAATTTGGCAACCGGCAATGTAATTAGCATGCCGAATACTACTTGGAATGTGAATTGGAACGAAATCGCCAATAGGTAAGACCATTTTACAATTTGGGATCAAGTTAGAAGCAGAGCCTAAGGTGTAAATTATCGATAGTCCATATCTCGGAAACTATAAGAGTTAATTCAATTTGGCAACCGGCAATGTAATTAGCATGCCGAATATTACTTGGAATGTGAATTGGAACGAAATCGCAAATAGATAAGACCATTTTACAATTTGGGCCCAAGTTAGAAGCAGAGCCTAAGGTGTAAATTATCGATAGTCCATATCTCGGAAACTATAAGAGATAATGCAATTTGACAACCGGCAATGTAATTAGCATGCCGAATATTACTTGGAATGTGAATTGGAACGAAATCGCCAATAGATAAGACCATTTTACAATTTGGGCCCAAGTTAGAAGCAGAGCCTAAGGTGTAAATTATCGATAGTCCATATCTCGGAAACTATAAGAGATAATGCAATTTGGCAACCGGCAATGTAATTAGCATGCCGAATATTAATTGGAATGTGAATTGGAACGAAATCGCCAATAGATAAGACCATTTTACAATTTGGGCCCAAGTTAGAAGCAGAGCCTAAGGTGTAAATTATCGATAGTCCATATCTCGGAAACTATAAGAGATAATGCAATTTGGCAACCGGCAATGTAATTAGCATGCCGAATATTACTTGGAATGTGAATTGGAACGAAATTGCCAATAGATAAGACCATTTTTCAATTTGGGCCCAAGTTAGAAGCAGAGCCTAAGGTGTAAATTATCGATAGTCCATATCTCGGAAACTATAAGAGATAATGCAATTTGGCAACCGGCAATGTAATTAGCATGCCGAATATTACTTGGAATGTGAATTGGAACGAAATCGCCAATAGATAAGACCATTTTACAATTTGGACCCAAGTTAGAAGCAGAGCCTAAGGTGTAAATTATCGATAGTCCATATCTCGGAAACTATAAGATATAATGCAATTTGGCAACCGGCAATGTAATTAGCATGCCGAATATTACTTGGAGTGTGAATTGGAACGAAATCGCCAATAGATAAGACCATTTTACAATTTGGGCCCAAGTTAGAAGCAGAGCCTAAGGTGTAAATTATCGATAGTCCATATCTCGGAAACTATAAGAGATAATGCAATTTGGCAACCGGCAGTGTAATTAGCATGCCGAATATACTTGGAATGTGAATTGGAACGAAATCGCCAATAGATAAGACCATTTTACAATTTGGGCCCAAGTTAGAAGCAGAGCCTAAGGTGTAAATTATCGATAGTCCATATCTCGGAAACTATAAGAGATAATGCAATTTGGCAACCGGCAATGTAATTAGCATGCCGAATATTACTTGGAATGTGAATTGGAACGAAATCGCCAATAGATAAGACCATTTTACAATTTGGACCCAAGTTAGAAGCAGAGCCTAAGGTGTAAATTATCGATAGTCCATATCTCGGAAACTATAAGAGATAATGCAATTTGGCAACCGGCAATGTAATTAGCATGCCGAATATTACTTGGAATGTGAATTGGAACGAAATCGCCAATAGATAAGACCATTTTACAATTTGGGCCCAAGTTAGAAGCAGAGCCTAAGGTGTAAATTATTGATAGTCCATATCTCGGAAACTATAAGAGATAATGCAATTTCGCAAACGGCAATGTAATTAGCATGCCGAATATTACTTGGAGTGTGAATTGGGACGAAATCGCCAATAGATAAGACCATTTTACAATTTGGGCCCAAGTTAGAAGCAGAGCCTAAGGTGTAAATTATCGATAGTCCATATCTCGGAAACTATAAGAGATAATGCAATTTGACAACCGGCAAAGTAATTAGCATGCCGAATATTACTTGGAATGTGAATTGGAACGAAATCGCCAATAGATAAGACCATTTTACAATTTGGGCCCAAGTTAGAAGCAGAGCCTAAGGTGTAAATTATCGATAGTCCATATCTCGGAAACTATAGGAGATAATGCAATTTGGCAACCGGCAATGTAATTAGCATGCCGAATATTAATTGGAATGTGAATTGGAACGAAATCGCCAATAGATAAGACCATTTTACAATTTGGGCCCAAGTTAGAAGCAGAGCCTAAGGTGTAAATTATCGATAGTCCATATCTCGGAAACTATAAGAGATAATGCAATTTGGCAACCGGCAATGTAATTAGCATGCCGAATATTACTTGGAATGTGAATTGGAACGAAATCGCCAATAGGTAAGACCATTTTACAATTTGGGCCCAAGTTAGAAGCAGAGCCTAAGGTGTAAATTATCGATAGTCCATATCTCGGAAACTATAAGAGATAATTCAATTTGGCAACCGGCAATGTAATTAGCATGCCGAATATTACTTGGAATGTGAATTGGAACGAAATCGCCAATAGATAAGACCATTTTACAATTTGGGCCCAAGTTAGAAGCAGAGCCTAAGGTGTAAAATATTGATAGTCCATATCTCGGAAACTATAAGAGATAATGCAATTTGGCAACCGGCAATGTAATTAGCATGCCGAATATTACTTGGAATGTGAATTGGAACGAAATCGCCAATAGAGAAGACCATTTTACAATTTGGGCCCAAGTTAGAAGCAGAGCCTAAGGTGTTAATTATCGATAGTCCATATCTCGGAAACTATAAGAGATAATTCAATTTGGCAACCGGCAATGTAATTAGCATGCCGAATATTACTTGGAATGTGAATTGGAACGAAATCGCCAATAGATAAGACCATTTTACAATTTGGGCCCAAGTTAGAAGCAGAGCCTAAGGTGTAAATTATTGATAGTCCATATCTCGGAAACTATAAGAGATAATGCAATTTGGCAACCGGCAATGTAATTAGCATGCCGAATATTACTTGGAATGTGAATTGGAACGAAATCGCCAATAGGGAAGACCATTTTACAATTTGGGCCCAAGTTAGAAGCAGAGCCTAAGGTATAAATTATCGATAGTCCATATCTCGGAAACTATAAGAGATAATGCAATTTGGCAACCGGCAATGTAATTAGCATGCCGAATATTACTTGGAATGTGAATTGGAACGAAATCGCCAATAGATAAGACCATTTTACAATTTGGGCCCAAGTTAGAAGCAGAGCCTAAGGTGTAAATTATCGATAGTCCATATCTCGGCAACTATAAGAGATAATGCAATTTGGCAACCGGCAATGTAATTAGCATGCCGAATATTACTTGGAATGTGAATTGGAACGAAATCGCCAATAGAGAAGACCATTTTACAATTTGGGCCCAAGTTAGAAGCAGAGCCTAAGGTGTAAATTATCGATAGTCCATATCTCGGAAACTATAAGAGATAATGCAATTTGGCAACCGGCAATGTAATTAGCATGCCGAATATTACTTGGAATGTGAATTGGAACGAAATCGCCAATAGATAAGACCATTTTACAATTTGGGCCCAAGTTAGAAGCAGAGCCTAAGCTGTAAATTATCGATAGTCCATATCTCGGAAACTATAAGAGATAATGCAATTTGGCAACCGGCAATGTAATTAGCATGCCGAATATTACTTGGAATGTGAATTGGAACGAAATCGCCAATAGATAAGACCATTTTACAATTTGGACCGAAGTTAGAAGCAGAGCCTAAGGTGTAAATTATTGATAGTCTATATCTCGGAAACTATAAGAGATAATGCAATTTCGCAACCGGCAATGTAATTAGCATGCCGAATATTACTTGGAGTGTGAATTGGAACGAAATCGCCAATAGATAAGTCCATTTTACAATTTGGGCCCAAGTTAGAAGCAGAGCCTAAGGTGTAAATTATCGATAGTCCATATCTCGGAAACTATAAGAGATAAATCAATTTGGCAACCGGCAATGTAATTAGCATGCCGAATATCACTTGGAATGTGAATTGGAATGAAATCGCCAATAGATAAGACCATTTTACAATTTGGGCCCAAGTTAGAAGCAGAGCCTAAGGTGTAAATTATCGATAGTCCATATCTCGGAAACTATAAGAGATAATGCAATTTGGCAACCTGCAATGTAATTAGCATGCCGAATATTACTTGGAATGTGAATTGGAACGAAATCGCCAACAGATAAGACCATTTTACAATTTGGGCCCAAGTTAGAAGCAGAGCCTAAGGTGTAAATTATCGATAGTCCATATCTCGGAAACTATAAGAGATAATGCAATTTGGCAACCGGCAATGTAATTAGCATGCCGAATACTACTTGGAATGTGAATTGGACCGAAATCGCCAATAGGTAAGACCATTTTACAATTTGGGCACAAGTTAGAAGCAGAGCCTAAGGTGCAAATTATCGATAGTCCATATCTCGGAAACTATAAGAGATAATTCAATTTGGCAACCGGCAATGTAATTAGCATGCCGAATATTACTTGGAATGTGAATTGGAATGAAATCGCCAATAGATAAGACCATTTTACAATTTGGGCCCAAGTTAGAAGCAGAGCCTAAGGTGTAAATTATCGATAGTCCATATCTCGGAAACTATAAGAGATAATGCAATTTGGCAACCGGCAATGTAATTAGCATGCCGAATATTACTTGGAATGTGAATTGGAACGAAATCGCCAATAGATAAGACCATTTTACAATTTGGGCCCAAGTTAAAAGCAGAGCCTAAGGTGTAAATTATCGATAGTCCATATCTCGGCAACTATAAGAGATAATGCAATTTGGCAACCGGCAATGTAATTAGCATGCCGAATATTACTTGGAATGTGAATTGGAACGAAATCGCCAATAGAGAAGACCATTTTACAATTTGGGCCCAAGTTAGAAGCAGAGCCTAAGGTGTAAATTATCGATAGTCCATATCTCGGAAACTATAAGAGATAATGCAATTTGGCAACCGGCAATGTAATTAGCATGCCGAATATTACTTGGAATGTGAATTGGAACGAAATCGCCAATAGATAAGACCATTTTACAATTTGGGCCCAAGTTAGAAGCAGAGCCTAAGGTGTAAATTATCGATAGTCCATATCTCGGAAACTATAAGAGATAATGCAATTTGGCAACCGGCAATGTAATTAGCATGCCGAATATTACTTGGAATGTGAATTGGAACGAAATCGCCAATAGATAAGGCCATTTTACAATTTGGACCCAAGTTAGAAGCAGAGCCTAAGGTGTAAATTATCGATAGTCCATATCTCGGAAACTATAAGAGATAATGCAATTTGACAACCGGCAATGTAATTAGCATGCCGAATATTACTTGGAATGTGAATTGGAACGAAATCGCCAATAGATAAGACCATTTTACAATTTGGGCTCAAGTTAGAAGCAGAGCCTAAGGTGTAAATTATTGATAGTCTATATCTCGGAAACTATAAGAGATAATGCAATTTCGCAACCGGCAATGTAATTAGCAAGCCGAATATTACTTGGAGTGTGAATTGGAACGAAATCGCCAATAGATAAGTCCATTTTACAATTTGGGCCCAAGTTAGAAGCAGAGCCTAAGGTGTAAATTATCGATAGTCCATATCTCGGAAACTATAAGAGATAAATCAATTTGGCAACCGGCAATGTAATTAGCATGCCGAATATCACTTGGAATGTGAATTGGAATGAAATCGCCAATAGATAAGACCATTTTACAATTTGGGCCCAAGTTAGAAGCAGAGCCTAAGGTGTAAATTATCGATAGTCCATATCTCGGAAACTATAAGAGATAATGCAATTTGGCAACCGGCAATGTAATTAGCATGCCGAATATTACTTGGAATGTGAATTGGAACGAAATCGCCAATAGATAAGACCATTTTACAATTTGGGCCCAAGTTAGAAGCAGAGCCTAAGGTGTAAATTATCGATAGTCCATATCTCGGAAACTATAAGAGATAATGCAATTTGGCAACCGGCAATGTAATTAGCATGCCGAATACTACTTGGAATGTGAATTGGAACGAAATCGCCAATAGGTAAGACCATTTTACAATTTGGGCCCAAGTTAGAAGCAGAGCCTAAGGTGTAAATTATCGATAGTCCATATCTCGGAAACTATAAGAGATAATGCAATTTGGCAACCGGCAATGTAATTAGCATGCCGAATATTACTTGGAATGTGAATTGGAACGAAATCGCCAATAGATAAGACCATTTTACAATTTGGGCCCAAGTTAGAAGCAGAGCCTAAGGTGTAAATTATCGATAGTCCATATCTCGGAAACTATAAGAGATAATGCAATTTGGCAACCGGCAATGTAATTAGCATGCCGAATACTACTTGGAATGTGAATTGGAACGAAATCGCCAATAGGTAAGACCATTTTACAATTTGGGCCCAAGTTAGAAGCAGAGCCTAAGGTGTAAATTATCGATAGTCCATATCTCGGAAACTATAAGAGATAATTCAATTTGGCAACCGGCAATGTAATTAGCATGCCGAATATTACTTGGAATGTGAATTGGAACGAAATCGCCAATAGGTAAGACCATTTTACAATTTGGGCCCAAGTTAGAAGCAGAGCCTAAGGTGTAAATTATTGATAGTCCATATCTCGGAAACTATAAGAGATAATGCAATTTGGCGACCGGCAATGTAATTAGCATGCCAAATATTACTTGGAATGTGAATTGGAACGAAATCGCCAATAGAGAAGACCATTTTACAATTTGGGCCCAAGTTAGAAGCAGAGCCTAAGGTGTTAATTATCGATAGTCCATATCTCGGAAACTATAAGAGATAATTCAATTTGGCAACCGGCAATGTAATTAGCATGCCGAATATTACTTGGAATGTGAATTGGAACGAAATCGCCAATAGATAAGACCATTTTACAATTTGGGCCCAAGTTAGAAGCAGAGCCTAAGGTGTAAATTATCGATAGTCCATATCTCGGAAACTATAAGAGATAATGCAATTTGGCAACCGGCAATGTAATTAGCATGCCGAATATTACTTGGAATGTGAATTGGAACGAAATCGCCAATAGATAAGACCATTTTACAATTTGGGCCCAAGTTAGAGGCAGAGCCTAAGGTGTAAATTATCGATAGTCCATATCTCGGCAACTATAAGAGATAATGCAATTTGGCAACCGGCAATGTAATTAGCATGCCGAATATTACTTGGAATGTGAATTGGAACGAAATCGCCAATAGAGAAGACCATTTTACAATTTGGGCCCAAGTTAGAAGCAGAGCCTAAGGTGTAAATTATCGATAGTCCATATCTCGGAAACTATAAGAGATAATGCAATTTGGCAACCGGCAATGTAATTAGCATGCCGAATATTACTTGGAATGTGAATTGGAACGAAATCGCCAATAGATAAGACCATTTTACAATTTGGGCCCAAGTTAGAAGCAGAGCCTAAGGTGTAAATTATCGATAGTCCATATCTCGGAAACTATAAGAGATAATGCAATTTGGCAACCGGCAATGTAATTAGCATGCCGAATATTACTTGGAATGTGAATTGGAACGAAATCGCCAATAGATAAGACCATTTTACAATTTGGACCCAAGTTAGAAGCAGAGCCTAAGGTGTAAATTATCGATAGTCCATATCTCGGAAACTATAAGAGATAATGCAATTTGGCAACCGGCAATGTAATTAGCATGCCGAATATTACTTGGAATGTGAATTGGAACGAAATCGCCAATAGATAAGACCATTTTACAATTTGGGCCCAAGTTAGAAGCAGAGCCTAAGGTGTAAATTATTGATAGTCTATATCTCGGAAACTATAAGAGATAATGCAATTTCGCAACCGGCAATGTAATTAGCAAGCCGAATATTACTTGGAGTGTGAATTGGAACGAAATCGCCAATAGATAAGTCCATTTTACAATTTGGGCCCAAGTTAGAAGCAGAGCCTAAGGTGTAAATTATCGATAGTCCATATCTCGGAAACTATAAGAGATAAATCAATTTGGCAACCGGCAATGTAATTAGCATGCCGAATATCACTTGGAATGTGAATTGGAATGAAATCGCCAATAGATAAGACCATTTTACAATTTGGGCCCAAGTTAGAAGCAGAGCCTAAGGTGTAAATTATCGATAGTCCATATCTCGGAAACTATAAGAGATAATGCAATTTGGCAACCGGCAATGTAATTAGCATGCCGAATATTACTTGGAATGTGAATTGGAACGAAATCGCCAATAGATAAGACCATTTTACAATTTGGGCCCAAGTTAGAAGCAGAGCCTAAGGTGTAAATTATCGATAGTCCATATCTCGGAAACTATAAGAGATAATGCAATTTGGCAACCGGCAATGTAATTAGCATGCCGAATACTACTTGGAATGTGAATTGGAACGAAATCGCCAATAGGTAAGACCATTTTACAATTTGGGCCCAAGTTAGAAGCAGAGCCTAAGGTGTAAATTATCGATAGTCCATATCTCGGAAACTATAAGAGATAATGCAATTTGGCAACCGGCAATGTAATTAGCATGCCGAATATTACTTGGAATGTGAATTGGAACGAAATCGCCAATAGATAAGACCATTTTACAATTTGGGCCCAAGTTAGAAGCAGAGCCTAAGGTGTAAATTATCGATAGTCCATATCTCGGAAACTATAAGAGATAATGCAATTTGGCAACCGGCAATGTAATTAGCATGCCGAATACTACTTGGAATGTGAATTGGAACGAAATCGCCAATAGGTAAGACCATTTTACAATTTGGGCCCAAGTTAGAAGCAGAGCCTAAGGTGTAAATTATCGATAGTCCATATCTCGGAAACTATAAGAGATAATTCAATTTGGCAACCGGCAATGTAATTAGCATGCCGAATATTACTTGGAATGTGAATTGGAACGAAATCGCCAATAGGTAAGACCATTTTACAATTTGGGCCCAAGTTAGAAGCAGAGCCTAAGGTGTAAATTATTGATAGTCCATATCTCGGAAACTATAAGAGATAATGCAATTTGGCGACCGGCAATGTAATTAGCATGCCAAATATTACTTGGAATGTGAATTGGAACGAAATCGCCAATAGAGAAGACCATTTTACAATTTGGGCCCAAGTTAGAAGCAGAGCCTAAGGTGTTAATTATCGATAGTCCATATCTCGGAAACTATAAGAGATAATTCAATTTGGCAACCGGCAATGTAATTAGCATGCCGAATATTACTTGGAATGTGAATTGGAACGAAATCGCCAATAGATAAGACCATTTTACAATTTGGGCCCAAGTTAGAAGCAGAGCCTAAGGTGTAAATTATCGATAGTCCATATCTCGGAAACTATAAGAGATAATGCAATTTGGCAACCGGCAATGTAATTAGCATGCCGAATATTACTTGGAATGTGAATTGGAACGAAATCGCCAATAGATAAGACCATTTTACAATTTGGGCCCAAGTTAGAGGCAGAGCCTAAGGTGTAAATTATCGATAGTCCATATCTCGGCAACTATAAGAGATAATGCAATTTGGCAACCGGCAATGTAATTAGCATGCCGAATATTACTTGGAATGTGAATTGGAACGAAATCGCCAATAGAGAAGACCATTTTACAATTTGGGCCCAAGTTAGAAGCAGAGCCTAAGGTGTAAATTATCGATAGTCCATATCTCGGAAACTATAAGAGATAATGCAATTTGGCAACCGGCAATGTAATTAGCATGCCGAATATTACTTGGAATGTGAATTGGAACGAAATCGCCAATAGATAAGACCATTTTACAATTTGGGCCCAAGTTAGAAGCAGAGCCTAAGGTGTAAATTATCGATAGTCCATATCTCGGAAACTATAAGAGATAATGCAATTTGGCAACCGGCAATGTAATTAGCATGCCGAATATTACTTGGAATGTGAATTGGAACGAAATCGCCAATAGATAAGACCATTTTACAATTTGGACCCAAGTTAGAAGCAGAGCCTAAGGTGTAAATTATCGATAGTCCATATCTCGGAAACTATAAGAGATAATGCAATTTGGCAACCGGCAATGTAATTAGCATGCCGAATATTACTTGGAATGTGAATTGGAACGAAATCGCCAATAGATAAGACCATTTTACAATTTGGGCCCAAGTTAGAAGCAGAGCCTAAGGTGTAAATTATTGATAGTCTATATCTCGGAAACTATAAGAGATAATGCAATTTCGCAACCGGCAATGTAATTAGCAAGCCGAACATTACTTGGAGTGTGAATTGGAACGAAATCGCCAATAGATAAGTCCATTTTACAATTTGGGCCCAAGTTAGAAGCAGAGCCTAAGGTGTAAATTATCGATAGTCCATATCTCGGAAACTATAAGAGATAAATCAATTTGGCAACCGGCAATGTAATTAGCATGCCGAATATCACTTGGAATGTGAATTGGAATGAAATCGCCAATAGATAAGACCATTTTACAATTTGGGCCCAAGTTAGAAGCAGAGCCTAAGGTGTAAATTATCGATAGTCCATATCTCGGAAACTATAAGAGATAATGCATTTTGGCAACCGGCAATGTAATTAGCATGCCGAATATTACTTGGAATGTGAATTGGAACGAAATCGCCAATAGATAAGACCATTTTACAATTTGGGCCCAAGTTAGAAGCAGAGCCTAAGGTGTAAATTATCGATAGTCCATATCTCGGAAACTATAAGAGATAATGCAATTTGACAACCGGCAATGTAATTAGCATGCCGAATACTACTTGGAATGTGAATTGGAACGAAATCGCCAATAGGTAAGACCATTTTACAATTTGGGCCCAAGTTAGAAGCAGAGCCTAAGGTGTAAATTATCGATAGTCCATATCTCGGAAACTATAAGAGATAATTCAATTTGGCAACCGGCAATGTAATTAGCATGCCGAATATTACTTGGAATGTGAATTGGAATGAAATCGCCAATAGATAAGACCATTTTACAATTTGGGCCCAAGTTAGAAGCAGAGCCTAAGGTGTAAATTATCGATAGTCCATATCTCGGAAACTATAAGAGATAATGCAATTTGGCAACCGGCAATGTAATTAGCATGCCGAATATTACTTGGAATGTGAATTGGAACGAAATCGCAAATAGATAAGACCATTTTACAATTTGGGCCCAAGTTAGAAGCAGAGCCTAAGGTGTAAATTATCGATAGTCCATATCTCGGAAACTATAAGAGATAATGCAATTTGACAACCGGCAATGTAATTAGCATGCCGAATATTACTTGGAATGTGAATTGGAACGAAATCGCCAATAGATAAGACCATTTTACAATTTGGGCCCAAGTTAGAAGCAGAGCCTAAGGTGTAAATTATCGATAGTCCATATCTCGGAAACTATAAGAGATAATGCAATTTGGCAACCGGCAATGTAATTAGCATGCCGAATATTAATTGGAATGTGAATTGGAACGAAATCGCCAATAGATAAGGCCATTTTACAATTTGGGCCCAAGTTAGAAGCAGAGCCTAAGGTGTAAATTATCGATAGTCCATATCTCGGAAACTATAAGAGATTATGCAATTTGGCAACCGGCAATGTAATTAGCATGCCGAATATTACTTGGAATGTGAATTGGAACGAAATCGCCAATAGGTAAGACCATTTTACAATTTGGGCCCAAGTTAGAAGCAGAGCCTAAGGTGTAAATTATCGATAGTCCATATCTCGGAAACTATAAGAGATAATTCAATTTGGCAACCGGCAATGTAATTAGCATGCCGAATATTACTTGGAATGTGAATTGGAACGAAATCGCCAATAGATAAGACCATTTTACAATTTGGACCCAAGTTAGAAGCAGAGCCTAAGGTGTAAATTATCGATAGTCCATATCTCGGAAACTATAAGAGATAATGCAATTTGGCAACCGGCAATGTAATTAGCATGCCGAATATTACTTGGAATGTGAATTGGAACGAAATCGCCAATAGATAAGACCATTTTCAATTTGGGCCCAAGTTAGAAGCAGAGCCTAAGGTGTAAATTATTGATAGTCCATATCTCGGAAACTATAAGAGATAATGCAATTTCGCAACCGGCAATGTAATTAGCATGCCGAATATTACTTGGAGTGTGAATTGGAACGAAATCGCCAATAGATAAGACCATTTTACAATTTGGGCCCAAGTTAGAAGCAGAGCCTAAGGTGTAAATTATCGATAGTCCATATCTCGGAAACTATAAGAGATAATGCAATTTGGCAACCGGCAATGTAATTAGCATGCCGAATATTACTTGGAATGTGAATTGGAACGAAATCGCCAATAGATAAGACCATTTTACAATTTGGGCCCAAGTTAGAAGCAGAGCCTAAGGTGTAAATTATTGATAGTCCATATCTCGGAAACTATAAGAGATAATGCAATTTGGCAACCGGCAATGTAATTAGCATGCCGAATACTACTTGGAATGTGAATTGGAACGAAATCGCCAATAGGTAAGACCATTTTACAATTTGGGCCCAAGTTAGAAGCAGAGCCTAAGGTGTAAATTATCGATAGTCCATATCTCGGAAACTATAAGAGATAATGCAATTTGGCAACCGGCAATGTAATTAGCATGCCGAATATTACTTGGAATGTGAATTGGAACGAAATCGCCAATAGATAAGACCATTTTACAATTTGGGCCCAAGTTAGAAGCAGAGCCTAAGGTGTAAATTATCGATAGTCCGTATCTCGGAAACTATAAGAGATAATGCAATTTGGCAACCGGCAATGTAATTAGCATGCCGAATACTACTTGGAATGTGAATTGGAACGAAATCGCCAATAGGTAAGACCATTTTACAATTTGGGCCCAAGTTAGAAGCAGAGCCTAAGGTGTAAATTATCGATAGTCCATATCTCGAAAACTATAAGAGATAATTCAATTTGGCAACCGGCAATGTAATTAGCATGCCGAATATTACTTGGAATGTGAATTGGAATGAAATCGCCAATAGATAAGACCATTTTACAATTTGGGCCCAAGTTAGAAGCAGAGCCTAAGGTGTAAATTATCGATAGTCCATATCTCGGAAACTATAAGAGATAATGCAATTTGGCAACCGGCAATGTAATTAGCATGCCGAATATTACTTGGAATGTGAATTGGAACGAAATCGCAAATAGATAAGACCATTTTACAATTTGGGCCCAAGTTAGAAGCAGAGCCTAAGGTGTAAATTATCGATAGTCCATATCTCGGAAACTATAAGAGATAATGCAATTTGACAACCGGCAATGTAATTAGCATGCCGAATATTACTTGGAATGTGAATTGGAACGAAATCGCCAATAGATAAGACCATTTTACAATTTGGGCCCAAGTTAGAAGCAGAGCCTAAGGTGTAAATTATCGATAGTCCATATCTCGGAAACTATAAGAGATAATGCAATTTGGCAACCGGCAATGTAATTAGCATGCCGAATATTAATTGGAATGTGAATTGGAACGAAATCGCCAATAGATAAGGCCATTTTACAATTTGGGCCCAAGTTAGAAACAGAGCCTAAGGTGTAAATTATCGATAGTCCATATCTCGGAAACTATAAGAGATTATGCAATTTGGCAACCGGCAATGTAATTAGCATGCCGAATATTACTTGGAATGTGAATTGGAACGAAATCGCCAATAGGTAAGACCATTTTACAATTTGGGCCCAAGTTAGAAGCAGAGCCTAAGGTGTAAATTATCGATAGTCCATATCTCGGAAACTATAAGAGATAATTCAATTTGGCAACCGGCAATGTAATTAGCATGCCGAATATTACTTGGAATGTGAATTGGAACGAAATCGCCAATAGATAAGACCATTTTACAATTTGGGCCCAAGTTAGAAGCAGAGCCTAAGGTGTAAATTATCGATAGTCCATATCTCGGAAACTATAAGAGATAATGCAATTTGGCAACCGGCAATGTAATTAGCATGCCGAATATTACTTGGAATGTGAATTGGAATGAAATCGCCAATAGATAAGACCATTTTACAATTTGGGCCCAAGTTAGAAGCAGAGCCTAAGGTGTAAATTATCGATAGTCCATATCTCGGAAACTATAAGAGATAATGCAATTTGGCAACCGGCAATGTAATTAGCATGCCGAATATTACTTGGAATGTGAATTGGAACGAAATCGCAAATAGATAAGACCATTTTACAATTTGGGCCCAAGTTAGAAGCAGAGCCTAAGGTGTAAATTATCGATAGTCCATATCTCGGAAACTATAAGAGATAATGCAATTTGACAACCGGCAATGTAATTAGCATGCCGAATATTACTTGGAATGTGAATTGGAACGAAATCGCCAATAGATAAGACCATTTTACAATTTGGGCCCAAGTTAGAAGCAGAGCCTAAGGTGTAAATTATCGATAGTCCATATCTCGGAAACTATAAGAGATAATGCAATTTGGCAACCGGCAATGTAATTAGCATGCCGAATATTAATTGGAATGTGAATTGGAACGAAATCGCCAATAGATAAGGCCATTTTACAATTTGGGCCCAAGTTAGAAACAGAGCCTAAGGTGTAAATTATCGATAGTCCATATCTCGGAAACTATAAGAGATTATGCAATTTGGCAACCGGCAATGTAATTAGCATGCCGAATATTACTTGGAATGTGAATTGGAACGAAATCGCCAATAGGTAAGACCATTTTACAATTTGGGCCCAAGTTAGAAGCAGAGCCTAAGGTGTAAATTATCGATAGTCCATATCTCGGAAACTATAAGAGATAATTCAATTTGGCAACCGGCAATGTAATTAGCATGCCGAATATTACTTGGAATGTGAATTGGAACGAAATCGCCAATAGATAAGACCATTTTACAATTTGGGCCCAAGTTAGAAGCAGAGCCTAAGGTGTAAATTATCGATAGTCCATATCTCGGAAACTATAAGAGATAATGCAATTTGGCAACCGGCAATGTAATTAGCATGCCGAATATTACTTGGAATGTGAATTGGAACGAAATCGCCAATAGATAAGACCATTTTACAATTTGGGCCCAAGTTAGAAGCAGAGCCTAAGGTGTAAATTATTGATAGTCCATATCTCGGAAACTATAAGAGATAATGCAATTTCGCAACCGGCAATGTAATTAGCATGCCGAATATTACTTGGAGTGTGAATTGGAACGAAATCGCCAATAGATAAGACCATTTTACAATTTGGGCCCAAGTTAGAAGCAGAGCCTAAGGTGTAAATTATCGATAGTCCATATCTCGGAAACTATAAGAGATAATGCAATTTGGCAACCGGCAATGTAATTAGCATGCCGAATATTACTTGGAATGTGAATTGGAACGAAATCGCCAATAGATAAGACCATTTTACAATTTGGGCCCAAGTTAGAAGCAGAGCCTAAGGTGTAAATTATTGATAGTCCATATCTCGGAAACTATAAGAGATAATGCAATTTGGCAACCGGCAATGTAATTAGCATGCCGAATACTACTTGGAATGTGAATTGGAACGAAATCGCCAATAGGTAAGACCATTTTACAATTTGGGCCCAAGTTAGAAGCAGAGCCTAAGGTGTAAATTATCGATAGTCCATATCTCGGAAACTATAAGAGATAATTCAATTTGGCAACCGGCAATGTAATTAGCATGCCGAATATTACTTGGAATGTGAATTGGAATGAAATCGCCAATAGATAAGACCATTTTACAATTTGGGCCCAAGTTAGAAGCAGAGCCTAAGGTGTAAATTATCGATAGTCCATATCTCGGAAACTATAAGAGATAATGCAATTTGGCAACCGGCAATGTAATTAGCATGCCGAATATTACTTGGAATGTGAATTGGAACGTAATCGCAAATAGATAAGACCATTTTACAATTTGGGCCCAAGTTAGAAGCAGAGCCTAAGGTGTAAATTATCGATAGTCCATATCTCGGAAACTATAAGAGATAATGCAATTTGACAACCGGCAAAGTAATTAGCATGCCGAATATTACTTGGAATGTGAATTGGAACGAAATCGCCAATAGATAAGACCATTTTACAATTTGGGCCCAAGTTAGAAGCAGAGCCTAAGGTGTAAATTATCGATAGTCCATATCTCGGAAACTATAAGAGATAATGCAATTTGGCAACCGGCAATGTAATTAGCATGCCGAATATTAATTGGAATGTGAATTGGAACGAAATCGCCAATAGATAAGACCATTTTACAATTTGGGCCCAAGTTAGAAGCAGAGCCTAAGGTGTAAATTATCGATAGTCCATATCTCGGAAACTATAAGAGATAATGCAATTTGGCAACCGGCAATGTAATTAGCATGCCGAATATTACTTGGAATGTGAATTGGAACGAAATCGCCAATAGGTAAGACCATTTTACAATTTGGGCCCAAGTTAGAAGCAGAGCCTAAGGTGTAAATTATCGATAGTCCATATCTCGGAAACTATAAGAGATAATTCAATTTGGCAACCGGCAATGTAATTAGCATGCCGAATATTACTTGGAATGTGAATTGGAACGAAATCGCCAATAGATAAGACCATTTTACAATTTGGGCCCAAGTTAGAAGCAGAGCCTAAGGTGTAAATTATTGATAGTCCATATCTCGGAAACTATAAGAGATAATGCAATTTGGCAACCGGCAATGTAATTAGCATGCCGAATATTACTTGGAATGTGAATTGGAACGAAATCGCCAATAGAGAAGACCATTTTACAATTTGGGCCCAAGTTAGAAGCAGAGCCTAAGGTGTAAATTATCGATAGTCCATATCTCGGAAACTATAAGAGATAATGCAATTTGGCAACCGGCAATGTAATTAGCATGCCGAATATTACTTGGAATGTGAATTGGAACGAAATCGCCAATAGATAAGACCATTTTACAATTTGGGCCCAAGTTAGAAGCAGAGCCTAAGGTGTAAATTATCGATAGTCCATATCTCGGAAACTATAAGAGATAATGCAATTTGGCAACCGGCAATGTAATTAGCATGCCGAATACTACTTGGAATGTGAATTGGAACGAAATCGCCAATAGGTAAGACCATTTTACAATTTGGGCCCAAGTTAGAAGCAGAGCCTAAGGTGTAAATTATCGATAGTCCATATCTCGGAAACTATAAGAGATAATTCAATTTGGCAACCGGCAATGTAATTAGCATGCCGAATATTACTTGGAATGTGAATTGGAATGAAATCGCCAATAGATAAGACCATTTTACAATTTGGGCCCAAGTTAGAAGCAGAGCCTAAGGTGTAAATTATCGATAGTCCATATCTCGGAAACTATAAGAGATAATGCAATTTGACAACCGGCAATGTAATTAGCATGCCGAATATTACTTGGAATGTGAATTGGAACGAAATCGCCAATAGATAAGACCATTTTACAATTTGGGCCCAAGTTAGAAGCAGAGCCTAAGGTGTAAATTATCGATAGTCCATATCTCGGAAACTATAAGAGATAATGCAATTTGGCAACCGGCAATGTAATTAGCATGCCGAATATTACTTGGAATGTGAATTGGAACGAAATCGCCAATAGGTAAGACCATTTTACAATTTGGGCCCAAGTTAGAAGCAGAGCCTAAGGTGTAAATTATCGATAGTCCATATCTCGGAAACTATAAGAGATAATTCAATTTGGCAACCGGCAATGTAACTAGCATGCCGAATATTACTTGGAATGTGAATTGGAACGAAATCGCCAATAGATAAGACCATTTTACAATTTGGGCCCAAGTTAGAAGCAGAGCCTAAGGTGTAAATTATTGATAGTCCATATCTCGGAAACTATAAGAGATAATGCAATTTGGCGACCGGCAATGTAATTAGCATGCCGAATATTACTTGGAATGTGAATTGGAACGAAATCGCCAATAGAGAAGACCATTTTACAATTTGGGCCCAAGTTAGAAGCAGAGCCTAAGGTGTTAATTATCGATAGTCCATATCTCGGAAACTATAAGAGATAATTCAATTTGGCAACCGGCAATGTAATTAGCATGCCGAATATTACTTGGAATGTGAATTGGAACGAAATCGCCAATAGATAAGACCATTTTACAATTTGGGCCCAAGTTAGAAGCAGAGCCTAAGGTGTAAATTATTGATAGTCCATATCTCGGAAACTATAAGAGATAATGCAATTTGGCAACCGGCAATGTAATTAGCATGCCGAATATTACTTGGAATGTGAATTGGAACGAAATCGCCAATAGAGAAGTCCATTTTACAATTTGGGCCCAAGTTAGAAGCAGAGCCTAAGGTGTAAATTATCGATAGTCCATATCTCGGAAACTATAAGAGATAATGCAATTTGGCAACCGGCAATGTAATTAGCATGCCGAATATTACTTGGAATGTGAATTGGAACGAAATCGCCAATAGATAAGACCATTTTACAATTTGGGCCCAAGTTAGAAGCAGAGCCTAAGGTGTAAATTATTGATAGTCCATATCTCGGAAACTATAAGAGGTAATGCAATTTGGCAACCGGCAATGTAATTAGCATGCCGAATATTACTTGGAATGTGAATTGGAACGAAATCGCCAATAGAGAAGACCATTTTACAATTTGGGCCCAAGTTAGAAGCAGAGCCTAAGGTGTAAATTATCGATAGTCCATATCTCGGAAACTATAAGAGATAATGCAATTTGGCAACCGGCAATGTAATTAGCATGCCGAATATTACTTGGAATGTGAATTGGAACGAAATCGCCAATAGATAAGACCATTTTACAATTTGGGCCCAAGTTAGAAGCAGAGCCTAAGGTGTAAATTATCGATAGTCCATATCTCGGAAACTATAAGAGATAATGCAATTTGGCAACCGGCAATGTAATTAGCATGCCGAATATTACTTGGAATGTGAATTGGAACGAAATCGCCAATAGAGAAGACCATTTTACAATTTGGGCCCAAGTTAGAAGCAGAGCCTAAGGTGTAAATTATCGATAGTCCATATCTCGGAAACTATAAGAGATAATGCAATTTGGCAACCGGCAATGTAATTAGCATGCCGAATATTACTTGGAATGTGAATTGGAACGAAATCGCCAATAGATAAGACCATTTTACAATTTGGGCCCAAGTTAGAAGCAGAGCCTAAGGTGTAAATTATCGATAGTCCATATCTCGGAAACTATAAGAGATAATGCAATTTGGCAACCGGCAATGTAATTAGCATGCCGAATACTACTTGGAATGTGAATTGGAACGAAATCGCCAATAGGTAAGACCATTTTACAATTTGGGCCCAAGTTAGAAGCAGAGCCTAAGGTGTAAATTATCGATAGTCCATATCTCGGAAACTATAAGAGATAATGCAATTTGGCAACCGGCAATGTAATTAGCATGCCGAATATTAATTGGAATGTGAATTGGAACGAAATCGCCAATAGATAAGACCATTTTACAATTTGGGCCCAAGTTAGAAGCAGAGCCTAAGGTGTAAATTATCGATAGTCCATATCTCGGAAACTATAAGAGATAATGCAATTTGGCAACCGGCAATGTAATTAGCATGCCGAATATTACTTGGAATGTGAATTGGAACGAAATCGCCAATAGGTAAGACCATTTTACAATTTGGGCCCAAGTTAGAAGCAGAGCCTAAGGTGTAAATTATCGATAGTCCATATCTCGGAAACTATAAGAGATAATTCAATTTGGCAACCGGCAATGTAATTAGCATGCCGAATATTACTTGGAATGTGAATTGGAACGAAATCGCCAATAGATAAGACCATTTTACAATTTGGGCCCAAGTTAGAAGCAGAGCCTAAGGTGTAAATTATTGATAGTCCATATCTCGGAAACTATAAGAGATAATGCAATTTGGCGACCGGCAATGTAATTAGCATGCCGAATATTACTTGGAATGTGAATTGGAACGAAATCGCCAATAGAGAAGACCATTTTACAATTTGGGCCCAAGTTAGAAGCAGAGCCTAAGGTGTTAATTATCGATAGTCCATATCTCGGAAACTATAAGAGATAATTCAATTTGGCAACCGGCAATGTAATTAGCATGCCGAATATTACTTGGAATGTGAATTGGAACGAAATCGCCAATAGATAAGACCATTTTACAATTTGGGCCCAAGTTAGAAGCAGAGCCTAAGGTGTAAATTATTGATAGTCCATATCTCGGAAACTATAAGAGATAATGCAATTTGGCAACCGGCAATGTAATTAGCATGCCGAATATTACTTGGAATGTGAATTGGAACGAAATCGCCAATAGAGAAGACCATTTTACAATTTGGGCCCAAGTTAGAAGCAGAGCCTAAGGTGTAAATTATCGATAGTCCATATCTCGGAAACTATAAGAGATAATGCAATTTGGCAACCGGCAATGTAATTAGCATGCCGAATATTACTTGGAATGTGAATTGGAACGAAATCGCCAATAGATAAGACCATTTTACAATTTGGGCCCAAGTTAGAAGCAGAGCCTAAGGTGTAAATTATCGATAGTCCATATCTCGGCAACTATAAGAGATAATGCAATTTGACAACCGGCAATGTAATTAGCATGCCGAATATTACTTGGAATGTGAATTGGAACGAAATCGCCAATAGAGAAGACCATTTTACAATTTGGGCCCAAGTTAGAAGCAGAGCCTAAGGTGTAAATTATCGATAGTCCATATCTCGGAAACTATAAGAGATAATGCAATTTGGCAACCGGCAATGTAATTAGCATGCCGAATATTACTTGGAATGTGAATTGGAACGAAATCGCCAATAGATAAGACCATTTTACAATTTGGGCCCAAGTTAGAAGCAGAGCCTAAGGTGTAAATTATCGATAGTCCATATCTCGGAAACTATAAGAGATAATGCAATTTGGCAACCGGCAATGTAATTAGCATGCCGAATATTACTTGGAATGTGAATTGGAACGAAATCGCCAATAGATAAGGCCATTTTACAATTTGGACCCAAGTTAGAAGCAGAGCCTAAGGTGTAAATTATCGATAGTCCATATCTCGGAAACTATAAGAGATAATGCAATTTGACAACCGGCAATGTAATTAGCATGCCGAATATTACTTGGAATGTGAATTGGAACGAAATCGCCAATAGATAAGACCATTTTACAATTTGGGCTCAAGTTAGAAGCAGAGCCTAAGGTGTAAATTATTGATAGTCTATATCTCGGAAACTATAAGAGATAATGCAATTTCGCAACCGGCAATGTAATTAGCAAGCCGAATATTACTTGGAGTGTGAATTGGAACGAAATCGCCAATAGATAAGTCCATTTTACAATTTGGGCCCAAGTTAGAAGCAGAGCCTAAGGTGTAAATTATCGATAGTCCATATCTCGGAAACTATAAGAGATAAATCAATTTGGCAACCGGCAATGTAATTAGCATGCCGAATATCACTTGGAATGTGAATTGGAATGAAATCGCCAATAGATAAGACCATTTTACAATTTGGGCCCAAGTTAGAAGCAGAGCCTAAGGTGTAAATTATCGATAGTCCATATCTCGGAAACTATAAGAGATAATGCAATTTGGCAACCGGCAATGTAATTAGCATGCCGAATATTACTTGGAATGTGAATTGGAACGAAATCGCCAATAGATAAGACCATTTTACAATTTGGGCCCAAGTTAGAAGCAGAGCCTAAGGTGTAAATTATCGATAGTCCATATCTCGGAAACTATAAGAGATAATGCAATTTGGCAACCGGCAATGTAATTAGCATGCCGAATACTACTTGGAATGTGAATTGGAACGAAATCGCCAATAGGTAAGACCATTTTACAATTTGGGCCCAAGTTAGAAGCAGAGCCTAAGGTGTAAATTATCGATAGTCCATATCTCGGAAACTATAAGAGATAATTCAATTTGGCAACCGGCAATGTAATTAGCATGCCGAATATTACTTGGAATGTGAATTGGAATGAAATCGCCAATAGATAAGACCATTTTACAATTTGGGCCCAAGTTAGAAGCAGAGCCTAAGGTGTAAATTATCGATAGTCCATATCTCGGAAACTATAAGAGATAATGCAATTTGGCAACCGGCAATGTAATTAGCATGCCGAATATTACTTGGAATGTGAATTGGAACGTAATCGCAAATAGATAAGACCATTTTACAATTTGGGCCCATGTTAGAAGCAGAGCCTAAGGTGTAAATTATCGATAGTCCATATCTCGGAAACTATAAGAGATAATGCAATTTGACAACCGGCAATGTAATTAGCATGCCGAATATTACTTGGAATGTGAATTGGAACGAAATCGCCAATAGATAAGACCATTTTACAATTTGGGCCCAAGTTAGAAGCAGAGCCTAAGGTGTAAATTATCGATAGTCCATATCTCGGAAACTATAAGAGATAATGCAATTTGGCAACCGGCAATGTAATTAGCATGCCGAATATTAATTGGAATGTGAATTGGAACGAAATCGCCAATAGATAAGACCATTTTACAATTTGGGCCCAAGTTAGAAGCAGAGCCTAAGGTGTAAATTATCGATAGTCCATATCTCGGAAACTATAAGAGATAATGCAATTTGGCAACCGGCAATGTAATTAGCATGCCGAATATTACTTGGAATGTGAATTGGAACGATATCGCCAATAGGTAAGACCATTTTACAATTTGGGCCCAAGTTAGAAGCAGAGCCTAAGGTGTAAATTATCGATAGTCCATATCTCGGAAACTATAAGAGATAATTCAATTTGGCAACCGGCAATGTAATTAGCATGCCGAATATTACTTGGAATGTGAATTGGAACGAAATCGCCAATAGATAAGACCATTTTACAATTTGGGCCCAAGTTAGAAGCAGAGCCTAAGGTGTAAATTATCGATAGTCCATATCTCGGAAACTATAAGAGATAATGCAATTTGGCAACCGGCAATGTAATTAGCATGCCGAATACTACTTGGAATGTGAATTGGAACGAAATCGCCAATAGGTAAGACCATTTTACAATTTGGGCCCAAGTTAGAAGCAGAGCCTAAGGTGTAAATTATCGATAGTCCATATCTCGGAAACTATAAGAGATAATTCAATTTGGCAACCGGCAATGTAATTAGCATGCCGAATATTACTTGGAATGTGAATTGGAATGAAATCGCCAATAGATAAGACCATTTTACAATTTGGGCCCAAGTTAGAAGCAGAGCCTAAGGTGTAAATTATCGATAGTCCATATCTCGGAAACTATAAGAGATAATGCAATTTGGCAACCGGCAATGTAATTAGCATGCCGAATATTACTTGGAATGTGAATTGGAACGTAATCGCAAATAGATAAGACCATTTTACAATTTGGGCCCATGTTAGAAGCAGAGCCTAAGGTGTAAATTATCGATAGTCCATATCTCGGAAACTATAAGAGATAATGCAATTTGACAACCGGCAATGTAATTAGCATGCCGAATATTACTTGGAATGTGAATTGGAACGAAATCGCCAATAGATAAGACCATTTTACAATTTGGGCCCAAGTTAGAAGCAGAGCCTAAGGTGTAAATTATCGATAGTCCATATCTCGGAAACTATAAGAGATAATGCAATTTGGCAACCGGCAATGTAATTAGCATGCCGAATATTAATTGGAATGTGAATTGGAACGAAATCGCCAATAGATAAGACCATTTTACAATTTGGGCCCAAGTTAGAAGCAGAGCCTAAGGTGTAAATTATCGATAGTCCATATCTCGGAAACTATAAGAGATAATGCAATTTGGCAACCGGCAATGTAATTAGCATGCCGAATATTACTTGGAATGTGAATTGGAACGAAATCGCCAATAGGTAAGACCATTTTACAATTTGGGCCCAAGTTAGAAGCAGAGCCTAAGGTGTAAATTATCGATAGTCCATATCTCGGAAACTATAAGAGATAATTCAATTTGGCAACCGGCAATGTAATTAGCATGCCGAATATTACTTGGAATGTGAATTGGAACGAAATCGCCAATAGATAAGACCATTTTACAATTTGGGCCCAAGTTAGAAGCAGAGCCTAAGGTGTAAATTATTGATAGTCCATATCTCGGAAACTATAAGAGATAATGCAATTTGGCAACCGGCAATGTAATTAGCATGCCGAATATTACTTGGAATGTGAATTGGAACGAAATCGCCAATAGAGAAGACCATTTTACAATTTGGGCCCAAGTTAGATGCAGAGCCTAAGGTGTAAATTATCGATAGTCCATATCTCGGAAACTATAAGAGATAATGCAATTTGGCAACCGGCAATGTAATTAGCATGCCGAATATTACTTGGAATGTGAATTGGAACGAAATCGCCAATAGATAAGACCATTTTACAATTTGGGCCCAAGTTAGAAGCAGAGCCAAAGGTGTAAATTATCGATAGTCCATATCTCGGAAACTATAAGAGATAATGCAATTTGGCAACCGGCAATGTAATTAGCATGACGAATATTACTTGGAATGTGAATTGGAACGAAATCGCCAATAGAGAAGACCATTTTACAATTTGGGCCCAAGTTAGAAGCAGAGCCTAAGGTGTAAATTATCGATAGTCCATATCTCGGAAACTATAAGAGATAATGCAATTTGGCAACCGGCAATGTAATTAGCATGCCGAATATTACTTGGAATGTGAATTGGAACGAAATCGCCAATAGATAAGACCATTTTACAATTTGGGCCCAAGTTAGAAGTAGAGCCTAAGGTGTAAATTATCGATAGTCCATATCTCGGAAACTATAAGAGATAATGCAATTTGGCAACCGGAAATGTAATTAGCATGCCGAATATTACTTGGAATGTGAATTGGAACGAAATCGCCAATAGATAAGACCATTTTACAATTTGGGCCCAAGTTAGAAGCAGAGCCTAAGGTGTAAATTATCGATAGTCCATATCTCGGAAACTATAAGAGATAATGCAATTTGGCAACCGGCAATGTAATTAGCATGCCGAATATTACTTGGAATGTGAATTGGAACGAAATCGCCAATAGATAAGACCATATTACAATTTGGGCCCAAGTTAGAAGCAGAGCCTAAGGTGTAAATTATTGATAGTCCATATCTCGGAAACTATAAGAGATAATGCAATTTGGCAACCGGCAATGTAATTAGCATGCCGAATATTACTTGGAATGTGAATTGGAACGGAATCGCCAATAGATAAGACCATTTTAAAATTTGGGCCCAAGTTAGAAGCAGAGCCTAAGGTGTAAATTATCGATAGTCCATATCTCGGAAACTATAAGAGATAATGCAATTTGGCAACCGGCAATGTAATTAGCATGCCGAATATTACTTGGAATGTGAATTGGAACGAAATCGCCAATAGATAAGACCATTTTACAATTTGGGCCCAAGTTAGAAGCAGAGCTTAAGGTGTAAATTATCGATAGTCCATATCTCGGAAACTATAAGAGATAATGCAATTTGGCAACCGGTAATGTAATTAGCATGCCGAATATTACTTGGAATGTGAATTGTAACGAAATCGCCAATAGATAAGGCCATTTTACAATTTGGGCCCAAGTTAGAAGCAGAGCCTAAGGTGTAAATTATCGATAGTCCATATCTCGGAAACTATAAGAGATAATGCAATTTGGCAACCTGCAATGTAATTAGCATGCCGAATATTATTTGGAATGTGAATTGGAACGAAATCGCCAATAGATAAGACCATTTTACAATTTGGGCCCAAGTTAGAAACAGAGCCTAAGGTGTAAATTATTGATAGTCCATATCTCGGAAACTATAAGAGATAATGCAATTTCGCAACCGGCAATGTAATTAGCATGCCGAATATCACTTGGAATGTGAATTGGGACGAAATCGCCAATAGATAAGACCATTTTACAATTTGGGCCCAAGTTAGAAGCAGAGCCTAAGGTGTAAATTATCGATAGTCCATATCTCGGAAACTATAAGAGATAATGCAATTTGGCAACCGGCAATGTAATTAGCAGGCCGAATATTACTTGGAATGTGAATTGGAACGAAATCGCCAATAGATAAGACGATTTTACAATTTGGGCCCAAGTTAGAAGCAGAGCCTAAGGTGTAAATTATCGATAGTCCATATCTCGGAAACTATAAGAGATAATGCAATTTGGCAACCGGCAATATAATTAGCATGCCGAATATTACTTGGAATGTGAATTGGAACGAAATCGCCAATAGATAAGACCATTTTACAATTTGGGCCCAAGTTAGAAGCAGAGCCTAAGGTGTAAATTATCGATAGTCCATATCTCGGAAACTATAAGAGATAATGCAATTTGGCAACCGGCAATGTAATTAGCATGCCGAATATTACTTGGAATGTGAATTGGAACGGAATCGCCAATAGATAAGACCATTTTAAAATTTGGGCCCAAGTTAGAAGCAGAGCCTAAGGTGTAAATTATCGATAGTCCATATCTCGGAAACTATAAGAGATAATGCAATTTGGCAACCGGCAATGTAATTAGCATGCCGAATATTACTTGGAATGTGAATAAGACCATTTTACAATTTGGGCCCAAGTTAGAAGCAGAGCCTAAGGTGTAAATTATCGATAGTCCATATCTCGGAAACTATAAGAGATAATGCAATTTGGCAACCGGCAATGTAATTAGCATGCCGAATATTACTTGGAATGTGAATTGGAACGAAATCGCCAATAGATAAGACCATTTTACAATTTGGGCCCAAGTTAGAGGCAGAGCCTAAGGTGTAAATTATCGATAGTCCATATCTCGGCAACTATAAGAGATAATGCAATTTGGCAACCGGCAATGTAATTAGCATGCCGAATATTACTTGGAATGTGAATTGGAACGAAATCGCCAATAGAGAAGACCATTTTACAATTTGGGCCCAAGTTAGAAGCAGAGCCTAAGGTGTAAATTATCGATAGTCCATATCTCGGAAACTATAAGAGATAATGCAATTTGGCAACCGGCAATGTAATTAGCATGCCGAATATTACTTGGAATGTGAATTGGAACGAAATCGCCAATAGATAAGACCATTTTACAATTTGGGCCCAAGTTAGAAGCAGAGCCTAAGGTGTAAATTATCGATAGTCCATATCTCGGAAACTATAAGAGATAATGCAATTTGGCAACCGGCAATGTAATTAGCATGCCGAATATTACTTGGAATGTGAATTGGAACGAAATCGCCAATAGATAAGACCATTTTACAATTTGGACCCAAGTTAGAAGCAGAGCCTAAGGTGTAAATTATCGATAGTCCATATCTCGGAAACTATAAGAGATAATGCAATTTGGCAACCGGCAATGTAATTAGCATGCCGAATATTACTTGGAATGTGAATTGGAACGAAATCGCCAATAGATAAGACCATTTTACAATTTGGGCCCAAGTTAGAAGCAGAGCCTAAGGTGTAAATTATTGATAGTCTATATCTCGGAAACTATAAGAGATAATGCAATTTCGCAACCGGCAATGTAATTAGCAAGCCGAATATTACTTGGAGTGTGAATTGGAACGAAATCGCCAATAGATAAGTCCATTTTACAATTTGGGCCCAAGTTAGAAGCAGAGCCTAAGGTGTAAATTATCGATAGTCCATATCTCGGAAACTATAAGAGATAAATCAATTTGGCAACCGGCAATGTAATTAGCATGCCGAATATCACTTGGAATGTGAATTGGAATGAAATCGCCAATAGATAAGACCATTTTACAATTTGGGCCCAAGTTAGAAGCAGAGCCTAAGGTGTAAATTATCGATAGTCCATATCTCGGAAACTATAAGAGATAATGCATTTTGGCAACCGGCAATATAATTAGCATGCCGAATATTACTTGGAATGTGAATTGGAACGAAATCGCCAATAGATAAGACCATTTTACAATTTGGGCCCAAGTTAGAAGCAGAGCCTAAGGTGTAAATTATCGATAGTCCATATCTCGGAAACTATAAGAGATAATGCAATTTGGCAACCGGCAATGTAATTAGCATGCCGAATACTACTTGGAATGTGAATTGGAACGAAATCGCCAATAGGTAAGACCATTTTACAATTTGGGCCCAAGTTAGAAGCAGAGCCTAAGGTGTAAATTATCGATAGTCCATATCTCGGAAACTATAAGAGATAATTCAATTTGGCAACCGGCAATGTAATTAGCATGCCGAATATTACTTGGAATGTGAATTGGAATGAAATCGCCAATAGATAAGACCATTTTACAATTTGGGCCCAAGTTAGAAGCAGAGCCTAAGGTGTAAATTATCGATAGTCCATATCTCGGAAACTATAAGAGATAATGCAATTTGGCAACCGGCAATGTAATTAGCATGCCGAATATTACTTGGAATGTGAATTGGAACGAAATCGCAAATAGATAAGACCATTTTACAATTTGGGCCCAAGTTAGAAGCAGAGCCTAAGGTGTAAATTATCGATAGTCCATATCTCGGAAACTATAAGAGATAATGCAATTTGACAACCGGCAATGTAATTAGCATGCCGAATATTACTTGGAATGTGAATTGGAACGAAATCGCCAATAGATAAGACCATTTTACAATTTGGGCCCAAGTTAGAAGCAGAGCCTAAGGTGTAAATTATCGATAGTCCATATCTCGGAAACTATAAGAGATAATGCAATTTGGCAACCGGCAATGTAATTAGCATGCCGAATATTAATTGGAATGTGAATTGGAACGAAATCGCCAATAGATAAGGCCATTTTACAATTTGGGCCCAAGTTAGAAGCAGAGCCTAAGGTGTAAATTATCGATAGTCCATATCTCGGAAACTATAAGAGATTATGCAATTTGGCAACCGGCAATGTAATTAGCATGCCGAATATTACTTGGAATGTGAATTGGAACGAAATCGCCAATAGGTAAGACCATTTTACAATTTGGGCCCAAGTTAGAAGCAGAGCCTAAGGTGTAAATTATCGATAGTCCATATCTCGGAAACTATAAGAGATAATTCAATTTGGCAACCGGCAATGTAATTAGCATGCCGAATATTACTTGGAATGTGAATTGGAACGAAATCGCCAATAGATAAGACCATTTTACAATTTGGGCCCAAGTTAGAAGCAGAGCCTAAGGTGTAAATTATCGATAGTCCATATCTCGGAAACTATAAGAGATAATGCAATTTGGCAACCGGCAATGTAATTAGCATGCCGAATATTACTTGGAATGTGAATTGGAACGAAATCGCCAATAGATAAGACCATTTTCAATTTGGGCCCAAGTTAGAAGCAGAGCCTAAGGTGTAAATTATTGATAGTCCATATCTCGGAAACTATAAGAGATAATGCAATTTCGCAACCGGCAATGTAATTAGCATGCCGAATATTACTTGGAGTGTGAATTGGAACGAAATCGCCAATAGATAAGACCATTTTACAATTTGGGCCCAAGTTAGAAGCAGAGCCTAAGGTGTAAATTATCGATAGTCCATATCTCGGAAACTATAAGAGATAATGCAATTTGGCAACCGGCATTGTAATTAGCATGCCGAATATTACTTGGAATGTAAATTGGAACGAAATCGCCAATAGATAAGACCATTTTACAATTTGGGCCCAAGTTAGAAGCAGAGCCTAAGGTGTAAATTATTGATAGTCCATATCTCGGAAACTATAAGAGATAATGCAATTTGGCAACCGGCAATGTAATTAGCATGCCGAATACTACTTGGAATGTGAATTGGAACGAAATCGCCAATAGGTAAGACCATTTTACAATTTGGGCCCAAGTTAGAAGCAGAGCCTAAGGTGTAAATTATCGATAGTCCATATCTCGGAAACTATAAGAGATAATGCAATTTGGCAACCGGCAATGTAATTAGCATGCCGAATATTACTTGGAATGTGAATTGGAACGAAATCGCCAATAGATAAGACCATTTTACAATTTGGGCCCAAGTTAGAAGCAGAGCCTAAGGTGTAAATTATCGATAGTCCGTATCTCGGAAACTATAAGAGATAATGCAATTTGGCAACCGGCAATGTAATTAGCATGCCGAATACTACTTGGAATGTGAATTGGAACGAAATCGCCAATAGGTAAGACCATTTTACAATTTGGGCCCAAGTTAGAAGCAGAGCCTAAGGTGTAAATTATCGATAGTCCATATCTCGGAAACTATAAGAGATAATTCAATTTGGCAACCGGCAATGTAATTAGCATGCCGAATATTACTTGGAATGTGAATTGGAATGAAATCGCCAATAGATAAGACCATTTTACAATTTGGGCCCAAGTTAGAAGCAGAGCCTAAGGTGTAAATTATCGATAGTCCATATCTCGGAAACTATAAGAGATAATGCAATTTGGCAACCGGCAATGTAATTAGCATGCCGAATATTACTTGGAATGTGAATTGGAACGAAATCGCAAATAGATAAGATCATTTTACAATTTGGGCCCAAGTTAGAAGCAGAGCCTAAGGTGTAAATTATCGATAGTCCATATCTCGGAAACTATAAGAGATAATGCAATTTGACAACCGGCAATGTAATTAGCATGCCGAATATTACTTGGAATGTGAATTGGAACGAAATCGCCAATAGATAAGACCATTTTACAATTTGGGCCCAAGTTAGAAGCAGAGCCTAAGGTGTAAATTATCGATAGTCCATATCTCGGAAACTATAAGAGATAATGCAATTTGGCAACCGGCAATGTAATTAGCATGCCGAATATTAATTGGAATGTGAATTGGAACGAAATCGCCAATAGATAAGGCCATTTTACAATTTGGGCCCAAGTTAGAAACAGAGCCTAAGGTGTAAATTATCGATAGTCCATATCTCGGAAACTATAAGAGATTATGCAATTTGGCAACCGGCAATGTAATTAGCATGCCGAATATTACTTGGAATGTGAATTGGAACGAAATCGCCAATAGGTAAGACCATTTTACAATTTGGGCCCAAGTTAGAAGCAGAGCCTAAGGTGTAAATTATCGATAGTCCATATCTCGGAAACTATAAGAGATAATTCAATTTGGCAACCGGCAATGTAATTAGCATGCCGAATATTACTTGGAATGTGAATTGGAACGAAATCGCCAATAGATAAGACCATTTTACAATTTGGGCCCAAGTTAGAAGCAGAGCCTAAGGTGTAAATTATTGATAGTCCATATCTCGGAAACTATAAGAGATAATGCAATTTGGCAACCGGCAATGTAATTAGCATGCCGAATATTACTTGGAATGTGAATTGGAACGAAATCGCCAATAGAGAAGACCATTTTACAATTTGGGCCCAAGTTAGAAGCAGAGCCTAAGGTGTAAATTATCGATAGTCCATATCTCGGAAACTATAAGAGATAATGCAATTTGGCAACCGGCAATGTAATTAGCATGCCGAATATTACTTGGAATGTGAATTGGAACGAAATCGCCAATAGATAAGACCATTTTACAATTTGGGCCCAAGTTAGAAGCAGAGCCTAAGGTGTAAATTATCGATAGTCCATATCTCGGAAACTATAAGAGATAATGCAATTTGGCAACCGGCAATGTAATTAGCATGCCGAATACTACTTGGAATGTGAATTGGAACGAAATCGCCAATAGGTAAGACCATTTTACAATTTGGGCCCAAGTTAGAAGCAGAGCCTAAGGTGTAAATTATCGATAGTCCATATCTCGGAAACTATAAGAGATAATTCAATTTGGCAACCGGCAATGTAATTAGCATGCCGAATATTACTTGGAATGTGAATTGGAATGAAATCGCCAATAGATAAGACCATTTTACAATTTGGGCCCAAGTTAGAAGCAGAGCCTAAGGTGTAAATTATCGATAGTCCATATCTCGGAAACTATAAGAGATAATGCAATTTGACAACCGGCAATGTAATTAGCATGCCGAATATTACTTGGATTGTGAATTGGAACGAAATCGCCAATAGATAAGACCATTTTACAATTTGGGCCCAAGTTAGAAGCAGAGCCTAAGGTGTAAATTATCGATAGTCCATATCTCGGAAACTATAAGAGATAATGCAATTTGGCAACCGGCAATGTAATTAGCATGCCGAATATTAATTGGAATGTGAATTGGAACGAAATCGCCAATAGATAAGACCATTTTACAATTTGGGCCCAAGTTAGAAGCAGAGCCTAAGGTGTAAATTATCGATAGTCCATATCTCGGAAACTATAAGAGATAATGCAATTTGGCAACCGGCAATGTAATTAGCATGCCGAATATTACTTGGAATGTGAATTGGAACGAAATCGCCAATAGGTAAGACCATTTTACAATTTGGGCCCAAGTTAGAAGCAGAGCCTAAGGTGTAAATTATCGATAGTCCATATCTCGGAAACTATAAGAGATAATTCAATTTGGCAACCGGCAATGTAATTAGCATGCCGAATATTACTTGGAATGTGAATTGGAACGAAATCGCCAATAGATAAGACCATTTTACAATTTGGGCCCAAGTTAGAAGCAGAGCCTAAGGTGTAAATTATTGATAGTCCATATCTCGGAAACTATAAGAGATAATGCAATTTGGCGACCGGCAATGTAATTAGCATGCCGAATATTACTTGGAATGTGAATTGGAACGAAATCGCCAATAGAGAAGACCATTTTACAATTTGGGCCCAAGTTAGAAGCAGAGCCTAAGGTGTTAATTATCGATAGTCCATATCTCGGAAACTATAAGAGATAATTCAATTTGGCAACCGGCAATGTAATTAGCATGCCGAATATTACTTGGAATGTGAATTGGAACGAAATCGCCAATAGATAAGACCATTTTACAATTTGGGCCCAAGTTAGAAGCAGAGCCTAAGGTGTAAATTATTGATAGTCCATATCTCGGAAACTATAAGAGATAATGCAATTTGGCAACCGGCAATGTAATTAGCATGCCGAATATTACTTGGAATGTGAATTGGAACGAAATCGCCAATAGAGAAGACCATTTTACAATTTGGGCCCAAGTTAGAAGCAGAGCCTAAGGTGTAAATTATCGATAGTCCATATCTCGGAAACTATAAGAGATAATGCAATTTGGCAACCGGCAATGTAATTAGCATGCCGAATATTACTTGGAATGTGAATTGGAACGAAATCGCCAATAGATAAGACCATTTTACAATTTGGGCCCAAGTTAGAAGCAGAGCCTAAGGTGTAAATTATCGATAGTCCATATCTCGGCAACTATAAGATATAATGCAATTTGACAACCGGCAATGTAATTAGCATGCCGAATATTACTTGGAATGTGAATTGGAACGAAATCGCCAATAGAGAAGACCATTTTACAATTTGGGCCCAAGTTAGAAGCAGAGCCTAAGGTGTAAATTATCGATAGTCCATATCTCGGAAACTATAAGAGATAATGCAATTTGGCAACCGGCAATGTAATTAGCATGCCGAATATTACTTGGAATGTGAATTGGAACGAAATCGCCAATAGATAAGACCATTTTACAATTTGGGCACAAGTTAGAAGCAGAGCCTAAGGTGTAAATTATCGATAGTCCATATCTCGGAAACTATAAGAGATAATGCAATTTGGCAACCGGCAATGTAATTAGCATGCCGAATATTACTTGGAATGTGAATTGGAACGAAATCGCCAATAGATAAGGCCATTTTACAATTTGGACCCAAGTTAGAAGCAGAGCCTAAGGTGTAAATTATCGATAGTCCATATCTCGGAAACTATAAGAGATAATGCAATTTGACAACCGGCAATGTAATTAGCATGCCGAATATTACTTGGAATGTGAATTGGAACGAAATCGCCCATAGATAAGACCATTTTACAATTTGGGCTCAAGTTAGAAGCAGAGCCTAAGGTGTAAATTATTGATAGTCTATATCTCGGAAACTATAAGAGATAATGCAATTTCGCAACCGGCAATGTAATTAGCAAGCCGAATATTACTTGGAGTGTGAATTGGAACGAAATCGCCAATAGATAAGTCCATTTTACAATTTGGGCCCAAGTTAGAAGCAGAGCCTAAGGTGTAAATTATCGATAGTCCATATCTCGGAAACTATAAGAGATAAATCAATTTGGCAACCGGCAATGTAATTAGCATGCCGAATATCACTTGGAATGTGAATTGGAATGAAATCGCCAATAGATAAGACCATTTTACAATTTGGGCCCAAGTTAGAAGCAGAGCCTAAGGTGTAAATTATCGATAGTCCATATCTCGGAAACTATAAGAGATAATGCAATTTGGCAACCGGCAATGTAATTAGCATGCCGAATATTACTTGGAATGTGAATTGGAACGAAATCGCCAATAGATAAGACCATTTTACAATTTGGGCCCAAGTTAGAAGCAGAGCCTAAGGTGTAAATTATCGATAGTCCATATCTCGGAAACTATAAGAGATAATGCAATTTGGCAACCGGCAATGTAATTAGCATGCCGAATACTACTTGGAATGTGAATTGGAACGAAATCGCCAATAGGTAAGACCATTTTACAATTTGGGCCCAAGTTAGAAGCAGAGCCTAAGGTGTAAATTATCGATAGTCCATATCTCGGAAACTATAAGAGATAATTCAATTTGGCAACCGGCAATGTAATTAGCATGCCGAATATTACTTGGAATGTGAATTGGAATGAAATCGCCAATAGATAAGACCATTTTACAATTTGGGCCCAAGTTAGAAGCAGAGCCTAAGGTGTAAATTATCGATAGTCCATATCTCGGAAACTATAAGAGATAATGCAATTTGGCAACCGGCAATGTAATTAGCATGCCGAATATTACTTGGAATGTGAATTGGAACGTAATCGCAAATAGATAAGACCATTTTACAATTTGGGCCCATGTTAGAAGCAGAGCCTAAGGTGTAAATTATCGATAGTCCATATCTCGGAAACTATAAGAGATAATGCAATTTGACAACCGGCAATGTAATTAGCATGCCGAATATTACTTGGAATGTGAATTGGAACGAAATCGCCAATAGATAAGACCATTTTACAATTTGGGCCCAAGTTAGAAGCAGAGCCTAAGGTGTAAATTATCGATAGTCCATATCTCGGAAACTATAAGACATAATGCAATTTGGCAACCGGCAATGTAATTAGCATGCCGAATATTAATTGGAATGTGAATTGGAACGAAATCGCCAATAGATAAGACCATTTTACAATTTGGGCCCAAGTTAGAAGCAGAGCCTAAGGTGTAAATTATCGATAGTCCATATCTCGGAAACTATAAGAGATAATGCAATTTGGCAACCGGCAATGTAATTAGCATGCCGAATATTACTTGGAATGTGAAATGGAACGAAATCGCCAATAGGTAAGACCATTTTACAATTTGGGCCCAAGTTAGAAGCAGAGCCTAAGGTGTAAATTATCGATAGTCCATATCTCGGAAACTATAAGAGATAATTCAATTTGGCAACCGGCAATGTAATTAGCATGCCGAATATTACTTGGAATGTGAATTGGAACGAAATCGCCAATAGATAAGACCATTTTACAATTTGGGCCCAAGTTAGAAGCAGAGCCTAAGGTGTAAATTATCGATAGTCCATATCTCGGAAACTATAAGAGATAATGCAATTTGGCAACCGGCAATGTAATTAGCATGCCGAATACTACTTGGAATGTGAATTGGAACGAAATCGCCAATAGGTAAGACCATTTTACAATTTGGGCCCAAGTTAGAAGCAGAGCCTAAGGTGTAAATTATCGATAGTCCATATCTCGGAAACTATAAGAGATAATTCAATTTGGCAACCGGCAATGTAATTAGCATGCCGAATATTACTTGGAATGTGAATTGGAATGAAATCGCCAATAGATAAGACCATTTTACAATTTGGGCCCAAGTTAGAAGCTGAGCCTAAGGTGTAAATTATCGATAGTCCATATCTCGGAAACTATAAGAGATAATGCAATTTGGCAACCGGCAATGTAATTAGCATGCCGAATATTACTTGGAATGTGAATTGGAACGTAATCGCAAATAGATAAGACCATTTTACAATTTGGGCCCATGTTAGAAGCAGAGCCTAAGGTGTAAATTATCGATAGTCCATATCTCGGAAACTATAAGAGATAATGCAATTTGACAACCGGCAATGTAATTAGCATGCCGAATATTACTTGGAATGTGAATTGGAACGAAATCGCCAATAGATAAGACCATTTTACAATTTGGGCCCAAGTTAGAAGCAGAGCCTAAGGTGTAAATTATCGATAGTCCATATCTCGGAAACTATAAGCGATAATGCAATTTGGCAACCGGCAATGTAATTAGCATGCCGAATATTAATTGGAATGTGAATTGGAACGAAATCGCCAATAGATAAGACCATTTTACAATTTGGGCCCAAGTTAGAAGCAGAGCCTAAGGTGTAAATTATCGATAGTCCATATCTCGGAAACTATAAGAGATAATGCAATTTGGCAACCGGCAATGTAATTAGCATGCCGAATATTACTTGGAATGTGAATTGGAACGAAATCGCCAATAGGTAAGACCATTTTACAATTTGGGCCCAAGTTAGAAGCAGAGCCTAAGGTGTAAATTATCGATAGTCCATATCTCGGCAACTATAAGATATAATGCAATTTGACAACCGGCAATGTAATTAGCATGCCGAATATTACTTGGAATGTGAATTGGAACGAAATCGCCAATAGAGAAGACCATTTTACAATTTGGGCCCAAGTTAGAAGCAGAGCCTAAGGTGTAAATTATCGATAGTCCATATCTCGGAAACTATAAGAGATAATGCAATTTGGCAACCGGCAATGTAATTAGCATGCCGAATATTACTTGGAATGTGAATTGGAACGAAATCGCCAATAGATAAGACCATTTTACAATTTGGGCACAAGTTAGAAGCAGAGCCTAAGGTGTAAATTATCGATAGTCCATATCTCGGAAACTATAAGAGATAATGCAATTTGGCAACCGGCAATGTAATTAGCATGCCGAATATTACTTGGAATGTGAATTGGAACGAAATCGCCAATAGATAAGGCCATTTTACAATTTGGACCCAAGTTAGAAGCAGAGCCTAAGGTGTAAATTATCGATAGTCCATATCTCGGAAACTATAAGAGATAATGCAATTTGACAACCGGCAATGTAATTAGCATGCCGAATATTACTTGGAATGTGAATTGGAACGAAATCGCCCATAGATAAGACCATTTTACAATTTGGGCTCAAGTTAGAAGCAGAGCCTAAGGTGTAAATTATTGATAGTCTATATCTCGGAAACTATAAGAGATAATGCAATTTCGCAACCGGCAATGTAATTAGCAAGCCGAATATTACTTGGAGTGTGAATTGGAACGAAATCGCCAATAGATAAGTCCATTTTACAATTTGGGCCCAAGTTAGAAGCAGAGCCTAAGGTGTAAATTATCGATAGTCCATATCTCGGAAACTATAAGAGATAAATCAATTTGGCAACCGGCAATGTAATTAGCATGCCGAATATCACTTGGAATGTGAATTGGAATGAAATCGCCAATAGATAAGACCATTTTACAATTTGGGCCCAAGTTAGAAGCAGAGCCTAAGGTGTAAATTATCGATAGTCCATATCTCGGAAACTATAAGAGATAATGCAATTTGGCAACCGGCAATGTAATTAGCATGCCGAATATTACTTGGAATGTGAATTGGAACGAAATCGCCAATAGATAAGACCATTTTACAATTTGGGCCCAAGTTAGAAGCAGAGCCTAAGGTGTAAATTATCGATAGTCCATATCTCGGAAACTATAAGAGATAATGCAATTTGGCAACCGGCAATGTAATTAGCATGCCGAATACTACTTGGAATGTGAATTGGAACGAAATCGCCAATAGGTAAGACCATTTTACAATTTGGGCCCAAGTTAGAAGCAGAGCCTAAGGTGTAAATTATCGATAGTCCATATCTCGGAAACTATAAGAGATAATTCAATTTGGCAACCGGCAATGTAATTAGCATGCCGAATATTACTTGGAATGTGAATTGGAATGAAATCGCCAATAGATAAGACCATTTTACAATTTGGGCCCAAGTTAGAAGCAGAGCCTAAGGTGTAAATTATCGATAGTCCATATCTCGGAAACTATAAGAGATAATGCAATTTGGCAACCGGCAATGTAATTAGCATGCCGAATATTACTTGGAATGTGAATTGGAACGTAATCGCAAATAGATAAGACCATTTTACAATTTGGGCCCATGTTAGAAGCAGAGCCTAAGGTGTAAATTATCGATAGTCCATATCTCGGAAACTATAAGAGATAATGCAATTTGACAACCGGCAATGTAATTAGCATGCCGAATATTACTTGGAATGTGAATTGGAACGAAATCGCCAATAGATAAGACCATTTTACAATTTGGGCCCAAGTTAGAAGCAGAGCCTAAGGTGTAAATTATCGATAGTCCATATCTCGGAAACTATAAGACATAATGCAATTTGGCAACCGGCAATGTAATTAGCATGCCGAATATTAATTGGAATGTGAATTGGAACGAAATCGCCAATAGATAAGACCATTTTACAATTTGGGCCCAAGTTAGAAGCAGAGCCTAAGGTGTAAATTATCGATAGTCCATATCTCGGAAACTATAAGAGATAATGCAATTTGGCAACCGGCAATGTAATTAGCATGCCGAATATTACTTGGAATGTGAAATGGAACGAAATCGCCAATAGGTAAGACCATTTTACAATTTGGGCCCAAGTTAGAAGCAGAGCCTAAGGTGTAAATTATCGATAGTCCATATCTCGGAAACTATAAGAGATAATTCAATTTGGCAACCGGCAATGTAATTAGCATGCCGAATATTACTTGGAATGTGAATTGGAACGAAATCGCCAATAGATAAGACCATTTTACAATTTGGGCCCAAGTTAGAAGCAGAGCCTAAGGTGTAAATTATCGATAGTCCATATCTCGGAAACTATAAGAGATAATGCAATTTGGCAACCGGCAATGTAATTAGCATGCCGAATACTACTTGGAATGTGAATTGGAACGAAATCGCCAATAGGTAAGACCATTTTACAATTTGGGCCCAAGTTAGAAGCAGAGCCTAAGGTGTAAATTATCGATAGTCCATATCTCGGAAACTATAAGAGATAATTCAATTTGGCAACCGGCAATGTAATTAGCATGCCGAATATTACTTGGAATGTGAATTGGAATGAAATCGCCAATAGATAAGACCATTTTACAATTTGGGCCCAAGTTAGAAGCTGAGCCTAAGGTGTAAATTATCGATAGTCCATATCTCGGAAACTATAAGAGATAATGCAATTTGGCAACCGGCAATGTAATTAGCATGCCGAATATTACTTGGAATGTGAATTGGAACGTAATCGCAAATAGATAAGACCATTTTACAATTTGGGCCCATGTTAGAAGCAGAGCCTAAGGTGTAAATTATCGATAGTCCATATCTCGGAAACTATAAGAGATAATGCAATTTGACAACCGGCAATGTAATTAGCATGCCGAATATTACTTGGAATGTGAATTGGAACGAAATCGCCAATAGATAAGACCATTTTACAATTTGGGCCCAAGTTAGAAGCAGAGCCTAAGGTGTAAATTATCGATAGTCCATATCTCGGAAACTATAAGCGATAATGCAATTTGGCAACCGGCAATGTAATTAGCATGCCGAATATTAATTGGAATGTGAATTGGAACGAAATCGCCAATAGATAAGACCATTTTACAATTTGGGCCCAAGTTAGAAGCAGAGCCTAAGGTGTAAATTATCGATAGTCCATATCTCGGAAACTATAAGAGATAATGCAATTTGGCAACCGGCAATGTAATTACCATGCCGAATATTACTTGGAATGTGAATTGGAACGAAATCGCCAATAGGTAAGACCATTTTACAATTTGGGCCCAAGTTAGAAGCAGAGCCTAAGGTGTAAATTATCGATAGTCCATATCTCGGAAACTATAAGAGATAATTCAATTTGGCAACCGGCAATGTAATTAGCATGCCGAATATTACTTGGAATGTGAATTGGAACGAAATCGCCAATAGATAAGACCATTTTACATTTTGGGCCCAAGTTAGAAGCAGAGCCTAAGGTGTAAATTATTGATAGTCCATATCTCGGAAACTATAAGAGATAATGCAATTTGGCAACCGGCAATGTAATTAGCATGCCGAATATTACTTGGAATGTGAATTGGAACGAAATCGCCAATAGAGAAGACCATTTTACAATTTGGGCCCAAGTTAGATGCAGAGCCTAAGGTGTAAATTATCGATAGTCCATATCTCGGAAACTATAAGAGATAATGCAATTTGGCAACCGGCAATGTAATTAGCATGCCGAATATTACTTGGAATGTGAATTGGAACGAAATCGCCAATAGATAAGACCATTTTACAATTTGGGCCCAAGTTAGAAGCAGAGCCAAAGGTGTAAATTATCGATAGTCCATATCTCGGAAACTATAAGAGATAATGCAATTTGGCAACCGGCAATGTAATTAGCATGACGAATATTACTTGGAATGTGAATTGGAACGAAATCGCCAATAGAGAAGACCATTTTACAATTTGGGCCCAAGTTAGAAGCAGAGCCTAAGGTGTAAATTATCGATAGTCCATATCTCGGAAACTATAAGAGATAATGCAATTTGGCAACCGGCAATGTAATTAGCATGCCGAATATTACTTGGAATGTGAATTGGAACGAAATCGCCAATAGATAAGACCATTTTACAATTTGGGCCCAAGTTAGAAGTAGAGCCTAAGGTGTAAATTATCGATAGTCCATATCTCGGAAACTATAAGAGATAATGCAATTTGGCAACCGGAAATGTAATTAGCATGCCGAATATTACTTGGAATGTGAATTGGAACGAAATCGCCAATAGATAAGACCATTTTACAATTTGGGCCCAAGTTAGAAGCAGAGCCTAAGGTGTAAATTATCGATAGTCCATATCTCGGAAACTATAAGAGATAATGCAATTTGGCAACCGGCAATGTAATTAGCATGCCGAATATTACTTGGAATGTGAATTGGAACGAAATCGCCAATAGATAAGACCATATTACAATTTGGGCCCAAGTTAGAAGCAGAGCCTAAGGTGTAAATTATTGATAGTCCATATCTCGGAAACTATAAGAGATAATGCAATTTGGCAACCGGCAATGTAATTAGCATGCCGAATATTACTTGGAATGTGAATTGGAACGGAATCGCCAATAGATAAGACCATTTTAAAATTTGGGCCCAAGTTAGAAGCAGAGCCTAAGGTGTAAATTATCGATAGTCCATATCTCGGAAACTATAAGAGATAATGCAATTTGGCAACCGGCAATGTAATTAGCATGCCGAATATTACTTGGAATGTGAATTGGAACGAAATCGCCAATAGATAAGACCATTTTACAATTTGGGCCCAAGTTAGAAGCAGAGCTTAAGGTGTAAATTATCGATAGTCCATATCTCGGAAACTATAAGAGATAATGCAATTTGGCAACCGGTAATGTAATTAGCATGCCGAATATTACTTGGAATGTGAATTGTAACGAAATCGCCAATAGATAAGGCCATTTTACAATTTGGGCCCAAGTTAGAAGCAGAGCCTAAGGTGTAAATTATCGATAGTCCATATCTCGGAAACTATAAGAGATAATGCAATTTGGCAACCTGCAATGTAATTAGCACGCCGAATATTATTTGGAATGTGAATTGGAACGAAATCGCCAATAGATAAGACCATTTTACAATTTGGGCCCAAGTTAGAAACAGAGCCTAAGGTGTAAATTATTGATAGTCCATATCTCGGAAACTATAAGAGATAATGCAATTTCGCAACCGGCAATGTAATTAGCATGCCGAATATCACTTGGAATGTGAATTGGGACGAAATCGCCAATAGATAAGACCATTTTACAATTTGGGCCCAAGTTAGAAGCAGAGCCTAAGGTGTAAATTATCGATAGTCCATATCTCGGAAACTATAAGAGATAATGCAATTTGGCAACCGGCAATGTAATTAGCAGGCCGAATATTACTTGGAATGTGAATTGGAACGAAATCGCCAATAGATAAGACGATTTTACAATTTGGGCCCAAGTTAGAAGCAGAGCCTAAGGTGTAAATTATCGATAGTCCATATCTCGGAAACTATAAGAGATAATGCAATTTGGCAACCGGCAATATAATTAGCATGCCGAATATTACTTGGAATGTGAATTGGAACGAAATCGCCAATAGATAAGACCATTTTACAATTTGGGCCCAAGTTAGAAGCAGAGCCTAAGGTGTAAATTATCGATAGTCCATATCTCGGAAACTATAAGAGATAATGCAATTTGGCAACCGGCAATGTAATTAGCATGCCGAATATTACTTGGAATGTGAATTGGAACGGAATCGCCAATAGATAAGACCATTTTAAAATTTGGGCCCAAGTTAGAAGCAGAGCCTAAGGTGTAAATTATCGATAGTCCATATCTCGGAAACTATAAGAGATAATGCAATTTGGCAACCGGCAATGTAATTAGCATGCCGAATATTACTTGGAATGTGAATTGGAACGAAATCGCCAATAGATAAGACCATTTTACAATTTGGGCCCAAGTTAGAAGCAGAGCTTAAGGTGTAAATTATCGATAGTCCATATCTCGGAAACTATAAGAGATAATGCAATTTGGCAACCGGTAATGTAATTAGCATGCCGAATATTACTTGGAATGTGAATTGGAACGAAATCGCCAATAGATAAGGCCATTTTACAATTTGGGCCCAAGTTAGAAGCAGAGCCTAAGGTGTAAATTATCGATAGTCCATATCTCGGAAACTATAAGAGATAATGCAATTTGGCAACCTGCAATGTAATTAGCACGCCGAATATTATTTGGAATGTGAATTGGAACGAAATCGCCAATAGATAAGACCATTTTACAATTTGGGCCCAAGTTAGAAGCAGAGCCTAAGGTGTAAATAATTGATAGTCCATATCTCGGAAACTATAAGAGATAATGCAATTTCGCAACCGGCAATGTAATTAGCATGCCGAATATCACTTGGAATGTGAATTGGGACGAAATCGCCGATAGATAAGACCATTTTACAATTTGGGCCCAAGTTAGAAGCAGAGCCTAAGGTGTAAATTATCGATAGTCCATATCTCGGAAACTATAAGAGATAATGCAATTTGGCAACCGGCAATGTAATTAGCAGGCCGAATATTACTTGGAATGTGAATTGGAACGAAATCGCCAATAGATAAGACGATTTTACAATTTGGGCCCAAGTTAGAAGCAGAGCCTAAGGTGTAAATTATCGATAGTCCATATCTCGGAAACTATAAGAGATAATGCAATTTGGCAACCGGCAATGTAATTAGCATGCCGAATATTACTTGGAATGTGAATTGGAACGAAATCGCCAATAGATAAGACCATTTTACAATTTGGGCCCAAGTTAGAAGCAGAGCCTAAGGTGTAAATTATCGATAGTCCATATCTCGGAAACTATAAGAGATAATGCAATTTGGCAACCGGCAATGTAATTAGCATGCCGAATATTACTTGGAATGTGAATTGGAACGAAATCGCCAATAGATAAGACCATTTTAAAATTTGGGCCCAAGTTAGAAGCAGAGCCTAAGGTGTAAATTATCGATAGTCCATATCTCGGAAACTATAAGAGATAATGCAATTTGGCAACCGGCAATGTAATTAGCATGCCGAATATTACTTGGAATGTGAATTGGAACGAAATCGCCAATAGAGAAGACCATTTTACAATTTGGGCCCAAGTTAGAAGCAGAGCCTAAGGTGTAAATTATCGATAGTCCATATCTCGGAAACTATAAGAGATAATGCAATTTGGCAAACGGCAATGTAATTAGCATGCCGAATATTACTTGGAATGTGAATTGGAACGAAATCGCCAATAGATAAGACCATTTTACAATTTGGGCCCAAGTTAGAAGCAGAGCCTAAGGTGTAAATTATTGATAGTCCATATCTCGGAAACTATAAGAGATAATGCAATTTCGCAACCGGCAATGTAATTAGCATGCCGAATATTACTTGGAGTGTGAATTGGAACGAAATCGCCAATAGATAAGACCATTTTACAATTTGGGCCCAAGTTAGAAGCAGAGCCTAAGGTGTAAATTATCGATAGTCCATATCTCGGAAACTATAAGAGATAATGCAATTTGGCAACCGGCATTATAATTAGCATGCCGAATATTACTTGGAATGTGAATTGGAACGAAATCGCCAATAGATAAGACCATTTTAAAATTTGGGCCCAAGTTAGAAGCAGAGCCTAAGGTGTAAATTATCGATAGTCCATATCTCGGAAACTATAAGAGATAATGCAATTTGGCAACCGGCAATGTAATTAGCATGCCGAATATTACTTGGAATGTGAATTGGAACGAAATCGCCAATAGATAAGACCATTTTACAATTTGGGCCCAAGTTAGAAGCAGAGCTTAAGGTGTAAATTATCGATAGTCCATATCTCGGAAACTATAAGAGATAATGCAATTTGGCAACCGGTAATGTAATTAGCATGCCGAATATTACTTGGAATGTGAATTGGAACGAAATCGCCAATAGATAAATCCATTTTACAATTTGGGCCCAACTTAGAAGCAGAGCCTAAGGTGTAAATTATCGATAGTCCATATCTCGGAAACTATAAGAGATAATGCAATTTGGCAACCTGCAATGTAATTAGCACGCCGAATATTATTTGGAATGTGAATTGGAACGAAATCGCCAATAGATAAGACCATTTTACAATTTGGGCCCAAGTTAGAAGCAGAGCCTAAGGTGTAAATCATTGATAGTCCATATCTCGGAAACTATAAGAGATAATGCAATTTCGCAACCGGCAATGTAATTAGCATGCCGAATATCACTTGAAATGTGAATTGGGACGAAATCGCCAATAGATAAGACCATTTTACCATTTGGGCCCAAGTTAGAAGCAGAGCCTAAGGTGTAAATTATCGATAGTCCATATCTCGGAAACTATAAGAGATAATGCAATTTGGCAACCGGCAATGTAATTAGCATGCCGAATATTACTTGGAATGTGAATTGGAACGAAATCGCCAATAGATAAGACCATTTTACAATTTGGGCCCAAGTTAGAAGCAGAGCCTAAGGTGTAAATTATCGATAGTCCATATCTCGGAAACTATAAGAGATAATGCAATTTGGCAACCGGCAATGTAATTAGCATGCCGAATATTACTTGGAATGTGAATTGGAACGAAATCGCCAATAGATAAGACCATTTTACAATTTGGGCCCAAGTTAGAAGCAGAGCCTAAGGTGTAAATTATCGATAGTCCATATCTCGGAAACTATAAGAGATAATGCAATTTGGCAACCGGCAATGTAATTAGCATGCCGAATATTACTTGGAATGTGAATTGGAACGAAATCGCCAATAGGTAAGACCATTTTACAATTTGGGCCCAAGTTAGAAGCAGAGCCTAAGATGTAAATTATCGATAGTCCATATCTCGGAAACTATAAGAGATAATTCAATTTGGCAACCGGCAATGTAATTAGCATGCCGGATATTACTTGGAATGTGAATTGGAACGAAATCGCCAATAGATAAGACCATTTTACAATTTGGGCCCAAGTTAGAAGCAGAGCCTAAGGTGTAAATTACCGATAGTCCATATCTCGGAAACTATAAGAGATAATGCAATTTGGCAACCGGCAATGTAATTAGCATGCCGAATATTACTTGGAATGTGAATTGGAACGAAATCGCCAATAGATAAGACGATTTTACAATTTGGGCCCAAGTTAGAAGCAGAGACTAAGGTGTAAATTATCGATAGTCCATATCTCGGAAACTATAAGAGATAATGCAATTTGGCAACCGGCAATGTAATTAGCATGCCGAATATTACTTGGAATGTGAATTGGAACGAAATCGCCAATAGATAAGACCATTTTACAATTTGGGCCCAAGTTAGAAGCAGAGCCTAAGGTGTAAATTATCGATAGTCCATATCTCGGAAACTATAAGAGATAATGCAATTTGGCAACCGGCAATGTAATTAGCATGCCGAATATTACTTGGAATGTGAATTGCAACGAAATCGCCAATAGATAAGACCATTTTACAATTTGGGCCCAAGTTAGAAGCAGAGCCTAAGGTGTAAATTATCGATAGTCCATATCTCGGAAACTATAAGAGATAATGCAATTTGGCAACCGGCAATGTAATTAGCATGCCGAATATTACTTGGAATGTGAATTGGAACGAAATCGCCAATAAATAAGGCCATTTAACAATTTGGGCCCAAGTTAGAAGCAGAGCCTAAGGTGTAAATTATCGATAGTCCATATCTCGGAAACTATAAGAGATAATGCAATTTGGCAACCGGCAATATAATTAGCATGCCGAATATTACTTGGAATGTGAATTGGAACGAAATCGCCAATAGATAAGACCATTTTACAATTTGGGCCCAAGTTAGAAGCAGAGCCTAAGGTGTAAATTATCGATAGTCCATATCTCGGAAACTATAAGAGATAATGCAATTTGGCAACCGGCAATGTAATTAGCATGCCGAATATTACTTGGAATGTGAATTGGAACGAAATCGCCAATAGATAAGACCATTTTACAATTTGGGCCCAAGTTAGAAGCAGAGCCTAAGGTGTAAATTATCGATAGTCCATATCTCGGAAACTATAAGAGATAATGCAATTTGGCAACCGGCAATGTAATTAGCATGCCGAATATTACTTGGAATGTGAATTGGAACGAAATCGCCAATAGATAAGACCATTTTACAATTTGGGCCCACGTTAGAAGCAGAGCCTAAGGTGTAAATTATCGATAGTCCATATCTCGGAAACTATAAGAGATAATGCAATTTGGCAACCGGCAATGTAATTAGCAGGCCGAATATTACTTGGAATGTGAATTGGAACGAAATCGCCAATAGATAAGACGATTTTACAATTTGGGCCCAAGTTAGAAGCAGAGCCTAAGGTGTAAATTATCGATAGTCCATATCTCGGAAACTATAAGAGATAATGCAATTTGGCAACCGGCAATGTAATTAGCATGCCGAATATTACTTGGAATGTGAATTGGAACGAAATCGCCAATAGATAAGACCATTTTACAATTTGGGCCCAAGTTAGAAGCAGAGCCTAAGGTGTAAATCATTGATAGTCCATATCTCGGAAACTATAAGAGATAATGCAATTTCGCAACCGGCAATGTAATTAGCATGCCGAATATCACTTGAAATGTGAATTGGGACGAAATCGCCAATAGATAAGACCATTTTACCATTTGGGCCCAAGTTAGAAGCAGAGCCTAAGGTGTAAATTATCGATAGTCCATATCTGGGAAACTATAAGAGATAATGCAATTTGGCAACCGGCAATGTAATTAGCAGGCCGAATATTACTTGGAATGTGAATTGGAACGAAATCGCCAATAGATAAGACGATTTTACAATTTGGGCCCAAGTTAGAAGCAGAGCCTAAGGTGTAAATTATCGATAGTCCATATCTCGGAAACTATAAGAGATAATGCAATTTGGCAACCGGCAATGTAATTAGCATGCCGAATATTACTTGGAATGTGAATTGGAACGAAATCGCCAATAGATAAGACCATTTTACAATTTGGGCCCAAGTTAGAAGCAGAGCCTAAGGTGTAAATTATCGATAGTCCATATCTCGGAAACTATAAGAGATAATGCAATTTGGCAACCGGCAATGTAATTAGCATGCCGAATATTATTTGGAATGTGAATTGGAACGAAATCGGCAATAGATAAGACCATTTTACAATTTGGGCCCAAGTTAGAAGCAGAGCCTAAGGTGTAAATTATCGATAGTCCATATCTCGGAAACTATAAGAGATAATGCAATTTGGCAACCGGCAATGTAATTAGCATGCCGAATATTACTTGGAATGTGAATTGGAACGAAATCGCCAATAGATAAGACCATTTTACAATTTGGGCCCAAGTTAGAAGCAGAGCCTAAGATGTAAATTATCGATAGTCCATATCTCGGAAACTATAAGAGATAATGCAATTTGGCAACCGGCAATGTAATTAGCATGCCGAATATTACTTGGAATGTGAATTGGAACGAAATCGCCAATAGATAAGAACATTTTACAATATGGGCCCAAGTTAGAAGCAGAGCCTAAGGTGTAAATTATCGATAGTCCATATCTCGGAAACTATAAGAGATAATGCAATTTGGCAACCGGCAATGTAATTAGCATGCCGAATATTACTTGGAATGTGAATTGCAACGAAATCGCCAATAGATAAGACCATTTTACAATTTGGGCCCAAGTTAGAAGCAGAGCCTAAGGTGTAAATTATCGATAGTCCATATCTCGGAAACTATAAGAGATAATGCAATTTGGCAACCGGCAATGTAATTAGCATGCCGAATATTACTTGGAATGTGAATTGGAACGAAATCGCCAATAAATAAGGCCATTTAACAATTTGGGCCCAAGTTAGAAGCAGAGCCTAAGGTGTAAATTATCGATAGTCCATATCTCGGAAACTATAAGAGATAATGCAATTTGGCAACCGGCAATATAATTAGCATGCCGAATATTACTTGGAATGTGAATTGGAACGAAATCGCCAATAGATAAGACCATTTTACAATTTGGGCCCAAGTTAGAAGCAGAGCCTAAGGTGTAAATTATCGATAGTCCATATCTCGGAAACTATAAGAGATAATGCAATTTGGCAACCGGCAATGTAATTAGCATGCCGAATATTACTTGGAATGTGAATTGGAACGAAATCGCCAATAGATAAGACCATTTTACAATTTGGGCCCAAGTTAGAAGCAGAGCCTAAGGTGTAAATTATCGATAGTCCATATCTCGGAAACTATAAGAGATAATGCAATTTGGCAACCGGCAATGTAATTAGCATGCCGAATATTACTTGGAATGTGAATTGGAACGAAATCGCCAATAGATAAGACCATTTTACAATTTGGGCCCAAGTTAGAAGCAGAGCCTAAGGTGTAAATTATCGATAGTCCATATCTCGGAAACTATAAGAGATAATGCAATTTGGCAACCGGCAATGTAATTAGCATGCCGAATATCACTTGGAATGTGAATGGGCACGAAATCGCCAATAGATAAGGCCATTTTACAATTTGGGCCCAAGTTAGAAGCAGAGCCTAAGGTGTAAATTATCGATAGTCCATATCTCGGAAACTATAAGAGATAATGCAATTTGGCAATCGACAATGTAATTAGCATGCCGAATATTACTTGGAATGTGAATTGGAACGAAATCGCCAATACGTAAGACCATTTTACAATTTGGGCCCAAGTTAGAAGCAGAGCCTAAGGTGTAAATTATCGATAGTCCATATCTCGGAAACTATAAGAGATAATTCAATTTGGCAACCGGCAATGTAATTAGCATGCCGGATATTACTTGGAATGTGAATTGGAACGAAATCGCCAATAGATAAGACCATTTTACAATTCGGGCCCAAGTTAGAAGCAGAGCCTAAAGTGTAAATTACCGATAGTCCATATCTCGGAAACTATAAGAGATAATGCAATTTGGCAACCGGCAATGTAATTAGCATGCCGAATATTACTTGGAATGTGAATTGGAACGAAATCGCCAATAGATAAGACCATTTTACAATTTGGGCCCAAGTTAGAAGCAGAGCTTAAGGTGTAAATTATCGATAGTCCATATCTCGGAAACTATAAGAGATAATGCAATTTGGCAACCGGTAATGTAATTAGCATGCCGAATATTACTTGGAATGTGAATTGGAACGAAATCGCCAATAGATAAGGCCATTTTACAATTTGGGCCCAAGTTAGAAGCAGAGCCTAAGGTGTAAATTATCGATAGTCCATATCTCGGAAACTATAAGATATAATGCAATTTGGCAACCTGCAATGTAATTAGCATGCCGAATATTATTTGGAATGTGAATTGGAACGAAATCGCCAATAGATAAGACCATTTTACAATTTGGGCCCAAGTTAGAAGCAGAGCCTAAGGTGTAAATTATCGATAGTCCATATCTCGGAAACTATAAGAGATAATGCAATTTGGCAACCGGCAATGTAATTAGCATGCCGAATATTACTTGGAATGTGAATTGGAACGAAATCGCCAATAGAGAAGACCATTTTACAATTTGGGCCCAAGTTAGAAGCAGAGCCTAAGGTGTAAATTATCGATAGTCCATATCTCGGAAACTATAAGAGATAATGCAATTTGGCAACCGGCAATGTAATTAGCATGCCGAATATTACTTGGAATGTGAATTGGAACGAAATCGCCAATAGATAAGACCATTTTACAATTTGGGCCCAAGTTAGAAGCAGAGCCTAAGGTGTAAATTATCGATAGTCCATATCTCGGAAACTATAAGAGATAATGCAATTTGGCAACCGGCAATGTAATTAGCATGCCGAATATTACTTGGAATGTGAATTGGAACGAAATCGCCAATAGAGAAGACCATTTTACAATTTGGGCCCAAGTTAGAAGCAGAGCCTAAGGTGTAAATTATCGATAGTCCATATCTCGGAAACTATAAGAGATAATGCAATTTGGCAACCGGCAATGTAATTAGCATGCCGAATATTACTTGGAATGTGAATTGGAACGAAATCGCCAATAGATAAGACCATTTTACAATTTGGGCCCAAGTTAGAAGCAGAGCCTAAGGTGTAAATTATCGATAGTCCATATCTCGGAAACTATAAGAGATAATGCAATTTGGCAACCGGCAATGTAATTAGCATGCCGAATATTACTTGGAATGTGAATTGGAACGAAATCGCCAATAGATAAGACCATTTTACAATTTGGGCCCAAGTTAGAAGCAGAGCCTAAGGTGTAAATTATCGATAGTCCATATCTCGGAAACTATAAGAGATAATGGAATTTGGCAACCGGCAATGTAATTAGCATGCCGAATATTACTTGAAATGTGAATTGGAACGAAATCGCCAATAGATAAGACTATTTTACAATTTGGGCCCAAGTTAGAAGCAGAGCCTAAGGTGTAAATTATTGATAGTCCATATCTCGGAAACTATAAGAGATAATGCAATTTCGCAACCGACAATGTAATTAGCATGCCGAATATCACTTGGAATGTGAATTGGGACGAAATCGCCAATAGATAAGACCATTTTACAATTTGGGCCCAAGTTAGAAGCAGAGCCTAAGGTGTAAATTATCGATAGTCCATATCTCGGAAACTAAAAGAGATAATGCAATTTGGCAACCGGCAATGTAATTAGCATGCCGAATATTACTTGGAATGTGAATTGGAACGAAATCGCCAATAGATAAGACCATTTTACAATTTGGGCCCAAGTTAGAAGCAGAGCCTAAGGTGTAAATTATCGATAGTCCATATCTCGGAAACTATAAGAGATAATGCAATTTGGCAACCGGCAATGTAATTAGCATGCCGAATATTACTTGGAATGTGAATTGGAACGAAATCGCCAATAGATAAGACCATTTTACAATTTGGGCCCAAGTTAGAAGCAGAGCCTAAGGTGTAAATTATCGATAGTCCATATCTCGGAAACTATAAGAGATAATGGAATTTGGCAACCGGCAATGTAATTAGCATGCCGAATATTACTTGAAATGTGAATTGGAACGAAATCGCCAATAGATAAGACTATTTTACAATTTGGGCCCAAGTTAGAAGCAGAGCCTAAGGTGTAAATTATTGATAGTCCATATCTCGGAAACTATAAGAGATAATGCAATTTCGCAACCGACAATGTAATTAGCATGCCGAATATCACTTGGAATGTGAATTGGGACGAAATCGCCAATAGATAAGACCATTTTACAATTTGGGCCCAAGTTAGAAGCAGAGCCTAAGGTGTAAATTATCGATAGTCCATATCTCGGAAACTATAAGAGATAATGCAATTTGGCAACCGGCAATGTAATTAGCATGCCGAATATTACTTGGAATGTGAATTGGAACGAAATCGCCAATAGATAAGACCATTTTACAATTTGGGCCCAAGTTAGAAGCAGAGCCTAAGGTGTAAATTATCGATAGTCCATATCTCGGAAACTATAAGAGATAATGCAATTTGGCAACCGGCAATGTAATTAGCATGCCGAATATTACTTGGAATGTGAATTGGAACGAAATCGCCAATAGATAAGACCATTTTACAATTTGGGCCCAAGTTAGAAGCAGAGCCTAAGGTGTAAATTATTGATAGTCCATATCTCGGAAACTATAAGAGATAATGCAATTTCGCAACCGGCAATGTAATTAGCATGCCGAATATTACTTGGAGTGTGAATTGGAACGAAATCGCCAATAGGTAAGACCATTTTACAATTTGGGCCCAAGTTAGAAGCAGAGCCTAAGGTGTAAATTATCGATAGTCCATATCTCGGAAACTATAAGAGATAATGCAATTTGGCAACCGGCAATGTAATTAGCATGCCGAATATTACTTGGAATGTGAATTGGAACGAAATCGCCAATAGATAAGACCATTTTACAATTTGGGCCCAAGTTAGAAGCAGAGCCTAAGGTGTAAATTATCGATAGTCCATATCTCGGAAACTATAAGAGATAATGCAATTTGGCAACCGGCAATGTAATTAGCATGCCGAATATTACTTGGAATGTGAATTTGAACGAAATCGCCAATAGATAAGACCATTTTACAATTTGGGCCCAAGTTAGAAGCAGAGCCTAAGGTGTAAATTATCGATAGTCCATATCTCGGAAACTATAAGAGATAATGCAATTTGGCAACCGGCAATGTAATTAGCATGCCGAATATTACTTGGAATGTGAATTGGAACGAAATCGCCAATAGATAAGGCCATTTTACAATTTGGGCCCAAGTTAGAAGCAGAGCCTAAGGTGTAAATTATTGATAGTCCATATCTCGGAAACTATAAGAGATAATGCAATTTCGAAACCGGCAATGTAATTAGCATGCCGAATATCACTTGGAATGTGAATTGGGACGAAATCGCCAATAGATAAGACCATTTTACAATTTGGGCCCAAGTTAGAAGCAGAGCCTAAGGTGTAAATTATCGATAGTCCATATCTCGGAAACTATAAGAGATAATTCAATTTGGCAACCGGCAATGTAATTAGCATGCCGAATATTACTTGGAATGTGAATTGGAACGAAATCGCCAATAGATAAGACCATTTTACAATTTGGGCCCAAGTTAGAAGCAGAGCCTAAGGTGTAAATTATCGATAGTCCATATCTCGGAAACTATAAGAGATAATGCAATTTGGCAACCGGCAATGTAATTAGCATGCCGAATATTACTTGGAATGTGAATTGGAACGAAATCGCCAATAGATAAGACCATTTTACAATTTGGGCCCAAGTTAGAAGCAGAGCCTAAGGTGTAAATTATCGATAGTCCATATCTCGGAAACTATAAGAGATAATGCAATTTGGCAACCGGCAATGTAATTAGCATGCCGAATATTACTTGGAATGTGAATTGGAACGAAATCGCCAATAGGTAAGGCCATTTTACAATTTGGGCCCAAGTTAGAAGCAGAGCCTAAGGTCTAAATTATCGATAGTCCATATCTCGGAAACTATAAGAGATAATTCAATTTGGCAAACGGCAATGTAATTAGCATGCCGAATATTACTTGGAATGTGAATTGGAACGAAATCGCCAATAGATAAGACCATTTTACAATTTGGGCCCAAGTTAGAAGCAGAGCCTAAGGTGTAAATTATTGATAGTCCATATCTCGGAAACTATAAGAGATAATGCAATTTCGCAACCGGCAATGTAATTAGCATGCCGAATATTACTTGGAGTGTGAATTGGAACGAAATCGCCAATAGGTAAGACCATTTTACAATTTGGGCCCAAGTTAGAAGCAGAGCCTAAGGTGTAAATTATCGATAGTCCATATCTCGGAAACTATAAGAGATAATGCAATTTGGCAACCGGCAATGTAATTAGCATGCCGAATGTTACTTGGAATGTGAATTGGAACGAAATCGCCAATAGATAAGACCATTTTACAATTTGGGCCCAAGTTAGAAGCAGAGCCTAAGGTGTAAATTATCGATAGTCCATATCTCGGAAACTATAAGAGATAATGCAATTTGGCAACCGGCAATGTAATTAGCATGCCGAATATTACTTGGAATGTGAATTTGAACGAAATCGCCAATAGATAAGACCATTTTACAATTTGGGCCCAAGTTAGAAGCAGAGCCTAAGGTGTAAATTATCGATAGTCCATATCTCGGAAACTATAAGAGATAATGCAATTTGGCAACCGGCAATGTAATTAGCATGCCGAATATTACTTGGAATGTGAATTGCAACGAAATCGCCAATAGATAAGACCATTTTACAATTTGGGCCCAAGTTAGAAGCAGAGCCTAAGGTGTAAATTATCGATAGTCCATATCTCGGAAACTATAAGAGATAATGCAATTTGGCAACCGGCAATGTAATTAGCATGCCGAATATTACTTGGAATGTGAATTGGAACGAAATCGCCAATAGATAAGGCCATTTTACAATTTGGGCCCAAGTTAGAAGCAGAGCCTAAGGTGTAAATTATTGATAGTCCATATCTCGGAAACTATAAGAGATAATGCAATTTCGAAACCGGCAATGTAATTAGCATGCCGAATATCACTTGGAATATGAATTGGGACGAAATCGCCAATAGATAAGACCATTTTACAATTTGGGCCCAAGTTAGAAGCAGAGCCTAAGGTGTAAATTATCGATAGTCCATATCTCGGAAACTATAAGAGAGAATTCAATTTGGCAACCGGCAATGTAATTAGCATGCCGAATATTACTTGGAATGTGAATTGGAACGAAATCGCCAATAGATAAGACCATTTTACAATTTGGGCCCAAGTTAGAAGCAGAGCCTAAGGTGTAAATTATCGATAGTCCATATCTCGGAAACTATAAGAGATAATGCAATTTGGCAACCGGCAATGTAATTAGCATGCCGAATATTACTTGGAATGTGAATTGGAACGAAATCGCCAATAGATAAGACCATTTTACAATTTGGGCCCAAGTTAGAAGCAGAGCCTAAGGTGTAAATTATCGATAGTCCATATCTCGGAAACTATAAGAGATAATGCAATTTGGCAACCGGCAATGTAATTAGCACGCCGAATATTACTTGGAATGTGAATTGGAACGAAATCGCCAATAGGTAAGGCCATTTTACAATTTGGGCCCAAGTTAGAAGCAGAGCCTAAGGTCTAAATTATCGATAGTCCATATCTCGGAAACTATAAGAGATAATTCAATTTGGCAAACGGCAATGTAATTAGCATGCCGAATATTACTTGGAATGTGAATTGGAACGAAATCGCCAATAGATAAGACCATTTTACAATTTGGGCCCAAGTTAGAAGCAGAGCCTATGGTGTAAATTATCGATAGTCCATATCTCGGAAACTATAAGAGAAAATGCAATTTGGCAGCCGGCAATGTAATTAGCATGCCGAATATTACTTGGAATGTGAATTGGAACGAAATCGCCAATAGATAAGACCATTTTACAATTTGGGCTCAAGTTAGAAGCAGAGCCTAAGGTGTAAATTATCGATAGTCCATATCTCGGAAACTATAAGAGATAATGCAATTTGGCAACCGGCAATGTAATTAGCATGCCGAATATTACTTGGAATGTGAATTGCAACGAAATCGCCAATAGATAAGACCATTTTACAATTTGGGCCAAAGTTAGAAGCAGAGCCTAAGGTGTAAATTATCGATAGTCCATATCTCGGAAACTATAAGAGATAATGCAATTTGGCAACCGGCAATGTAATTAGCATGCCGAATATTACTTGGAATGTGAATTGGAACGAAATCGCCAATAGATAAGACCATTTTACAATTTGGGCCCAAGTTAGAAGCAGAGCCTAAGGTGTAAATTATTGATAGTCCATATCTCGGAAACTATAAGAGATAATGCAATTTCGAAACCGGCAATGTAATTAGCATGCCGAATATCACTTGGAATGTGAATTGTGACGAAATCGCCAATAGATAAGACCATTTTACAATTTGGGCCCAAGTTAGAAGCAGAGCCTAAGGTGTAAATTATCGATAGTCCATATCTCGGAAACTATAAGAGATAATGCAATTTGGCAACCGGCAATGTAATTAGCATGCCGAATATTACTTGGAATGTGAATTGGAACGAAATCGCCAATAGATAAGACCGTTTTACAATTTGGGCCCAAGTTAGAAGCAGAGCCTAAGGTGTAAATTATCGATAGTCCATATCTCGGAAACTATAAGAGATAATGCAATTTGGCAACCGGCAATGTAATTAGCATGCCGAATATTACTTGGAATGTGAATTGGAACGAAATCGCCAATAGATAAGACCATTTTACAATTTGGGCCCAAGTTAGATGCAGAGCCTAAGGTGTAAATTATCGATAGTCCATATCTCGGAAACTATAAGAGATAATGCAATTTGGCAACCGGCAATGTAATTAGCATGCCGAATATTACTTGGAATGTGAATTGGAACGAAATCGCCAATAGGTAAGACCATTTTACAATTTGGGACCAAGTTAGAAGCAGAGCCTATGGTGTAAATTATCGATAGTCCATATCTCGGAAACTATAAGAGATAATGCAATTTGGCAACCGGCAATGTAATTAGCATGCCGAATATTACTTGGAATGTGAATTGGAACGAAATCGCCAATAGATAAGACCATTTTACAATTTGGGCCCAAGTTAGAAGCAGAGCCTAAGGTGTAAATTATCGATAGTCCATATCTCGGAAACTATAAGTGATAATGCAATTTGGCAACCGGCAATGTAATTAGCATGCCGAATATTACTTGGAATGTGAATTGGAATGAAATCGCCAATAGATAAGACCATTTTACAATTTGGGCCCAAGTTAGAAGCAGAGCCTAAGGTGTAAATTATCGATAGTCCATATCTCGGAAACTATAAGAGATAATGCAATTTGGCAACCGGCAATGTAATTAGCATGCCGAATATTACTTGGAATGTGAATTGGAACGAAATCGCCAATAGATAAGACCATTTTACAATTTGGGCCCAAGTTAGAAGCAGAGCCTAAGGTGTAAATTATCGATAGTCCATATCTCGGAAACTATAAGAGATAATGCAATTTGGCAACCGGCAATGTAATTAGCATGCCGAATATTACTTGGAGTGTGAATTGGAACGAAATCGCCAATATATAAGACCATTTTACAATTTGGGCCCAAGTTAGAAGCAGAGCCTAAGGTGTAAATTATCGATAGTCCATATCTCGGAAACTATAAGAGATAATGCAATTTCGCAACCGGCAATGTAATTAGCATGCCGAATATTACTTGGAATGTGAATTGGAACGAAATCGCCTATAGATAAGACCATTTTACAATTTGGGCCCAAGTTAGAAGCAGAGCCTAAGGTGTAAATTATCGATAGTCCATATCTCGGAAACTATAAGAGATAATGCAATTTCGAAACCGGCAATGTAATTAGCATGCCGAATATCACTTGGAATGTGAATTGGGACGAAATCGCCAATAGATAAGACCATTTTACAATTTGGGCCCAAGTTAGAAGCAGAGCCTAAGGTGTAAATTATCGATAGTCCATATCTCGGAAACTATAAGAGATAATGCAATTTGGCAACCGGCAATGTAATTAGCATGCCGAATATTACTTGGAATGTGAATTGGAACGAAATCGCCAATAGATAAGACCATTTTACAATTTGGGCCCAAGTTAGAAGCAGAGCCTAAGGTGTAAATTATCGATAGTCCATATCTCGGAAACTATAAGAGATAATGCAATTTGGCAACCGGCAATGTAATTAGCATGCCGAATATTACTTGGAATGTGAATTGGAACGAAATCGCCAATAGATAAGACCATTTTACAATTTGGGCCCAAGTTAGAAGCAGAGCCTAAGGTGTAAATTATCGATAGTCCATATCTCGGAAACTATAAGAGATAATGCAATTTGGCAACCGGCAATGTAATTAGCATGCCGAATATTACTTGGAATGTGAATTGGAACGAAATCGCCAATAGGTAAGGCCATTTTACAATTTGGGCCCAAGTTAGAAGCAGAGCCTAAGGTCTAAATTATCGATAGTCCATATCTCGGAAACTATAAGAGATAATTCAATTTGGCAAACGGCAATGTAATTAGCATGCCGAATATTACTTGGAATGTGAATTGGAACGAAATCGCCAATAGATAAGACCATTTTACAATTTGGGCTCAAGTTAGAAGCAGAGCCTAAGGTGTAAATTATCGATAGTCCATATCTCGGAAACTATAAGAGATAATGCAATTTGGCAACCGGCAATGTAATTAGCATGCCGAATATTACTTGGAATGTGAATTGCAACGAAATCGCCAATAGATAAGACCATTTTACAATTTGGGCCCAAGTTAGAAGCAGAGCCTAAGGTGTAAATTATCGATAGTCCATATCTCGGAAACTATAAGAGATAATGCAATTTGGCAACCGGCAATGTAATTAGCATGCCGAATATTACTTGGAATGTGAATTGGAACGAAATCGCCAATAGATAAGACCATTTTACAATTTGGGCCCAAGTTAGAAGCAGAGCCTAAGGTGTAAATTATTGATAGTCCATATCTCGGAAACTATAAGAGATAATGCAATTTCGAAACCGGCAATGTAATTAGCATGCCGAATATCACTTGGAATGTGAATTGGGACGAAATCGCCAATAGATAAGACCATTTTACAATTTGGGCCCAAGTTAGAAGCAGAGCCTAAGGTGTAAATTATCGATAGTCCATATCTCGGAAACTATAAGAGATAATGCAATTTGGCAACCGGCAATGTAATTAGCATGCCGAATATTACTTGGAATGTGAATTGGAACGAAATCGCCAATAGATAAGACCGTTTTACAATTTGGGCCCAAGTTAGAAGCAGAGCCTAAGGTGTAAATTATCGATAGTCCATATCTCGGAAACTATAAGAGATAATGCAATTTGGCAACCGGCAATGTAATTAGCATGCCGAATATTACTTGGAATGTGAATTGCAACGAAATCGCCAATAGATAAGACCATTTTACAATTTGGGCCCAAGTTAGAAGCAGAGCCTAAGGTGTAAATTATCGATAGTCCATATCTCGGAAACTATAAGAGATAATGCAATTTGGCAACCGGCAATGTAATTAGCATGCCGAATATTACTTGGAATGTGAATTGGAACGAAATCGCCAATAGATAAGACCATTTTACAATTTGGGCCCAAGTTAGAAGCAGAGCCTAAGGTGTAAATTATCGATAGTCCATATCTCGGAAACTATAAGAGATAATGCAATTTGGCAACCGGCAATGTAATTAGCATGCCGAATATTACTTGGAATGTGAATTGGAACGAAATCGCCAATAGGTAAGACCATTTTACAATTTGGGACCAAGTTAGAAGCAGAGCCTATGGTGTAAATTATCGATAGTCCATATCTCGGAAACTATAAGAGATAATGCAATTTGGCAACCGGCAATGTAATTAGCATGCCGAATATTACTTGGAATGTGAATTGGAACGAAATCGCCAATAGATAAGACCATTTTACAATTTGGGCCCAAGTTAGAAGCAGAGCCTAAAGTGTAAATTATCGATAGTCCATATCTCGGAAACTATAAGTGATAATGCAATTTGGCAACCGGCAATGTAATTAGCATGCCGAATATTACTTGGAATGTGAATTGGAACGAAATCGCCAATAGATAAGACCATTTTACAATTTGGGCCCAAGTTAGAAGCAGAGCCTAAGGTGTAAATTATCGATAGTCCATATCTCGGAAACTATAAGAGATAATGCAATTTGGCAACCGGCAATGTAATTAGCATGCCGAATATTACTTGGAATGTGAATTGGAACGAAATCGCCAATAGATAAGACCATTTTACAATTTGGGCCCAAGTTAGAAGCAGATCCTAAGGTGTAAATTATCGATAGTCCATATCTCGGAAACTATAAGAGATAATGCAATTTGGCAACCGGCAATGTAATTAGCATGCCGAATATTACTTGGAGTGTGAATTGGAACGAAATCGCCAATATATAAGACCATTTTACAATTTGGGCCCAAGTTAGAAGCAGAGCCTAAGGTGTAAATTATCGATAGTCCATATCTCGGAAACTATAAGAGATAATGCAATTTCGCAACCGGCAATGTAATTAGCATGCCGAATATTACTTGGAGTGTGAATTGGAACGAAATCGCCTATAGATAAGACCATTTTACAATTTGGGCCCAAGTTAGAAGCAGAGCCTAAGGTGTAAATTATCGATAGTCCATATCTCGGAAACTGTAAGAGATAATGCAATTTGGCAACCGGCAATGTAATTAGCATGCCGAATATTATTTGGAATGTGAATTGGAACGAAATCGCCAATAGATAAGTCCATTTTACAATTTGGGCCCAAGTTAGAAGCAGAGCCTAAGGTGTAAATTATCGATAGTCCATATCTCGGAAACTATAAGAGATAATGCAATTTGGCAACCGGCAATGTAATTAGCATGCCGAATATTACTTGGAATGTGAATTGGAACGAAATCGCCAATAGATAAGACCATTTTACAATTTGGGCCCAAGTTAGAAGCAGAGCCTAAGGTGTAAATTATCGATAGTCCATATCTCGGAAACTATAAGAGATAATGCAATTTGGCAACCGGCAATGTAATTAGCATGCCGAATATTACTTGGAATGTGAATTGGAACGAAATCGCCAATAGATAAGGCCATTTTACAATTTGGGCCCAAGTTAGAAGCAGAGCCTAAGGTGTAAATTATTGATAGTCCATATCTCGGAAACTATAAGAGATAATGCAATTTCGAAACCGGCAATGTAATTAGCATGCCGAATATCACTTGGAATGTGAATTGGGACGAAATCGCCAATAGATAAGACCATTTTACAATTTGGGCCCAAGTTAGAAGCAGAGCCTAAGGTGTAAATTATCGATAGTCCATATCTCGGAAACTATAAGAGATAATGCAATTTGGCAACCGGCAATGTAATTAGCATGCCGAATATTACTTGGAATGTGAATTGGAACGAAATCGCCAATAGATAAGGCCATTTTACAATTTGGGCCCAAGTTAGAAGCAGAGCCTAAGGTGTAAATTATTGATAGTCCATATCTCGGAAACTATAAGAGATAATGCAATTTCGAAACCGGCAATGTAATTAGCATGCCGAATATCACTTGGAATGTGAATTGGGACGAAATCGCCAATAGATAAGACCATTTTACAATTTGGGCTCAAGTTAGAAGCAGAGCCTAAGGTGTAAATTATCGATAGTCCATATCTCGGAAACTATAAGAGATAATGCAATTTGGCAACCGGCAATGTAATTAGCATGCCGAATATTACTTGGAATGTGAATTGCAACGAAATCGCCAATAGATAAGACCATTTTACAATTTGGGCCCAAGTTAGAAGCAGAGCCTAAGGTGTAAATTATCGATAGTCCATATCTCGGAAACTATAAGAGATAATGCAATTTGGCAACCGGCAATGTAATTAGCATGCCGAATATTACTTGGAATGTGAATTGGAACGAAATCGCCAATAGATAAGACCATTTTACAATTTGGGCCCAAGTTAGAAGCAGAGCCTAAGGTGTAAATAATTGATAGTCCATATCTCGGAAACTATAAGAGATAATGCAATTTCGAAACCGGCAATGTAATCAGCATGCCGAATATCACTTGGAATGTGAATTGGGACGAAATCGCCAATAGATAAGACCATTTTACAATTTGGGCCCAAGTTAGAAGCAGAGCCTAAGGTGTAAATTATCGATAGTCCATATCTCGGAAACTATAAGAGATAATGCAATTTGGCAACCGGCAATGTAATTAGCATGCCGAATATTACTTGGAATGTGAATTGGAACGAAATCGCCAATAGATAAGACCGTTTTACAATTTGGGCCCAAGTTAGAAGCAGAGCCTAAGGTGTAAATTATCGATAGTCCATATCTCGGAAACTATAAGAGATAATGCAATTTGGCAACCGGCAATGTAATTAGCATGCCGAATATTACTTGGAATGTGAATTGGAACGAAATCGCCAATAGATAAGGCCATTTTACAATTTGGGCCCAAGTTAGAAGCAGAGCCTAAGGTGTAAATTATTGATAGTCCATATCTCGGAAACTATAAGAGATAATGCAATTTCGAAACCGGCAATGTAATTAGCATGCCGAATATCACTTGGAATGTGAATTGGGACGAAATCGCCAATACATAAGACCATTTTACAATTTGGGCCCAAGTTAGAAGCAGAGCCTAAGGTGTAAATTATCGATAGTCCATATCTCGGAAACTATAAGAGATAATGCAATTTGGCAACCGGCAATGTAATTAGCATGCCGAATATTACTTGGAATGTGAATTGGAACGAAATCGCCAATAGATAAGGCCATTTTACAATTTGGGCCCAAGTTAGAAGCAGAGCCTAAGGTGTAAATTATTGATAGTCCATATCTCGGAAACTATAAGAGATAATGCAATTTCGAAACCGGCAATGTAATTAGCATGCCGAATATCACTTGGAATGTGAATTGGGACGAAATCGCCAATAGATAAGACCATTTTACAATTTGGGCTCAAGTTAGAAGCAGAGCCTAAGGTGTAAATTATCGATAGTCCATATCTCGGAAACTATAAGAGATAATGCAATTTGGCAACCGGCAATGTAATTAGCATGCCGAATATTACTTGGAATGTGAATTGCAACGAAATCGCCAATAGATAAGACCATTTTACAATTTGGGCCCAAGTTAGAAGCAGAGCCTAAGGTGTAAATTATCGATAGTCCATATCTCGGAAACTATAAGAGATAATGCAATTTGGCAACCGGCAATGTAATTAGCATGCCGAATATTACTTGGAATGTGAATTGGAACGAAATCGCCAATAGATAAGACCATTTTACAATTTGGGCCCAAGTTAGAAGCAGAGCCTAAGGTGTAAATTATTGATAGTCCATATCTCGGAAACTATAAGAGATAATGCAATTTCGAAACCGGCAATGTAATTAGCATGCCGAATATCACTTGGAATGTGAATTGGGACGAAATCGCCAATAGATAAGACCATTTTACAATTTGGGCCCAAGTTAGAAGCAGAGCCTAAGGTGTAAATTATCGATAGTCCATATCTCGGAAACTATAAGAGATAATGCAATTTGGCAACCGGCAATGTAATTAGCATGCCGAATATTACTTGGAATGTGAATTGGAACGAAATCGCCAATAGATAAGACCGTTTTACAATTTGGGCCCAAGTTAGAAGCAGAGCCTAAGGTGTAAATTATCGATAGTCCATATCTCGGAAACTATAAGAGATAATGCAATTTGGCAACCGGCAATGTAATTAGCATGCCGAATATTACTTGGAATGTGAATTGGAACGAAATCGCCAATAGATAAGACCATTTTACAATTTGGGCCCAAGTTAGAAGCAGAGCCTAAGGTGTAAATTATCGATAGTCCATATCTCGGAAACTATAAGAGATAATGCAATTTGGCAACCGGCAATGTAATTAGCATGCCGAATATTACTTGGAATGTGAATTGAAACGAAATCGCCAATAGGTAAGACCATTTTACAATTTGGGACCAAGTTAGAAGCAGAGCCTATGGTGTAAATTATCGATAGTCCATATCTCGGAAACTATAAGAGATAATGCAATTTGGCAACCGGCAATGTAATTAGCATGCCGAATATTACTTGGAATGTGAATTGGAACGAAATCGCCAATAGATAAGACCATTTTACAATTAGGGCCCAAGTTAGAAGCAGAGCCTAAGGTGTAAATTATCGATAGTCCATATCTCGGAAACTATAAGAGATAATGCAATTTGGCAACCGGCAATGTAATTAGCATGCCGAATATTACTTGGAGTGTGAATTGGAACGAAATCGCCAATATATAAGACCATTTTACAATTTGGGCCCAAGTTAGAAGCAGAGCCTAAGGTGTAAATTATCGATAGTCCATATCTCGGAAACTATAAGAGATAATGCAATTTCGCAACCGGCAATGTAATTAGCATGCCGAATATTACTTGGAGTGTGAATTGGAACGAATTCGCCTATAGATAAGACCATTTTACAATTTGGGCCCAAGTTAGAAGCAGAGCCTAAGGTGTAAATTATCGATAGTCCATATCTCGGAAACTATAAGAGATAATGCAATTTCGAGACCGGCAATGTAATTAGCATGCCGAATATCACTTGGAATGTGAATTGGGACGAAATCGCCAATAGATAAGACCATTTTACAATTTGGGCCCAAGTTAGAAGCAGAGCCTAAGGTGTAAATTATCGATAGTCCATATCTCGGAAACTGTAAGAGATAATGCAATTTGGCAACCGGCAATGTAATTAGCATGCCGAATATTACTTGGAATGTGAATTGGAACGAAATCGCCAATAGATAAGACCATTTTACAATTTGGGCCCAAGTTAGAAGCAGAGCCTAAGGTGTAAATTATCGATAGTCCATATCTCGGAAACTATAAGAGATAATGCAATTTGGCAACCGGCAATGTAATTAGCATGCCGAATATTACTTGGAATGTGAATTGGAACGAAATCGCCAATAGATAAGACCATTTTACAATTTGGGCCCAAGTTAGAAGCAGAGCCTAAGGTGTAAATTATCGATAGTCCATATCTCGGAAACTATAAGAGATAATGCAATTTGGCAACCGGCAATGTAATTAGCATGCCGAATATTACTTGGAATGTGAATTGGAACGAAATCGCCAATAGATAAGACCATTTTACAATTTGGGCCCAAGTTAGAAGCAGAGCCTAAGGTGTAAATTATTGATAGTCCATATCTCGGAAACTATAAGAGATAATGCAATTTCGAAACCGGCAATGTAATTAGCATTCCGAATATCACTTGGAATGTGAATTGGGACGAAATCGCCAATAGATAAGACCATTTTACAATTTGGGCCCAAGTTAGAAGCAGAGCCTAAGGTGTAAATTATCGATAGTCCATATCTCGGAAACTATAAGAGATAATGTAATTTGGCAACCGGCAATGAAATTAGCATGCCGAATATTACTTGGAATGTGAATTATAACGAAATCGCCAATAGATAAGACCGTTTTACAATTTGGGCCCAAATTAGAAGCAGAGCCTAAGGTGTAAATTATCGATAGCCCATATCTCGGAAACTATAAGAGATAATGCAATTTGGCAACCGGCAATGTAATTAGCATGCCGAATATTACTTGGAATGTGAATTGGAACGAAATCGCCAATATATAAGACCATTTTACAATTTGGGCCCAAGTTAGAAGCAGAGCCTAAGGTGTAAATTATCGATAGTCCATATCTCGGAAACTATAAGAGATAATGCAATTTGGCAACCGGCAATGTAATTAGCATGCCGAATATTACTTGGAATGTGAATTGGAACGAAATCGCCAATAGGTAAGACCATTTTACAATTTGGGACCAAGTTAGAAGCAGAGCCTATGGTGTAAATTATCGATAGTCCATATCTCGGAAACTATAAGAGATAATGCAATTTGGCAACCGGCAATGTAATTAGCATGCCGAATATTACTTGGAATGTGAATTGGAACGAAATCGCCAATAGATAAGACCATTTTACAATTTGGGCCCAAGTTAGAAGCAGAGCCTAAGGTGTAAATTATCGATAGTCCATATCTCGGAAACTATAAGTGATAATGCAATTTGGCAACCGGCAATGTAATTAGCATGCCGAATATTACTTGGAATGTGAATTGGAACGAAATCGCCAATAGATAAGACCATTTTACAATTTGGGCCCAAGTTAGAAGCAGAGCCTAAGGTGTAAATTATCGATAGTCCATATCTCGGAAACTATAAGAGATAATGCAATTTGGCAACCCGCAATGTAATTAGCATGCCGAATATTACTTGGAATGTGAATTGGAACGAAATCGCCAATAGATAAGACCATTTTACAATTTGGGCCCAAGTTAGAAGCAGAGCCTAAGGTGTAAATTATCGATAGTCCATATCTCGGAAACTATAAGAGATAATGCAATTTGGCAACCGGCAATGTAATTAGCATGCCGAATATTACTTGGAGTGTGAATTGGAACGAAATCGCCAATATATAAGACCATTTTACAATTTGGGCCCAAGTTAGAAGCAGAGCCTAAGGTGTAAATTATCGATAGTCCATATCTCGGAAACTATAAGAGATAATGCAATTTCGCAACCGGCAATGTAATTAGCATGCCGAATATTACTTGGAGTGTGAATTGGAACGAAATCGCCTATAGATAAGACCATTTTACAATTTGGGCCCAAGTTAGAAGCAGAGCCTAAGGTGTAAATTATCGATAGTCCATATCTCGGAAACTGTAAGAGATAATGCAATTTGGCAACCGGCAATGTAATTAGCATGCCGAATATCACTTGGAATGTGAATTGGGACGAAATCGCCAATAGATAAGACCATTTTACAATTTGGGCCCAAGTTAGAAGCAGAGCCTAAGGTGTAAATTATCGATAGTCCATATCTCGGAAACTATAAGAGATAATGCAATTTGGCAACCGGCAATGTAATTAGCATGCCGAATATTACTTGGAATGTGAATTGGAACGAAATCGCCAATAGATAAGACCATTTTACAATTTGGGCCCAAGTTAGAAGCAGAGCCTAAGGTGTAAATTATCGATAGTCCATATCTCGGAAACTATAAGAGATAATGCAATTTGGCAACCGGCAATGTAATTAGCATGCCGAATATTACTTGGAGTGTGAATTGGAACGAAATCGCCAATATATAAGACCATTTTACAATTTGGGCCCAAGTTAGAAGCAGAGCCTAAGGTGTAAATTATCGATAGTCCATATCTCGGAAACTATAAGAGATAATGCAATTTCGCAACCGGCAATGTAATTAGCATGCCGAATATTACTTGGAGTGTGAATTGGAACGAATTCGCCTATAGATAAGACCATTTTACAATTTGGGCCCAAGTTAGAAGCAGAGCCTAAGGTGTAAATTATCGATAGTCCATATCTCGGAAACTATAAGAGATAATGCAATTTCGAGACCGGCAATGTAATTAGCATGCCGAATATCACTTGGAATGTGAATTGGGACGAAATCGCCAATAGATAAGACCATTTTACAATTTGGGCCCAAGTTAGAAGCAGAGCCTAAGGTGTAAATTATCGATAGTCCATATCTCGGAAACTGTAAGAGATAATGCAATTTGGCAACCGGCAATGTAATTAGCATGCCGAATATTACTTGGAATGTGAATTGGAACGAAATCGCCAATAGATAAGACCATTTTACAATTTGGGCCCAAGTTAGAAGCAGAGCCTAAGGTGTAAATTATCGATAGTCCATATCTCGGAAACTATAAGAGATAATGCAATTTGGCAACCGGCAATGTAATTAGCATGCCGAATATTACTTGGAATGTGAATTGGAACGAAATCGCCAATAGATAAGACCATTTTACAATTTGGGCCCAAGTTAGAAGCAGAGCCTAAGGTGTAAATTATCGATAGTCCATATCTCGGAAACTATAAGAGATAATGCAATTTGGCAACCGGCAATGTAATTAGCATGCCGAATATTACTTGGAATGTGAATTGGAACGAAATCGCCAATAGATAAGACCATTTTACAATTTGGGCCCAAGTTAGAAGCAGAGCCTAAGGTGTAAATTATTGATAGTCCATATCTCGGAAACTATAAGAGATAATGCAATTTCGAAACCGGCAATGTAATTAGCATTCCGAATATCACTTGGAATGTGAATTGGGACGAAATCGCCAATAGATAAGACCATTTTACAATTTGGGCCCAAGTTAGAAGCAGAGCCTAAGGTGTAAATTATCGATAGTCCATATCTCGGAAACTATAAGAGATAATGTAATTTGGCAACCGGCAATGAAATTAGCATGCCGAATATTACTTGGAATGTGAATTATAACGAAATCGCCAATAGATAAGACCGTTTTACAATTTGGGCCCAAATTAGAAGCAGAGCCTAAGGTGTAAATTATCGATAGCCCATATCTCGGAAACTATAAGAGATAATGCAATTTGGCAACCGGCAATGTAATTAGCATGCCGAATATTACTTGGAATGTGAATTGGAACGAAATCGCCAATATATAAGACCATTTTACAATTTGGGCCCAAGTTAGAAGCAGAGCCTAAGGTGTAAATTATCGATAGTCCATATCTCGGAAACTATAAGAGATAATGCAATTTGGCAACCGGCAATGTAATTAGCATGCCGAATATTACTTGGAATGTGAATTGGAACGAAATCGCCAATAGGTAAGACCATTTTACAATTTGGGACCAAGTTAGAAGCAGAGCCTATGGTGTAAATTATCGATAGTCCATATCTCGGAAACTATAAGAGATAATGCAATTTGGCAACCGGCAATGTAATTAGCATGCCGAATATTACTTGGAATGTGAATTGGAACGAAATCGCCAATAGATAAGACCATTTTACAATTTGGGCCCAAGTTAGAAGCAGAGCCTAAGGTGTAAATTATCGATAGTCCATATCTCGGAAACTATAAGTGATAATGCAATTTGGCAACCGGCAATGTAATTAGCATGCCGAATATTACTTGGAATGTGAATTGGAACGAAATCGCCAATAGATAAGACCATTTTACAATTTGGGCCCAAGTTAGAAGCAGAGCCTAAGGTGTAAATTATCGATAGTCCATATCTCGGAAACTATAAGAGATAATGCAATTTGGCAACCGGCAATGTAATTAGCATGCCGAATATTACTTGGAATGTGAATTGGAACGAAGTCGCCAATAGATAAGACCATTTTACAATTTGGGCCCAAGTTAGAAGCAGAGCCTAAGGTGTAAATTATCGATAGTCCATATCTCGGAAACTATAAGAGATAATGCAATTTGGCAACCGGCAATGTAATTAGCATGCCGAATATTACTTGGAGTGTGAATTGGAACGAAATCGCCAATATATAAGACCATTTTACAATTTGGGCCCAAGTTAGAAGCAGAGCCTAAGGTGTAAATTATCGATAGTCCATATCTCGGAAACTATAAGAGATAATGCAATTTCGCAACCGGCAATGTAATTAGCATGCCGAATATTACTTGGAGTGTGAATTGGAACGAAATCGCCTATAGATAAGACCATTTTACAATTTGGGCCCAAGTTAGAAGCAGAGCCTAAGGTGTAAATTATCGATAGTCCATATCTCGGAAACTGTAAGAGATAATGCAATTTGGCAACCGGCAATGTAATTAGCATGCCGAATATCACTTGGAATGTGAATTGGGACGAAATCGCCAATAGATAAGACCATTTTACAATTTGGGCCCAAGTTAGAAGCAGAGCCTAAGGTGTAAATTATCGATAGTCCATATCTCGGAAACTATAAGAGATAATGCAATTTGGCAACCGGCAATGTAATTAGCATGCCGAATATTACTTGGAATGTGAATTGGAACGAAATCGCCAATAGATAAGACCATTTTACAATTTGGGCCCAAGTTAAAAGCAGAGCCTATGGTGTAAATTATCGATAGTCCATATCTCGGAAACTATAAGAGATAATGCAATTTGGCAGCCGGCAATGTAATTAGCATGCCGAATATTACTTGGAATGTGAATTGTAACGAAATCGCCAATAGATAAGACCATTTTACAATTTGGGCTCAAGTGAGAAGCAGAGCCTAAGGTGTAAATTATCGATAGTCCATATCTCGGAAACTATAAGAGATAATGCAATTTGGCAACCGGCAATGTAATTAGCATGCCGAATATTACTTGGAATGTGAATTGCAACGAAATCGCCAATAGATAAGACTATTTTACAATTTGGGCCCAAGTTAGAAGCAGAGCCTAAGGTGTAAATTATCGATAGTCCATATCTCGGAAACTATAAGAGATAATGCAATTTGGCAACCGGCAATGTAATTAGCATGCCGAATATTACTTGGAATGTGAATTGGAACGAAATCGCCAATAGATAAGACCATTTTACAATTTGGGCCCAAGTTAGAAGCAGAGCCTAAGGTGTAAATTATTGATAGTCCATATCTCGGAAACTATAAGAGATAATGCAATTTCGAAACCGGCAATGTAATTAGCATGCCGAATATCACTTGGAATGTGAATTGGGACGAAATCGCCAATAGATAAGACCATTTTACAATTTGGGCCCAAGTTAGAAGCAGAGCCTAAGGTGTAAATTATCGATAGTCCACATCTCGGAAACTATAAGAGATAATGCAATTTGGCAACCGGCAATGTAATTAGCATGCCGAATATTACTTGGAATGTGAATTGGAACGAAATCGCCAATAGATAAGACCGGTTTACAATTTGGGCCCAAGTTAGAAGCAGAGCCTAAGGTGTAAATAATCGATAGTCCATATCTCGGAAACTATAAGAGATAATGCAATTTGGCAACCGGCAATGTAATTAGCATGCCGAATATTACTTGGAATGTGAATTGGAACGAAATCGCCAATAGATAAGACCATTTTACAATTTGGGCCCAAGTTAGAAGCAGAGCCTAAGGTGTAAATTATCGATAGTCCATATCTCGGAAACTATAAGAGATAATGCAATTTGGCAACCGGCAATGTAATTAGCATGCCGAATATTACTTGGAATGTGAATTGGAACGAAATCGCCAATAGGTAAGACCATTTTACAATTTGGGACCAAGTTAGAAGCAGAGCCTATGGTGTAAATTATCGATAGTCCATATCTCGGAAACTATAAGAGATAATGCAATTTGGCAACCGGCAATGTAATTAGCATGCCGAATATTACTTGGAATGTGAATTGGAACGAAATCGCCAATAGATAAGACCATTTTACAATTTGGGCCCAAGTTAGAAGCAGAGCCTAAAGTGTAAATTATCGATAGTCCATATCTCGGAAACTATAAGTGATAATGCAATTTGGCAACCGGCAATGTAATTAGCATGCCGAATATTACTTGGAATGTGAATTGGAACGAAATCGCCAATAGATAAGACCATTTTACAATTTGGGCCCAAGTTAGAAGCAGAGCCTAAGGTGTAAATTATCGATAGTCCATATCTCGGAAACTATAAGAGATAATGCAATTTGGCAACCGGCAATGTAATTAGCATGCCGAATATTACTTGGAATGTGAATTGGAACGAAATCGCCAATAGATAAGACCATTTTACAATTTGGGCCCAAGTTAGAAGCAGATACTAAGGTGTAAATTATCGATAGTCCATATCTCGGAAACTATAAGAGATAATGCAATTTGGCAACCGGCAATGTAATTAGCATGCCGAATATTACTTGGAGTGTGAATTGGAACGAAATCGCCAATATATAAGACCATTTTACAATTTGGGCCCAAGTTAGAAGCAGAGCCTAAGGTGTAAATTATCGATAGTCCATATCTCGGAAACTATAAGAGATAATGCAATTTCGCAACCGGCAATGTAATTAGCATGCCGAATATTACCTGGAGTGTGAATTGGAACGAAATCGCCTATAGATAAGACCATTTTACAATTTGGGCCCAAGTTAGAAGCAGAGCCTAAGGTGTAAATAATCGATAGTCCATATTTCGGAAACTGTAAGAGATAATGCAATTTGGCAACCGGCAATGTAATTAGCATGCCGAATATTATTTGGAATGTGAATTGGAACGAAATCGCCAATAGATAAGTCCATTTTACAATTTGGGCCCAAGTTAGAAGCAGAGCCTAAGGTGTAAATTATCGATAGTCCACATCTCGGAAACTATAAGAGATAATGCAATTTGGCAACCGGCAATGTAATTAGCATGCCGAATATTACTTGGAATGTGAATTGGAACGAAATCGCCAATAGATAAGACCATTTTACAATTTGGGCCCAAGTTAGAAGCAGAGCCTAAGGTGTAAATTATCGATAGTCCATATCTCGGAAACTATAAGAGATAATGCAATTTGGCAACCGGCAATGTAATTAGCATGCCGAATATTACTTGGAATGTGAATTGGAACGAAATCGCCAATAGATAAGGCCATTTTACAATTTGGGCCCAAGTTAGAAGCAGAGCCTAAGGTGTAAATTATTGATAGTCCATATCTCGGAAACTATAAGAGATAATGCAATTTCGAAACCGGCAATGTAATTAGCATGCCGAATATCACTTGGAATGTGAATTGGGACGAAATCGCCAATAGATAAGACCATTTTACAATTTGGGCCCAAGTTAGAAGCAGAGCCTAAGGTGTAAATTATCGATAGTCCATATCTCGGAAACTATAAGAGATAATGCAATTTGGCAACCGGCAATGTAATTAGCATGCCGAATATTACTTGGAATGTGAATTGGAACGAAATCGCCAATAGATAAGACCATTTTACAATTTGGGCCCAAGTTAGAAGCAGAGCCTAAGGTGTAAATTATCGATAGTCCATATCTCGGAAACTATAAGAGATAATTCAATTTGGCAAACGGCAATGTAATTAGCATGCCGAATATTACTTGGAATGTGAATTGGAACGAAATCGCCAATAGATAAGACCATTTTACAATTTGGGCCCAAGTTAGAAGCAGAGCCTATGGTGTAAATTATCGATAGTCCATATCTCGGAAACTATAAGAGATAATGCAATTTGGCAGCCGGCAATGTAATTAGCATGCCGAATATTACTTGGAATGTGAATTGGAACGAAATCGCCAATAGATAAGACCATTTTACAATTTGGGCTCAAGTTAGAAGCAGAGCCTAAGGTGTAAATTATCGATAGTCCATATCTCGGAAACTATAAGAGATAATGCAATTTGGCAACCGGCAATGTAATTAGCATGCCGAATATTACTTGGAATGTGAATTGGAACGAAATCGCCAATAGATAAGACCGTTTTACAATTTGGGCCCAAGTTAGAAGCAGAGCCTAAGGTGTAAATTATCGATAGTCCATATCTCGGAAACTATAAGAGATAATGCAATTTGGCAACCGGCAATGTAATTAGCATGCCGAATATTACTTGGAATGTGAATTGGAACGAAATCGCCAATAGATAAGACCATTTTACAATTTGGGCCCAAGTTAGAAGCAGAGCCTAAGGTGTAAATTATCGATAGTCCATATCTCGGAAACTATAAGAGATAATGCAATTTGGCAACCGGCAATGTAATTAGCATGCCGAATATTACTTGGAATGTGAATTGGAACGAAATCGCCAATAGATAAGACCATTTTACAATTTGGGCCCAAGTTAGAAGCAGAGCCTAAGGTGTAAATTATCGATAGTCCATATCTCGGAAACTATAAGAGATAATGCAATTTGGCAACCGGCAATGTAATTAGCATGCCGAATATTACTTGGAATGTGAATTGGAACGAAATCGCCAATAGATAAGACCATTTTACAATTAGGTTCGTCCATCGATCGATGGACGAACCTAGAAGCAGAGCCTAAGGTGTAAATTATCGATAGTCCATATCTCGGAAACTATAAGAGATAATGCAATTTGGCAACCGGCAATGTAATTAGCATGCCGAATATTACTTGGAGTGTGAATTGGAACGAAATCGCCAATATATAAGACCATTTTACAATTTGGGCCCAAGTTAGAAGCAGAGCCTAAGGTGTAAATTATCGATAGTCCATATCTCGGAAACTATAAGAGATAATGCAATTTCGCAACCGGCAATGTAATTAGCATGCCGAATATTACTTGGAGTGTGAATTGGAACGAATTCGCCTATAGATAAGACCATTTTACAATTTGGGCCCAAGTTAGCAGCAGAGCCTAAGGTGTAAATTATCGATAGTCGATATCTCGGAAACTATAAGAGATAATGCAATTTCGAAACCGGCAATGTAATTAGCATGCCGAATATCACTTGGAATGTGAATTGGGACGAAATCGCCAATAGATAAGACCATTTTACAATTTGGGCCCAAGTTAGAAGCAGAGCCTAAGGTGTAAATTATCGATAGTCCATATCTCGGAAACTGTAAGAGATAATGCAATTTGGCAACCGGCAATGTAATTAGCATGCCGAATATTACTTGGAATGTGAATTGGAACGAAATCGCCAATAGATAAGACCATTTTACAATTTGGGCCCAAGTTAGAAGCAGAGCCTAAGGTGTAAATTATCGATAGTCCATATCTCGGAAACTATAAGAGATAATGCAATTTGGCAACCGGCAATGTAATTAGCATGCCGAATATTACTTGGAATGTGAATTGGAACGAAATCGCCAATAGATAAGACCATTTTACAATTTGGGCCCAAGTTAGAAGCAGAGCCTAAGGTGTAAATTATCGATAGTCCATATCTCGGAAACTATAAGAGATAATGCAATTTGGCAACCGGCAATGTAATTAGCATGCCGAATATTACTTGGAATGTGAATTGGAACGAAATCGCCAATAGGTAAGGCCATTTTACAATTTGGGCCCAAGTTAGAAGCAGAGCCTAAGGTCTAAATTATCGATAGTCCATATCTCGGAAACTATAAGAGATAATTCAATTTGGCAAACGGCAATGTAATTAGCATGCCGAATATTACTTGGAATGTGAATTGGAACGAAATCGCCAATAGATAAGACCATTTTACAATTTGGGCCCAAGTTAGAAACAGAGCCTATGGTGTAAATTATCGATAGTCCATATCTCGGAAACTATAAGAGATAATGCAATTTGGCAGCCGGCAATGCAATTAGCATGCCGAATATTACTTGGAATGTGAATTGCAACGAAATCGCCAATAGATAAGACCATTTTACAATTTGGGCCCAAGTTAGAAGCAGAGCCTAAGGTGTAAATTATCGATAGTCCATATCTCGGAAACTATAGGAGATAATGCAATTTGGCAACCGGCAATGTAATTAGCATGCCGAATATTACTTGGAATGTGAATTGGAACGAAATCGCCAATAGATAAGACCATTTTACAATTTGGGCCCAAGTTAGAAGCAGAGCCTAAGGTGTAAATTATTGATAGTCCATATCTCGGAAACTATAAGAGATAATGCAATTTCGAAACCGGCAATGTAATTAGCATGCCGAATATCACTTGGAATGTGAATTGGGACGAAATCGCCAATAGATAAGACCATTTTACAATTTGGGCCCAAGTTAGAAGCAGAGCCTAAGGTGTAAATTATCGATAGTCCATATCTCGGAAACTATAAGAGATAATGCAATTTGGCAACCGGCAATGTAATTAGCATGCCGAATATTACTTGGAATGTGAATTGGAACGAAATCGCCAATAGATAAGACCGTTTTACAATTTGGGCCCAAGTTAGAAGCAGAGCCTAAGGTGTAAATTATCGATAGTCCATATCTCGGAAACTATAAGAGATAATGCAATTTGGCAACCGGCAATGTAATTAGCATGCCGAATATTACTTGGAATGTGAATTGGAACGAAATCGCCAATAGATAAGACCATTTTACAATTTGGGCCCAAGTTAGAAGCAGAGCCTAAGGTGTAAATTATCGATAGTCCATATCTCGGAAACTATAAGAGATAATGCAATTTGGCAACCGGCAATGTAATTAGCATGCCGAATATTACTTGGAATGTGAATTGAAACGAAATCGCCAATAGGTAAGACCATTTTACAATTTGGGACCAAGTTAGAAGCAGAGCCTATGGTGTAAATTATCGATAGTCCATATCTCGGAAACTATAAGAGATAATGCAATTTGGCAACCGGCAATGTAATTAGCATGCCGAATATTACTTGGAATGTGAATTGGAACGAAATCGCCAATAGATAAGACCATTTTACAATTAGGGCCCAAGTTAGAAGCAGAGCCTAAGGTGTAAATTATCGATAGTCCATATCTCGGAAACTATAAGAGATAATGCAATTTGGCAACCGGCAATGTAATTAGCATGCCGAATATTACTTGGAGTGTGAATTGGAACGAAATCGCCAATATATAAGACCATTTTACAATTTGGGCCCAAGTTAGAAGCAGAGCCTAAGGTGTAAATTATCGATAGTCCATATCTCGGAAACTATAAGAGATAATGCAATTTCGCAACCGGCAATGTAATTAGCATGCCGAATATTACTTGGAGTGTGAATTGGAACGAATTCGCCTATAGATAAGACCATTTTACAATTTGGGCCCAAGTTAGAAGCAGAGCCTAAGGTGTAAATTATCGATAGTCCATATCTCGGAAACTATAAGAGATAATGCAATTTCGAGACCGGCAATGTAATTAGCATGCCGAATATCACTTGGAATGTGAATTGGGACGAAATCGCCAATAGATAAGACCATTTTACAATTTGGGCCCAAGTTAGAAGCAGAGCCTAAGGTGTAAATTATCGATAGTCCATATCTCGGAAACTGTAAGAGATAATGCAATTTGGCAACCGGCAATGTAATTAGCATGCCGAATATTACTTGGAATGTGAATTGGAACGAAATCGCCAATAGATAAGACCATTTTACAATTTGGGCCCAAGTTAGAAGCAGAGCCTAAGGTGTAAATTATCGATAGTCCATATCTCGGAAACTATAAGAGATAATGCAATTTGGCAACCGGCAATGTAATTAGCATGCCGAATATTACTTGGAATGTGAATTGGAACGAAATCGCCAATAGATAAGACCATTTTACAATTTGGGCCCAAGTTAGAAGCAGAGCCTAAGGTGTAAATTATCGATAGTCCATATCTCGGAAACTATAAGAGATAATGCAATTTGGCAACCGGCAATGTAATTAGCATGCCGAATATTACTTGGAATGTGAATTGGAACGAAATCGCCAATAGATAAGACCATTTTACAATTTGGGCCCAAGTTAGAAGCAGAGCCTAAGGTGTAAATTATTGATAGTCCATATCTCGGAAACTATAAGAGATAATGCAATTTCGAAACCGGCAATGTAATTAGCATTCCGAATATCACTTGGAATGTGAATTGGGACGAAATCGCCAATAGATAAGACCATTTTACAATTTGGGCCCAAGTTAGAAGCAGAGCCTAAGGTGTAAATTATCGATAGTCCATATCTCGGAAACTATAAGAGATAATGTAATTTGGCAACCGGCAATGAAATTAGCATGCCGAATATTACTTGGAATGTGAATTGGAACGAAATCGCCAATAGATAAGACCGTTTTACAATTTGGGCCCAAATTAGAAGCAGAGCCTAAGGTGTAAATTATCGATAGCCCATATCTCGGAAACTATAAGAGATAATGCAATTTGGCAACCGGCAATGTAATTAGCATGCCGAATATTACTTGGAATGTGAATTGGAACGAAATCGCCAATATATAAGACCATTTTACAATTTGGGCCCAAGTTAGAAGCAGAGCCTAAGGTGTAAATTATCGATAGCCCATATCTCGGAAACTATAAGAGATAATGCAATTTGGCAACCGGCAATGTAATTAGCATGCCGAATATTACTTGGAATGTGAATTGGAACGAAATCGCCAATAGGTAAGACCATTTTACAATTTGGGACCAAGTTAGAAGCAGAGCCTATGGTGTAAATTATCGATAGTCCATATCTCGGAAACTATAAGAGATAATGCAATTTGGCAACCGGCAATGTAATTAGCATGCCGAATATTACTTGGAATGTGAATTGGAACGAAATCGCCAATAGATAAGACCATTTTACAATTTGGGCCCAAGTTAGAAGCAGAGCCTAAGGTGTAAATTATCGATAGTCCATATCTCGGAAACTATAAGTGATAATGCAATTTGGCAACCGGCAATGTAATTAGCATGCCGAATATTACTTGGAATGTGAATTGGAACGAAATCGCCAATAGATAAGACCATTTTACAATTTGGGCCCAAGTTAGAAGCAGAGCCTAAGGTGTAAATTATCGATAGTCCATATCTCGGAAACTATAAGAGATAATGCAATTTGGCAACCGGCAATGTAATTAGCATGCCGAATATTACTTGGAATGTGAATTGGAACGAAATCGCCAATAGATAAGACCATTTTACAATTTGGGCCCAAGTTAGAAGCAGAGCCTAAGGTGTAAATTATCGATAGTCCATATCTCGGAAACTATAAGAGATAATGCAATTTGGCAACCGGCAATGTAATTAGCATGCCGAATATTACTTGGAGTGTGAATTGGAACGAAATCGCCAATATATAAGACCATTTTACAATTTGGGCCCAAGTTAGAAGCAGAGCCTAAGGTGTAAATTATCGATAGTCCATATCTCGGAAACTATAAGAGATAATGCAATTTCGCAACCGGCAATGTAATTAGCATGCCGAATATTACTTGGAGTGTGAATTGGAACGAAATCGCCTATAGATAAGACCATTTTACAATTTGGGCCCAAGTTAGAAGCAGAGCCTAAGGTGTAAATTATCGATAGTCCATATCTCGGAAACTGTAAGAGATAATGCAATTTGGCAACCGGCAATGTAATTAGCATGCCGAATATCACTTGGAATGTGAATTGGGACGAAATCGCCAATAGATAAGACCATTTTACAATTTGGGCCCAAGTTAGAAGCAGAGCCTAAGGTGTAAATTATCGATAGTCCATATCTCGGAAACTATAAGAGATAATGCAATTTGGCAACCGGCAATATAATTAGCATGCCGAATATTACTTGGAATGTGAATTGGAACGAAATCGCCAATAGATAAGACCATTTTACAATTTGGGCCCAAGTTAAAAGCAGAGCCTATGGTGTAAATTATCGATAGTCCATATCTCGGAAACTATAAGAGATAATGCAATTTGGCAGCCGGCAATGTAATTAGCATGCCGAATATTACTTGGAATGTGAATTGTAACGAAATCGCCAATAGATAAGACCATTTTACAATTTGGGCTCAAGTGAGAAGCAGAGCCTAAGGTGTAAATTATCGATAGTCCATATCTCGGAAACTATAAGAGATAATGCAATTTGGCAACCGGCAATGTAATTAGCATGCCGAATATTACTTGGAATGTGAATTGCAACGAAATCGCCAATAGATAAGACTATTTTACAATTTGGGCCCAAGTTAGAAGCAGAGCCTAAGGTGTAAATTATCGATAGTCCATATCTCGGAAACTATAAGAGATAATGCAATTTGGCAACCGGCAATGTAATTAGCATGCCGAATATTACTTGGAATGTGAATTGGAACGAAATCGCCAATAGATAAGACCATTTTACAATTTGGGCCCAAGTTAGAAGCAGAGCCTAAGGTGTAAATTATTGATAGTCCATATCTCGGAAACTATAAGAGATAATGCAATTTCGAAACCGGCAATGTAATTAGCATGCCGAATATCACTTGGAATGTGAATTGGGACGAAATCGCCAATAGATAAGACCATTTTACAATTTGGGCCCAAGTTAGAAGCAGAGCCTAAGGTGTAAATTATCGATAGTCCACATCTCGGAAACTATAAGAGATAATGCAATTTGGCAACCGGCAATGTAATTAGCATGCCGAATATTACTTGGAATGTGAATTGGAACGAAATCGCCAATAGATAAGACCGGTTTACAATTTGGGCCCAAGTTAGAAGCAGAGCCTAAGGTGTAAATAATCGATAGTCCATATCTCGGAAACTATAAGAGATAATGCAATTTGGCAACCGGCAATGTAATTAGCATGCCGAATATTACTTGGAATGTGAATTGGAACGAAATCGCCAATAGATAAGACCATTTTACAATTTGGGCCCAAGTTAGAAGCAGAGCCTAAGGTGTAAATTATCGATAGTCCATATCTCGGAAACTATAAGAGATAATGCAATTTGGCAACCGGCAATGTAATTAGCATGCCGAATATTACTTGGAATGTGAATTGGAACGAAATCGCCAATAGGTAAGACCATTTTACAATTTGGGACCAAGTTAGAAGCAGAGCCTATGGTGTAAATTATCGATAGTCCATATCTCGGAAACTATAAGAGATAATGCAATTTGGCAACCGGCAATGTAATTAGCATGCCGAATATTACTTGGAATGTGAATTGGAACGAAATCGCCAATAGATAAGACCATTTTACAATTTGGGCCCAAGTTAGAAGCAGAGCCTAAAGTGTAAATTATCGATAGTCCATATCTCGGAAACTATAAGTGATAATGCAATTTGGCAACCGGCAATGTAATTAGCATGCCGAATATTACTTGGAATGTGAATTGGAACGAAATCGCCAATAGATAAGACCATTTTACAATTTGGGCCCAAGTTAGAAGCAGAGCCTAAGGTGTAAATTATCGATAGTCCATATCTCGGAAACTATAAGAGATAATGCAATTTGGCAACCGGCAATGTAATTAGCATGCCGAATATTACTTGGAATGTGAATTGGAACGAAATCGCCAATAGATAAGACCATTTTACAATTTGGGCCCAAGTTAGAAGCAGATACTAAGGTGTAAATTATCGATAGTCCATATCTCGGAAACTATAAGAGATAATGCAATTTGGCAACCGGCAATGTAATTAGCATGCCGAATATTACTTGGAGTGTGAATTGGAACGAAATCGCCAATATATAAGACCATTTTACAATTTGGGCCCAAGTTAGAAGCAGAGCCTAAGGTGTAAATTATCGATAGTCCATATCTCGGAAACTATAAGAGATAATGCAATTTCGCAACCGGCAATGTAATTAGCATGCCGAATATTACCTGGAGTGTGAATTGGAACGAAATCGCCTATAGATAAGACCATTTTACAATTTGGGCCCAAGTTAGAAGCAGAGCCTAAGGTGTAAATAATCGATAGTCCATATCTCGGAAACTGTAAGAGATAATGCAATTTGGCAACCGGCAATGTAATTAGCATGCCGAATATTATTTGGAATGTGAATTGGAACGAAATCGCCAATAGATAAGTCCATTTTACAATTTGGGCCCAAGTTAGAAGCAGAGCCTAAGGTGTAAATTATCGATAGTCCACATCTCGGAAACTATAAGAGATAATTCAATTTGGCAACCGGCAATGTAATTAGCATGCCGAATATTACTTGGAATGTGAATTGGAACGAAATCGCCAATAGATAAGACCATTTTACAATTTGGGCCCAAGTTAGAAGCAGAGCCTAAGGTGTAAATTATCGATAGTCCATATCTCGGAAACTATAAGAGATAATGCAATTTGGCAACCGGCAATGTAATTAGCATGCCGAATATTACTTGGAATGTGAATTGGAACGAAATCGCCAATAGATAAGGCCATTTTACAATTTGGGCCCAAGTTAGAAGCAGAGCCTAAGGTGTAAATTATTGATAGTCCATATCTCGGAAACTCTAAGAGATAATGCAATTTCGAAACCGGCAATGTAATTAGCATGCCGAATATCACTTGGAATGTGAATTGGGACGAAATCGCCAATAGATAAGACCATTTTACAATTTGGGCCCAAGTTAGAAGCAGAGCCTAAGGTGTAAATTATCGATAGTCCATATCTCGGAAACTATAAGAGATAATGCAATTTGGCAACCGGCAATGTAATTAGCATGCCGAATATTACTTGGAATGTGAATTGGAACGAAATCGCCAATAGATAAGACCATTTTACAATTTGGGCCCAAGTTAGAAGCAGAGCCTAAGGTGTAAATTATCGATAGTCCATATCTCGGAAACTATAAGAGATAATTCAATTTGGCAAACGGCAATGTAATTAGCATGCCGAATATTACTTGGAATGTGAATTGGAACGAAATCGCCAATAGATAAGACCATTTTACAATTTGGGCCCAAGTTAGAAGCAGAGCCTATGGTGTAAATTATCGATAGTCCATATCTCGGAAACTATAAGAGATAATGCAATTTGGCAGCCGGCAATGTAATTAGCATGCCGAATATTACTTGGAATGTGAATTGGAACGAAATCGCCAATAGATAAGACCATTTTACAATTTGGGCTCAAGTTAGAAGCAGAGCCTAAGGTGTAAATTATCGATAGTCCATATCTCGGAAACTATAAGAGATAATGCAATTTGGCAACCGGCAATGTAATTAGCATGCCGAATATTACTTGGAATGTGAATTGGAACGAAATCGCCAATAGATAAGACCGTTTTACAATTTGGGCCCAAGTTAGAAGCAGAGCCTAAGGTGTAAATTATCGATAGTCCATATCTCGGAAACTATAAGAGATAATGCAATTTGGCAACCGGCAATGTAATTAGCATGCCGAATATTACTTGGAATGTGAATTGGAACGAAATCGCCAATAGATAAGACCATTTTACAATTTGGGCCCAAGTTAGAAGCAGAGCCTAAGGTGTAAATTATCGATAGTCCATATCTCGGAAACTATAAGAGATAATGCAATTTGGCAACCGGCAATGTAATTAGCATGCCGAATATTACTTGGAATGTGAATTGGAACGAAATCGCCAATAGATAAGACCATTTTACAATTAGGGACGAACCTAGAAGCAGAGCCTAAGGTGTAAATTATCGATAGTCCATATCTCGGAAACTATAAGAGATAATGCAATTTGGCAACCGGCAATGTAATTAGCATGCCGAATATTACTTGGAGTGTGAATTGGAACGAAATCGCCAATATATAAGACCATTTTACAATTTGGGCCCAAGTTAGAAGCAGAGCCTAAGGTGTAAATTATCGATAGTCCATATCTCGGAAACTATAAGAGATAATGCAATTTCGCAACCGGCAATGTAATTAGCATGCCGAATATTACTTGGAGTGTGAATTGGAACGAATTCGCCTATAGATAAGACCATTTTACAATTTGGGCCCAAGTTAGCAGCAGAGCCTAAGGTGTAAATTATCGATAGTCGATATCTCGGAAACTATAAGAGATAATGCAATTTCGAAACCGGCAATGTAATTAGCATGCCGAATATCACTTGGAATGTGAATTGGGACGAAATCGCCAATAGATAAGACCATTTTACAATTTGGGCCCAAGTTAGAAGCAGAGCCTAAGGTGTAAATTATCGATAGTCCATATCTCGGAAACTGTAAGAGATAATGCAATTTGGCAACCGGCAATGTAATTAGCATGCCGAATATTACTTGGAATGTGAATTGGAACGAAATCGCCAATAGATAAGACCATTTTACAATTTGGGCCCAAGTTAGAAGCAGAGCCTAAGGTGTAAATTATCGATAGTCCATATCTCGGAAACTATAAGAGATAATGCAATTTGGCAACCGGCAATGTAATTAGCATGCCGAATATTACTTGGAATGTGAATTGGAACGAAATCGCCAATAGATAAGACCATTTTACAATTTGGGCCCAAGTTAGAAGCAGAGCCTAAGGTGTAAATTATCGATAGTCCATATCTCGGAAACTATAAGAGATAATGCAATTTGGCAACCGGCAATGTAATTAGCATGCCGAATATTACTTGGAATGTGAATTGGAACGAAATCGCCAATAGGTAAGGCCATTTTACAATTTGGGCCCAAGTTAGAAGCAGAGCCTAAGGTCTAAATTATCGATAGTCCATATCTCGGAAACTATAAGAGATAATTCAATTTGGCAAACGGCAATGTAATTAGCATGCCGAATATTACTTGGAATGTGAATTGGAACGAAATCGCCAATAGATAAGACCATTTTACAATTTGGGCCCAAGTTAGAAACAGAGCCTATGGTGTAAATTATCGATAGTCCATATCTCGGAAACTATAAGAGATAATGCAATTTGGCAGCCGGCAATGCAATTAGCATGCCGAATATTACTTGGAATGTGAATTGGAACGAAATCGCCAATAGATAAGACCATTTTACAATTTGGGCTCAAGTTAGAAGCAGAGCCTAAGGTGTAAATTATCGATAGTCCATATCTCGGAAACTATAAGAGATAATGCAATTTGGCAACCGGCAATGTAATTAGCATGCCGAATATTACTTGGAATGTGAATTGCAACGAAATCGCCAATAGATAAGACCATTTTACAATTTGGGCCCAAGTTAGAAGCAGAGCCTAAGGTGTAAATTATCGATAGTCCATATCTCGGAAACTAAAGAGATAATGCAATTTGGCAACCGGCAATGTAATTAGCATGCCGAATATTACTTGGAATGTGAATTGGAACGAAATCGCCAATAGATAAGACCATTTTACAATTTGGGCCCAAGTTAGAAGCAGAGTCTAAGGTGTAAATTATTGATAGTCCATATCTCGGAAACTATAAGAGATAATGCAATTTCGAAACCGGCAATGTAATTAGCATGCCGAATATCACTTGGAATGTGAATTTAGACGAAATCGCCAATAGATAAGACCATTTTACAATTTGGGCCCAAGTTAGAAGCAGAGCCTAAGGTGTAAATTATCGATAGTCCATATCTCGGAAACTATAAGAGATAATGCAATTTGGCAACCGGCAATGAAATTAGCATGCCGAATATTACTTGGAATGTGAATTGGAACGAAATCGCCAATAGATAAGACCGTTTTACAATTTGGGCCCAAGTTAGAAGCAGAGCCTAAGGTGTAAATTATCGATAGTCCATATCTCGGAAACTATAAGAGATAATGCAATTTGGCAACCGGCAATGTAATTAGCATGCCGAATATTACTTGGAATGTGAATTGGAACGAAATCGCCAATATATAAGACCATTTTACAATTTGGGCCCAAGTTAGAAGCAGAGCCTAAGGTGTAAATTATCGATAGTCCATATCTCGGAAACTATAAGAGATAATGCAATTTGGCAACCGGCAATGTAATTAGCATGCCGAATATTACTTGGAATGTGAATTGGAACGAAATCGCCAATAGGTAAGACCATTTTACAATTTGGGACCAAGTTAGAAGCAGAGCCTATGGTGTAAATTATCGATAGTCCATATCTCGGAAACTATAAGAGATAATACAATTTGGCAACCGGCAATGTAATTAGCATGCCGAATATTACTTGAAATGTGAATTGGAACGAAATCGCCAATAGATAAGACCATTTTACAATTTGGGCCCAAGATAGAAGCAGAGCCTAAGGTGTAAATTATCGATAGTCCATATCTCGGAAACTATAAGTGATAATGCAATTTGGCAACCGGCAATGTAATTAGCATGCCGAATATTACTTGGAATGTGAATTGGAACGAAATCGCCAATAGATAAGACAATTTTACAATTTGGGCCCAAGTTAGAAGCAGAGCCTAAGGTGTAAATTATCGATAGTCCATATCTCGGAAACTATAAGAGATAATGCAATTTGGCAACCGGCAATGTAATTAGCATGCCGAATATTACTTGGAATGTGAATTGGAACGAAATCGCCAATAGATAAGACCATTTTACAATTTGGGCCCAAGTTAGAAGCAGAGCCTAAGGTGTAAATTATCGATAGTCCATATCTCGGAAACTATAAGAGATAATGCAATTTGGCAACCGGCAATGTAATTAGCATGCCGAATATTACTTGGAGTGTGAATTGGAACGAAATCGCCAATATATAAGGCCATTTTACAATTTGGGCCCAAGTTAGAAGCAGAGCCTAAGGTGTAAATTATCGATAGTCCATATCTCGGAAACTATAAGAGATAATGCAATTTCGCAACCGGCAATGTAATTAGCATGCCGAATATTACTTGGAGTGTGAATTGGAACGAAATCGCCTATAGATAAGACCATTTTACAATTTGGGCCCAAGTTAGAAGCAGAGCCTAAGGTGTAAATTATCGATAGTCCATATCTCGGAAACTGTAAGAGATAATGCAATTTGGCAACCGGCAATGTAATTAGCATGCCGAATATTATTTGGAATGTGAATTGGAACGAAATCGCCAATAGATAAGTCCATTTTACAATTTGGGCCCAAGTTAGAAGCAGAGCCTAAGGTGTAAATTATCGATAGTCCATATCTCGGAAACTATAAGAGATAATGCAATTTGGCAACCGGCAATGTAATTAGCATGCCGAATATTACTTGGAATGTGAATTGGAACGAAATCGCCAGTAGATAAGACCATTTTACAATTTGGGCCCAAGTTAGAAGCAGAGCCTAAGGTGTAAATTATCGATAGTCCATATCTCGGAAACTATAAGAGATAATGCAATTTGGCAACCGGCAATGTAATTAGCATGCCGAATATTACTTGGAATGTGAATTGGAACGAAATCGCCAATAGATAAGACCATTTTACAATTTGGGCCCAAGTTAGAAGCAGAGCCTAAGGTGTAAATTATTGATAGTCCATATCTCGGAAACTATAAGAGATAATGCAATTTGGCAACCGGCAATGTAATTAGCATGCCGAATATTACTTGGAATGTGAATTGGAACGAAATCGCCAATAGATAAGACCATTTTACAATTTGGGCCCAAGTTAGAAGCAGAGCCTAAGGTGTAAATTATCGATAGTCCATATCTCGGAAACTATAAGAGATAATGCAATTTGGCAACCGGCAATGTAATTAGCATGCCGAATATTACTTGGAATGTGAATTGGAACGAAATCGCCAATAGGTAAGACCATTTTACAATTTGGGCCCAAGTTAGAAGCAGAGCCTAAGGTGTAAATTATCGATAGTCCATATCTCGGAAACTATAAGAGATAATTCAATTTGGCAACCGGCAATGTAATTAGCATGCCGAATATTACTTGGAATGTGAATTGGAACGAAATCGCCAATAGATAAGACCATTTTACAATTTGGGCCCAAGTTAGAAGCAGAGCCTAAGGTGTAAATTATCGATAGTCCATATCTCGGAAACTATAAGAGATAATGCAATTTGGCAACCGGCAATGTAATTAGCATGCCGAATATTACTTGGAATGTGAATTGGAACGAAATCGCCAATAGATAAGACCATTTTACAATTTGGGAGCAAGTTAGAAGCAGAGCCTAAGGTGTAAATTATCGATAGTCCATATCTCGGAAACTATAAGAGATAATGCAATTTGGCAACCGGCAATGTAATTAGCATGCCGAATATTACTTGGAATGTGAATTGGAACGAAATCGCCAATAGATAAGACCATTTTACAATTTGAGCCCAAGTTAGAAGCAGAGCCTATGGTGTAAATTATCGATAGTCCATATCTCGGAAACTATAAGAGATAATGCAATTTGGCAACCGGCAATGTATTTAGCATGCCGAATATTACTTGGAATGTGAATTTGAACGAAATCGCCAATAGATAAGACCATTTTACAATTTGGGCCCAAGTTAGAAGCAGAGCCTAAGGTGTAAATTATCGATAGTCCATATCTCGGAAACTATAAGAGATAATGCAATTTGGCAACCGGCAATGTAATTAGCATGCCGAATATTACTTGGAATGTGAAATGGAACGAAATCGCCAATAGATAAGACCATTTTACAATTTGGGCCCAAGTTAGAAGCAGAGCCTAAGGTGTAAATTATCGATAGTCCATATCTCTGAAACTATAAGAGATAATGCAATTTCGCAACCGGCAATGTAATTAGCATGCCGAATATTACTTGGAATGTGAATTGGAACGAAATCGCCAATAGATAAGACCATTTTACAATTTGGGCCCAAGTTAGAAGCAGAGCCTAAGGTGTAAATTATCGATAGTCCATAACTCGGAAACTATAAGAGATAATGCAATTTGGCAACCGGCAATGTAATTAGCATGCCGAATATTACTTGGAATGTGAATTGGGACAAAATCGCCAATAGATAAGACCATTTTACAATTTGGGTCCAAGTTAGAAGCAGAGCCTAAGGTGTAAATTATCGATAGTCCATATCTCGGAAACTATAAGAAATAATGCAATTTGGCAACCGGCAATGTAATTAGCATGCCAAATATTACTTGGAATGTGAAATGGAACGAAATCGCCAATAGATAAGACCATTTTACAATTTGGGCCCAAGTTAGAAGCAGAGCCTAAGGTGTAAATTATCGATAGTCCATATCTCGGAAACTATAAGAAATAATGCAATTTGGCAACCGGCAATGTAATTAGCATGCCAAATATTACTTGGAATGTGAAATGGAACGAAATCGCCAATAGATAAGACCATTTTACAATTTGGGCCCAAGTTAGAAGCAGAGCCTAAGGTGTAAATTATCGATAGTCCATATCTCAGAAACTATAAGAGATAATGCAATTTGGCAACCGGCAATGTAATTAGCATGCCGAATATTACTTGGAATGTGAATTTGAACGAAATCGCCAATAGATAAGACCATTTTACAATTTGGGCCCAAGTTAGAAGCAGAGCCTAAGGTGTAAATTATCGATAGTCCATATCTCGGAAACTATAAGAGATAATGCAATTTGGCAACCGGCAATGTAATTAGCATGCCGAATATTACTTGGAATGTGAATTGGGACGAAATCGCCAATAGATAAGACCATTTTACAATTTGGGTCCAAGTTAGAAGCAGAGCCTAAGGTGTAAATTATCGATAGTCCATATCTCGGAAACTATAAGAAATAATGCAATTTGGCAACCGGCAATGTAATTAGCATGCCGAATATTACTTGGAATGTGAATTGGAACGAAATCGCCAATAGATAAGACCATTTTACAATTTGGGCCCAAGTTAGAAGCAGAGCCTAAGGTGTAAATTATCGATAGTCCATATCTCGGAAACTATAAGAGATAATGCAATTTGGCAACCGGCAATGTAATTAGCATGCCGAATATTACTTGGAATGTGAATTGGAACGAAATCGCCAATAGATAAGACCATTTTACAATTTGGGCCCAAGTTAGAAGCAGAGCCTAAGATGTAAATTATCGATAGTCCATATCTCGGAAACTATAAGAGATAATGCAATTTCGCAACCGGCAATGTAATTAGCATGCCGAATATTACTTGGAGTGTGAATTGGAACGAAATCGCCAATAGATAAGACCATTTTACAATTTGGGCCCAAGTTAGAAGCAGAGCCTAAGGTGTAAATTATCGATAGTCCATATCTCGGAAACTATAAGAGATAATGCAATTTGGCAACCGGCAATGTAATTAGCATGCCGAATATTACTTGGAATGTGAATTGGAACGAAATCGCCAATAGATAAGACCATTTTACAATTTGGGCCCAAGTTAGAAGCAGAGCCTAAGGTGTAAATTATCGATAGTCCATATCTCGGAAACTATAAGAGATAATGCAATTTGGCAACCGGCAATGTAATTAGATTGCCGAATATTACTTGGAATGTGAATTGGGACGAAATCGCCAATAGATATGACCATTTTACAATTTGGGCCCAAGTTAGAAGCAGAGCCTAAGGTGTAAATTATCGATAGTCCATATCTCGGAAACTATAAGAAATAATGCAATTTGGCAACCGGAAATGTAATTAGCATGCCGAATATTACTTGGAATGTGAATTGGAACGAAATCGCCAATAGATAAGACCATTTTACAATTTGGGCCCAAGTTAGAAGCAGAGCCTAAGGTGTAAATTATCGATAGTCCATATCTCGGAAACTATAAGAGATAATGCAATTTGGCAACCGGCAATGTAATTAGCATGCCGAATATTACTTGGAATGTGAATTGGAACGAAATCGCCAATAGATAAGACCATTTTACAATTTGGGCCCAAGTTAGAAGCAGAGCCTAAGGTGTAAATTATCGATAGTCCATATCTCGGAAACTATAAGAGATAATGCAATTTGGCAACCGGCAATGTAATTAGCATGCCGAATATTACTTGGAATGTGAATTGGAACGAAATCGCCAATAGATAAGACCATTTTACAATTTGGGAGCAAGTTAGAAGCAGAGCCTAAGGTGTAAATTATCGATAGTCCATATGTCGGAAACTATAAGAGATAATGCAATTTGGCAACCGGCAATGTAATTAGCATGCCGAATATTACTTGGAATGTGAATTGGAACGAAATCGCCAATAGATAAGACCATTTTACAATTTGAGCCCAAGTTAGAAGCAGAGCCTATGGTGTAAATTATCGATAGTCCATATCTCGGAAACTATAAGAGATAATGCAATTTGGCAACCGGCAATGTAATTAGCATGCCGAATATTACTTGGAATGTGAATTGGAACGAAATCGCCAATAGATAAGACCATTTTACAATTTGGGCCCAAGTTAGAAGCAGAGCCTAAGGTGTAAATTATCGATAGTCCATATCTCGGAAACTATAAGAGATAATGCAATTTGGCAACCGGCAATGTAATTAGCATGCCGAATATTACTTGGAATGTGAATTGGAACGAAATCGCCAATAGGTAAGACCATTTTACAATTTGGGCCCAAGTTAGAAGCAGAGCCTAAGGTGTAAATTATCGATAGTCCATATCTCGGAAACTATAAGAGATAATTCAATTTGGCAACCGGCAATGTAATTAGCATGCCGAATATTACTTGGAATGTGAATTGGAACGAAATCGCCAATAGATAAGACCATTTTACAATTTGGGCCCAAGTTAGAAGCAGAGCCTAAGGTGTAAATTATCGATAGTCCATATCTCGGAAACTATAAGAGATAATGCAATTTGGCAACCGGCAATGTAATTAGCATGCCGAATATTACTTGGAATGTGAATTGGAACGAAATCGCCAATAGATAAGACCATTTTACAATTTGGGAGCAAGTTAGAAGCAGAGCCTAAGGTGTAAATTATCGATAGTCCATATCTCGGAAACTATAAGAGATAATGCAATTTGGCAACCGGCAATGTAATTAGCATGCCGAATATTACTTGGAATGTGAATTGGAACGAAATCGCCAATAGATAAGACCATTTTACAATTTGAGCCCAAGTTAGAAGCAGAGCCTATGGTGTAAATTATCGATAGTCCATATCTCGGAAACTATAAGAGATAATGCAATTTGGCAACCGGCAATGTATTTAGCATGCCGAATATTACTTGGAATGTGAATTTGAACGAAATCGCCAATAGATAAGACCATTTTACAATTTGGGCCCAAGTTAGAAGCAGAGCCTAAGGTGTAAATTATCGATAGTCCATATCTCGGAAACTATAAGAGATAATGCAATTTGGCAACCGGCAATGTAATTAGCATGCCGAATATTACTTGGAATGTGAAATGGAACGAAATCGCCAATAGATAAGACCATTTTACAATTTGGGCCCAAGTTAGAAGCAGAGCCTAAGGTGTAAATTATCGATAGTCCATATCTCTGAAACTATAAGAGATAATGCAATTTCGCAACCGGCAATGTAATTAGCATGCCGAATATTACTTGGAATGTGAATTGGAACGAAATCGCCAATAGATAAGACCATTTTACAATTTGGGCCCAAGTTAGAAGCAGAGCCTAAGGTGTAAATTATCGATAGTCCATAACTCGGAAACTATAAGAGATAATGCAATTTGGCAACCGGCAATGTAATTAGCATGCCGAATATTACTTGGAATGTGAATTGGGACAAAATCGCCAATAGATAAGACCATTTTACAATTTGGGTCCAAGTTAGAAGCAGAGCCTAAGGTGTAAATTATCGATAGTCCATATCTCGGAAACTATAAGAAATAATGCAATTTGGCAACCGGCAATGTAATTAGCATGCCAAATATTACTTGGAATGTGAATTGGAACGAAATCGCCAATAGATAAGACCATTTTACAATTTGGGCCCAAGTTAGAAGCAGAGCCTAAGGTGTAAATTATCGATAGTCCATATCTCGGAAACTATAAGAGATAATGCAATTTGGCAACCGGCAATGTAATTAGCATGCCGAATATTACTTGGAATGTGAATTGGAACGAAATCGCCAATAGATAAGACCATTTTACAATTTGGGCCCAAGTTAGAAGCAGAGCCTAAGGTGTAAATTATCGATAGTCCATATCTCGGAAACTATAAGAGATAATGCAATTTCGCAACCGGCAATGTAATTAGCATGCCGAATATTACTTGGAGTGTGAATTGGAACGAAATCGCCAATAGATAAGACCATTTTACAATTTGGGCCCAAGTTAGAAGCAGAGCCTAAGGTGTAAATTATCGATAGTCCATATCTCGGAAACTATAAGAGATAATGCAATTTGGCAACCGGCAATGTAATTAGCATGCCGAATATTACTTGGAATGTGAATTGGAACGAAATCGCCAATAGATAAGACCATTTTACAATTTGGGCCCAAGTTAGAAGCAGAGCCTAAGGTGTAAATTATCGATAGTCCATATCTCGGAAACTATAAGAGATAATGCAATTTGGCAACCGGCAATGTAATTAGATTGCCGAATTTTACTTGGAATGTGAATTGGGACGAAATCGCCAATAGATATGACCATTTTACAATTTGGGCCCAAGTTAGAAGCAGAGCCTAAGGTGTAAATTATCGATAGTCCATATCTCGGAAACTATAAGAGATAATGCAATTTGGCAACCGGCAATGTATTTAGCATGCCGAATATTACTTGGAATGTGAATTGGAACGAAATCGCCAATAGATAAGACCATTTTACAATTTGGGCCCAAGTTAGAAGCAGAGCCTAAGGTGTAAATTATCGATAGTCCATATCTCGGAAACTATAAGAGATAATGCAATTTGGCAACCGGCAATGTAATTAGCATGCCGAATATTACAATAGATAAGACCATTTTACAATTTGGGCCCAAGTTAGAAGCAGAGCCTAAGGTGTAAATTATCGATAGTCCATATCTCGGAAACTATAAGAGATAATGCAATTTGGCAACCGGCAATGTAATTAGCATGTCGAATATTACTTGGAATGTGAATTGGGACGAAATCGCCAATAGATAAGACCATTTTACAATTTGGGTCCAAGTTAGAAGCAGAGCCTAAGGTGTAAATTATCGATAGTCCATATCTCGGAAACTATAAGAAATAATGCAATTTGGCAACCGGCAATGTAATTAGCATGCCGAATATTACTTGGAATGTGAATTGGAACGAAATCGCCTATAGATAAGACGATTTTACAATTTGGGCCCAAGTTAGAAGCAGAGCCAAAGGTGTAAATTATCGATAGTCCATATCTCTGAAACTATAAGAGATAATGCAATTTGGCAACCGGCAATGTAATTAGCATGCCGAATATTACTTGGAATGTGAATTGGAACGAAATCGCCAATAGATAAGACCATTTTACAATTTGGGCCCAAGTTAGAAGCAGAGCCTAAGATGTAAATTATCGATAGTCCATATCTCGGAAACTATAAGAGATAATGCAATTTCGCAACCGGCAATGTAATTAGCATGCCGAATATTACTTGGAGTGTGAATTGGAACGAAATCGCCAATAGATAAGACCATTTTACAATTTGGGCCCAAGTTAGAAGCAGAGCCTAAGGTGTAAATTATCGATAGTCCATATCTCGGAAACTATAAGAGATAATGCAATTTGGCAACCGGCAATGTAATTAGCATGCCGAATATTACTTGGAATGTGAATTGGAACGAAATCGCCAATAGATAAGACCATTTTACAATTTGGGCCCAAGTTAGAAGCAGAGCCTAAGGTGTAAATTATCGATAGTCCATATCTCGGAAACTATAAGAGATAATGCAATTTGGCAACCGGCAATGTAATTAGATTGCCGAATATTACTTGGAATGTGAATTGGGACGAAATCGCCAATAGATATGACCATTTTACAATTTGGGCCCAAGTTAGAAGCAGAGCCTAAGGTGTAAATTATCGATAGTCCATATCTCGGAAACTATAAGAAATAATGCAATTTGGCAACCGGAAATGTAATTAGCATGCCGAATATTACTTGGAATGTGAATTGGAACGAAATCGCCAATAGATAAGACCATTTTACAATTTGGGCCCAAGTTAGAAGCAGAGCCTAAGGTGTAAATTATCGATAGTCCATATCTCGGAAACTATAAGAGATAATGCAATTTGGCAACCGGCAATGTAATTAGCATGCCGAATATTACTTGGAATGTGAATTGGAACGAAATCGCCAATAGATAAGACCATTTTACAATTTGGGCCCAAGTTAGAAGCAGAGCCTAAGGTGTAAATTATCGATAGTCCATATCTCGGAAACTATAAGAGATAATGCAATTTGGCAACCGGCAATGTAATTAGCATGCCGAATATTACTTGGAATGTGAATTGGAACGAAATCGCCAATAGATAAGACCATTTTACAATTTGGGAGCAAGTTAGAAGCAGAGCCTAAGGTGTAAATTATCGATAGTCCATATGTCGGAAACTATAAGAGATAATGCAATTTGGCAACCGGCAATGTAATTAGCATGCCGAATATTACTTGGAATGTGAATTGGAACGAAATCGCCAATAGATAAGACCATTTTACAATTTGAGCCCAAGTTAGAAGCAGAGCCTATGGTGTAAATTATCGATAGTCCATATCTCGGAAACTATAAGAGATAATGCAATTTGGCAACCGGCAATGTATTTAGCATGCCGAATATTACTTGGAATGTGAATTTGAACGAAATCGCCAATAGATAAGACCATTTTACAATTTGGGCCCAAGTTAGAAGCAGAGCCTAAGGTGTAAATTATCGATAGTCCATATCTCGGAAACTATAAGAGATAATGCAATTTGGCAACCGGCAATGTAATTAGCATGCCGAATATTACTTGGAATGTGAAATGGAACGAAATCGCCAATAGATAAGACCATTTTACAATTTGGGCCCAAGTTAGAAGCAGAATCTAAGGTGTAAATTATCGATAGTCCATATCTCTGAAACTATAAGAGATAATGCAATTTCGCAACCGGCAATGTAATTAGCATGCCGAATATTACTTGGAATGTGAATTGGAACGAAATCGCCAATAGATAAGACCATTTTACAATTTGGGCCCAAGTTAGAAGCAGAGCCTAAGGTGTAAATTATCGATAGTCCATAACTCGGAAACTATAAGAGATAATGCAATTTGGCAACCGGCAATGTAATTAGCATGCCGAATATTACTTGGAATGTGAATTGGGACGAAATCGCCAATAGATAAGACCATTTTACAATTTGGGTCCAAGTTAGAAGCAGAGCCTAAGGTGTAAATTATCGATAGTCCATATCTCGGAAACTATAAGAAATAATGCAATTTGGCAATCGGCAATGTAATTAGCATGCCGAATATTACTTGGAATGTGAATTGGAACGAAATCGCCAATAGATAAGACCATTTTACAATTTGGGCCCAAGTTAGAAGCAGAGCCTAAGGTGTAAATTATCGATAGTCCATATCTCGGAAACTATAAGAGATAATGCAATTTGGCAACCGGCAATGTAATTAGCATGCCGAATATTACTTGGAATGTGAATTGGAACGAAATCGCCAATAGATAAGACCATTTTACAATTTGGGCCCAAGTTAGAAGCAGAGCCTAAGGTGTAAATTATCGATAGTCCATATCTCGGAAACTATAAGAGATAATGCAATTTCGCAACCGGCAATGTAATTAGCATGCCGAATATTACTTGGAGTGTGAATTGGAACGAAATCGCCAATAGATAAGACCATTTTACAATTTGGGCCCAAGTTAGAAGCAGAGCCTAAGGTGTAAATTATCGATAGTCCATATCTCGGAAACCATAAGAGATAATGCAATTTGGCAACCGGCAATGTAATTAGCATGCCGAATATTACTTGGAATGTGAATTGGAACGAAATCGCCAATAGATAAGACCATTTTACAATTTGGGCCCAAGTTAGAAGCAGAGCCTAAGGTGTAAATTATCGATAGTCCATATCTCGGAAACTATAAGAGATAATGCAATTTGGCAACCGGCAATGTAATTAGATTGCCGAATATTACTTGGAATGTGAATTGGGACGAAATCGCCAATAGATATGACCATTTTACAATTTGGGCCCAAGTTAGAAGCAGAGCCTAAGGTGTAAATTATCGATAGTCCATATCTCGGAAACTATAAGAGATAATGCAATTTGGCAACCGGCAATGTATTTAGCATGCCGAATATCACTTGGAATGTGAATTGGAACGAAATCGCCAATAGATAAGACCATTTTACAATTTGGGCCCAAGTTAGAAGCAGAGCCTAAGGTCTAAATTATCGATAGTCCATATCTCGGAAACTATAAGAGATAATGCAATTTGGCAACCGGCAATGTAATTAGCATGCCGAATATTACTTGGAATGTGAAATGGAACGAAATCGCCAATAGATAAGACCATTTTACAATTTGGGCCCAAGTTAGAAGCAGAGCCTAAGGTGTAAATTATCGATAGTCCATATCTCTGAAACTATAAGAGATAATGCAATTTCGCAACCGGCAATGTAATTAGCATGCCGAATATTACTTGGAATGTGAATTGGAACGAAATCGCCAATAGATAAGACCATTTTACAATTTGGGCCCAAGTTAGAAGCAGAGCCTAAGGTGTAAATTATCGATAGTCCATATCTCGGAAACTATAAGAGATAATGCAATTTGGCAACCGGCAATGTAATTAGCATGCCGAATATTACTTGGAATGTGAATTGGGACGAAATCGCCAATAGATAAGACCATTTTACAATTTGGGTCCAAGTTAGAAGCAGAGCCTAAGGTGTAAATTATCGATAGTCCATATCTCGGAAACTATAAGAGATAATGCAATTTGGCAACCGGCAATGTAATTAGATTGCCGAATATTACTTGGAATGTGAATTGGGACGAAATCGCCAATAGATATGACCATTTTACAATTTGGGCCCAAGTTAGAAGCAGAGCCTAAGGTGTAAATTATCGATAGTCCATATCTCGGAAACTATAAGAAATAATGCAATTTGGCAACCGGAAATGTAATTAGCATGCCGAATATTACTTGGAATGTGAATTGGAACGAAATCGCCAATAGATAAGACCATTTTACAATTTGGGCCCAAGTTAGAAGCAGAGCCTAAGGTGTAAATTATCGATAGTCCATATCTCGGAAACTATAGGTTCGTCCATCGATCGATGGACGAACCTAGAGATAATGCAATTTGGCAACCGGCAATGTAATTAGCATACCGAATATTACTTGGAATGTGAATTGGAACGAAATCGCCAATAGATAAGACCATTTTACAATTTGGGCCCAAGTTAGAAGCAGAGCCTAAGGTGTAAATTATCGATAGTCCATATCTCGGAAACTATAAGAGATAATGCAATTTGGCAACCGGCAATGTAATTAGCATGCCGAATATTACTTGGAATGTGAATTGGGACGAAATCGCCAATAGATATGACCATTTTACAATTTGGGCCCAAGTTAGAAGCAGAGCCTAAGGTGTAAATTATCGATAGTCCATATCTCGGAAACTATAAGAGATAATGCAATTTCGCAACCGGCAATGTAATTAGCATGCCTAATATTACTTGGAGTGTGAATTGGAACGAAATCGCCAATAGATAAGACCATTTTACAATTTGGGCCCAAGTTAGAAGCAGAGCCTAAGGTGTAAATTATCGATAGTCCATATCTCGGAAACTATAAGAGATAATGCAATTTGGCAACCGGCAATGTAATTAGCATGCCGAATATTATTTGGAATGTGAATTGGAACGAAATCGCCAATAGATAAGACCATTTTACAATTTGGGCCCAAGTTAGAAGCAGAGCCTAAGGTGTAAATTATCGATAGTCCATATCTCGGAAACTATAAGAGATAATGCAATTTGGCAACCGGCAATGTAATTAGCATGCCGAATATTACTTGGAATGTGAATTGGGACGAAATCGCCAATAGATAAGACCATTTTACAATTTGGGTCCAAGTTAGAAGCAGAGCCTAAGGTGTAAATTATCGATAGTCCATATCTCGGAAACTATAAGAAATAATGCAATTTGGCAACCGGCAATGTAATTAGCATGCCGAATATTACTTGGAATGTGAATTGGAACGAAATCGCCAATAGATAAGACCATTTTACAATTTGGGCCCAAGTTAGAAGCAGAGCCTAAGGTGTAAATTATCGATAGTCCATATCTCGGAAACTATAAGAGATAATGCAATTTGGCAACCGGCAATGTAATTAGCATGCCGAATATTACTTGGAATGTGAATTGGAACGAAATCGCCAATAGATAAGACCATTTTACAATTTGGGCCCAAGTTAGAAGCAGAGCCTAAGGTGTAAATTATCGATAGTCCATATCTCGGAAACTATAAGAGATAATGCAATTTCGCAACCGGCAATGTAATTAGCATGCCGAATATTACTTGGAGTGTGAATTGGAACGAAATCGCCAATAGATAAGACCATTTTACAATTTGGGCCCAAGTTAGAAGCAGAGCCTAAGGTGTAAATTATCGATAGTCCATATCTCGGAAACTATAAGAGATAATGCAATTTGGCAACCGGTAATGTAATTAGCATGCCGAATATTACCTGGAATGTGAATTGGAACGAAATCGCCAATAGATAAGACCATTTTACAATTTGGGCCCAAGTTAGAAGCAGAGCCTAAGGTGTAAATTATCGATAGTCCATATCTCGGAAACTATAAGAGATAATGCAATTTGGCAACCGGCAATGTAATTAGATTGCCGAATATTACTTGGAATGTGAATTGGGACGAAATCGCCAATAGATATGACCATTTTACAATTTGGGCCCAAGTTAGAAGCAGAGCCTAAGGTGTAAATTATCGATAGTCCATATCTCGGAAACTATAAGAAATAATGCAATTTGGCAACCGGAAATGTAATTAGCATGCCGAATATTACTTGGAATGTGAATTGGAACGAAATCGCCAATAGATAAGACCATTTTACAATTTGGGCCCAAGTTAGAAGCAGAGCCTAAGGTGTAAATTATCGATAGTCCATATCTCGGAAACTATAAGAGATAATGCAATTTGGCAACCGGCAATGTAATTAGCATGCCGAATATTACTTGGAATGTGAATTGGAACGAAATCGCCAATAGATAAGACCATTTTACAATTTGGGCCCAAGTTAGAAGCAGAGCCTAAGGTGTAAATTATCGATAGTCCATATCTCGGAAACTATAAGAGATAATGCAATTTGGCAACCGGCAATGTAATTAGCATGCCGAATATTACTTGGAATGTGAATTGGAACGAAATCGCCAATAGATAAGACCATTTTACAATTTGGGAGCAAGTTAGAAGCAGAGCCTAAGGTGTAAATTATCGATAGTCCATATCTCGGAAACTATAAGAGATAATGCAATTTGGCAACCGGCAATGTAATTAGCATGCCGAATATTACTTGGAATGTGAATTGGAACGAAATCGCCAATAGATAAGACCATTTTACAATTTGAGCCCAAGTTAGAAGCAGAGCCTATGGTGTAAATTATCGATAGTCCATATCTCGGAAACTATAAGAGATAATGCAATTTGGCAACCGGCAATGTATTTAGCATGCCGAATATTACTTGGAATGTGAATTTGAACGAAATCGCCAATAGATAAGACCATTTTACAATTTGGGCCCAAGTTAGAAGCAGAGCCTAAGGTGTAAATTATCGATAGTCCATATCTCGGAAACTATAAGAGATAATGCAATTTGGCAACCGGCAATGTAATTAGCATGCCGAATATTACTTGGAATGTGAAATGGAACGAAATCGCCAATAGATAAGACCATTTTACAATTTGGGCCCAAGTTAGAAGCAGAATCTAAGGTGTAAATTATCGATAGTCCATATCTCTGAAACTATAAGAGATAATGCAATTTCGCAACCGGCAATGTAATTAGCATGCCGAATATTACTTGGAATGTGAATTGGAACGAAATCGCCAATAGATAAGACCATTTTACAATTTGGGCCCAAGTTAGAAGCAGAGCCTAAGGTGTAAATTATCGATAGTCCATAACTCGGAAACTATAAGAGATAATGCAATTTGGCAACCGGCAATGTAATTAGCATGCCGAATATTACTTGGAATGTGAATTGGAACGAAATCGCCAATAGATAAGACCATTTTACAATTTGGGCCCAAGTTAGAAGCAGAGCCTAAGGTGTAAATTATCGATAGTCCATATCTCGGAAACTATAAGAGATAATGCAATTTGGCAACCGGCAATGTAATTAGCATGCCGAATATTACTTGGAATGTGAATTGGAACGAAATCGCCAATAGATAAGACCATTTTACAATTTGGGCCCAAGTTAGAAGCAGAGCCTAAGGTGTAAATTATCGATAGTCCATATCTCGGAAACTATAAGAGATAATGCAATTTCGCAACCGGCAATGTAATTAGCATGCCGAATATTACTTGGAGTGTGAATTGGAACGAAATCGCCAATAGATAAGACCATTTTACAATTTGGGCCCAAGTTAGAAGCAGAGCCTAAGGTGTAAATTATCGATAGTCCATATCTCGGAAACCATAAGAGATAATGCAATTTGGCAACCGGCAATGTAATTAGCATGCCGAATATTACTTGGAATGTGAATTGGAACGAAATCGCCAATAGATAAGACCATTTTACAATTTGGGCCCAAGTTAGAAGCAGAGCCTAAGGTGTAAATTATCGATAGTCCATATCTCGGAAACTATAAGAGATAATGCAATTTGGCAACCGGCAATGTTATTAGATTGCCGAATATTACTTGGAATGTGAATTGGGACGAAATCGCCAATAGATATGACCATTTTACAATTTGGGCCCAAGTTAGAAGCAGAGCCTAAGGTGTAAATTATCGATAGTCCATATCTCGGAAACTATAAGAGATAATGCAATTTGGCAACCGGCAATGTATTTAGCATGCCGAATATCACTTGGAATGTGAATTGGAACGAAATCGCCAATAGATAAGACCATTTTACAATTTGGGCCCAAGTTAGAAGCAGAGCCTAAGGTCTAAATTATCGATAGTCCATATCTCGGAAACTATAAGAGATAATGCAATTTGGCAACCGGCAATGTAATTAGCATGCCGAATATTACTTGGAATGTGAAATGGAACGAAATCGCCAATAGATAAGACCATTTTACAATTTGGGCCCAAGTTAGAAGCAGAGCCTAAGGTGTAAATTATCGATAGTCCATATCTCTGAAACTATAAGAGATAATGCAATTTCGCAACCGGCAATGTAATTAGCATGCCGAATATTACTTGGAATGTGAATTGGAACGAAATCGCCAATAGATAAGACCATTTTACAATTTGGGCCCAAGTTAGAAGCAGAGCCTAAGGTGTAAATTATCGATAGTCCATATCTCGGAAACTATAAGAGATAATGCAATTTGGCAACCGGCAATGTAATTAGCATGCCGAATATTACTTGGAATGTGAATTGGGACGAAATCGCCAATAGATAAGACCATTTTACAATTTGGGTCCAAGTTAGAAGCAGAGCCTAAGGTGTAAATTATCGATAGTCCATATCTCGGAAACTATAAGAAATAATGCAATTTGGCAACCGGCAATGTAATTAGCATGCCGAATATTACTTGGAATGTGAATTGGAACGAAATCGCCAATAGATAAGACCATTTTACAATTTGGGCCCAAGTTAGAAGCAGAGCCTAAGGTGTAAATTATCGATAGTCCATATCTCGGAAACTATAAGAGATAATGCAATTTGGCAACCGGCAATGTAATTAGCATGCCGAATATTACTTGGAATGTGAATTGGAACGAAATCGCCAATAGATAAGACCATTTTACAATTTGGGCCCAAGTTAGAAGCAGAGCCTAAGGTGTAAATTATCGATAGTCCATATCTCGGAAACTATAAGAGATAATGCAATTTCGCAACCGGCAATGTAATTAGCATGCCGAATATTACTTGGAGTGTGAATTGGAACGAAATCGCCAATAGATAAGACCATTTTACAATTTGGGCCCAAGTTAGAAGCAGAGCCTAAGGTGTAAATTATCGATAGTCCATATCTCGGAAACTATAAGAGATAATGCAATTTGGCAACCGGCAATGTAATTAGCATGCCGAATATTACTTGGAATGTGAATTGGAACGAAATCGCCAATAGATAAGACCATTTTACAATTTGGGCCCAAGTTAGAAGCAGAGCCTAAGGTGTAAATTATCGATAGTCCATATCTCGGAAACTATAAGAGATAATGCAATTTGGCAACCGGCAATGTAATTAGATTGCCGAATATTACTTGGAATGTGAATTGGGACGAAATCGCCAATAGATATGACCATTTTACAATTTGGGCCCAAGTTAGAAGCAGAGCCTAAGGTGTAAATTATCGATAGTCCATATCTCGGAAACTATAAGAAATAATGCAATTTGGCAACCGGAAATGTAATTAGCATGCCGAATATTACTTGGAATGTGAATTGGAACGAAATCGCCAATAGATAAGACCATTTTACAATTTGGGCCCAAGTTAGAAGCAGAGCCTAAGGTGTAAATTATCGATAGTCCATATCTCGGGAACTATAAGAGATAATGCAATTTGGCAACCGGCAATGTAATTAGCATGCCGAATATTACTTGGAATGTGAATTGGAACGAAATCGCCAATAGATAAGACCATTTTACAATTTGGGCCCAAGTTAGAAGCAGAGCCTAAGGTGTAAATTATCGATAGTCCATATCTCGGAAACTATAAGAGATAATGCAATTTGGCAACCGGCAATGTAATTAGCATGCCGAATATTACTTGGAATGTGAATTGGGACGAAATCGCCAATAGATATGACCATTTTACAATTTGGGCCCAAGTTAGAAGCAGAGCCTAAGGTGTAAATTATCGATAGTCCATATCTCGGAAACTATAAGAGATAATGCAATTTCGCAACCGGCAATGTAATTAGCATGCCTAATATTACTTGGAGTGTGAATTGGAACGAAATCGCCAATAGATAAGACCATTTTACAATTTGGGCCCAAGTTACAAGCAGAGCCTAAGGTGTAAATTATCGATAGTCCATATCTCGGAAACTATAAGAGATAATGCAATTTGGCAACCGGCAATGTAATTAGCATGCCGAATATTATTTGGAATGTGAATTGGAACGAAATCGCCAATAGATAAGACCATTTTACAATTTGGGCCCAAGTTAGAAGCAGAGCCTAAGGTGTAAATTATCGATAGTCCATATCTCGGAAACTATAAGAGATAATGCAATTTGGCAACCGGCAATGTAATTAGCATGCCGAATATTACTTGGAATGTGAATTGGGACGAAATCGCCAATAGATATGACCATTTTACAATTTGGGCCCAAGTTAGAAGCAGAGCCTAAGGTGTAAATTATAGATAGTGCATATCTCGGAAACTATAAGAAATAATGCAATTTGGCAACCGGCAATGTAATTAGCATGCCGAATATTACTTGGAATGTGAATTGGAACGAAATCGCCAATAGATAAGACCATTTTACAATTTGGGCCCAAGTTAGAAGCAGAGCCTAAGGTGTAAATTATCGATAGTCCATATCTCGGAAACTATAAGAGATAATACAATTTGGCAACCGGCAATGTAATTAGCATGCCGAATATTACTTGGAATGTGAATTGGAACGAAATCGCCAATAGATAAGACCATTTTACAATTTGGGCCCAAGTTAGAAGCAGAGCCTAAGGTGTAAATTATCGATAGTCCATATCTCGGAAACTATAAGAGATAATGCAATTTCGCAACCGGCAATGTAATTAGCATGCCGAATATTACTTGGAGTGTGAATTGGAACGAAATCGCCAATAGATAAGACCATTTTACAATTTGGGCCCAAGTTAGAAGCAGAGCCTAAGGTGTAAATTATCGATAGTCCATATCTCGGAAACTATAAGAGATAATGCAATTTGGCAACCGGCAATGTAATTAGCATGCCGAATATTACTTGGAATGTGAATTGGAACGAAATCGCCAATAGATAAGACCATTTTACAATTTGGGCCCAAGTTAGAAGCAGAGCCTAAGGTGTAAATTATCGATAGTCCATATCTCGGAAACTATAAGAGATAATGCAATTTGGCAACCGGCAATGTAATTAGCATGCCGAATATTACTTGGAATGTGAATTGGGACGAAATCGCCAATAGATATGACCATTTTACAATTTGGGCCCAAGTTAGAAGCAGAGCCTAAGGTGTAAATTATCGATAGTCCATATCTTGGAAACTATAAGAGATAATGCAATTTCGCAACCGGCAATGTAATTAGCATGCCGAATATTACTTGGAGTGTGAATTGGAACGAAATCGCCAATAGATAAGACCATTTTACAATTTGGGCCCAAGTTAGAAGCGGAGCCTAAGGTGTAAATTATCGATAGTCCATATCTCGGAAACTATAAGAGATAATGCAATTTGGCAACCGGCAATGTAATTAGCATGCCGAATATTACTTGGAATGTGAATTGGAACGAAATCGCCAATAGATAAGACCATTTTACAATTTGGGCCCAAGTTAGAAGCAGAGCCTAAGGTGTAAATTATCGATAGTCCATATCTCGGAAACTATAAGAGATAATGCAATTTGGCAACCGGCAATGTAATTAGCATGCCGAATATTACTTGGAATGTGAATTGGGACGAAATCGCCAATAGATATGACCATTTTACAATTTGGGCCCAAGTTAGAAACAGAGCCTAAGGTGTAAATTATCGATAGTCCATATCTCGGAAACTATAAGAGATAATGCAATTTCGCAACCGGCAATGTAATTAGCATGCCGAATATTACTTGGAATGTGAAATGGAACGAAATCGCCAATAGATAAGACCATTTTACAATTTGGGCCCAAGTTAGAAGCAGAGCCTAAGGTGTAAATTATCGATAGTCCATATCTCTGAAACTATAAGAGATAATGCAATTTCGCAACCGGCAATGTAATTAGCATGCCGAATATTACTTGGAATGTGAATTGGAACGAAATCGCCAATAGATAAGACCATTTTACAATTTGGGCCCAAGTTAGAAGCAGAGCCTAAGGTGTAAATTATCGATAGTCCATATCTCGGAAACTATAAGAGATAATGCAATTTGGCAACCGGCAATGTAATTAGCATGCCGAATATTACTTGGAATGTGAATTGGGACGAAATCGCCAATAGATAAGACCATTTTACAATTTGGGTCCAAGTTAGAAGCAGAGCCTAAGGTGTAAATTATCGATAGTCCATATCTCGGAAACTATAAGAAATAATGCAATTTGGCAACCGGCAATGTAATTAGCATGCCGAATATTACTTGGAATGTGAATTGGAACGAAATCGCCAATAGATAAGACCATTTTACAATTTGGGCCCAAGTTAGAAGCAGAGCCTAAGGTGTAAATTATCGATAGTCCATATCTCGGAAACTATAAGAGATAATGCAATTTGGCAACCGGCAATGTAATTAGCATGCCGAATATTACTTGGAATGTGAATTGGAACGAAATCGCCAATAGATAAGACCATTTTACAATTTGGGCCCAAGTTAGAAGCAGAGCCTAAGGTGTAAATTATCGATAGTCCATATCTCGGAAACTATAAGAGATAATGCAATTTCGCAACCGGCAATGTAATTAGCATGCCGAATATTACTTGGAGTGTGAATTGGAACGAAATCGCCAATAGATAAGACCATTTTACAATTTGGGCCCAAGTTAGAAGCAGAGCCTAAGGTGTAAATTATCGATAGTCCATATCTCGGAAACTATAAGAGATAATGCAATTTGGCAACCGGCAATGTAATTAGCATGCCGAATATTACTTGGAATGTGAATTGGAACGAAATCGCCAATAGATAAGACCATTTTACAATTTGGGCCCAAGTTAGAAGCAGAGCCTAAGGTGTAAATTATCGATAGTCCATATCTCGGAAACTATAAGAGATAATGCAATTTGGCAACCGGCAATGTAATTAGATTGCCGAATATTACTTGGAATGTGAATTGGGACGAAATCGCCAATAGATATGACCATTTTACAATTTGGGCCCAAGTTAGAAGCAGAGCCTAAGGTGTAAATTATCGATAGTCCATATCTCGGAAACTATAAGAAATAATGCAATTTGGCCACCGGAAATGTAATTAGCATGCCGAATATTACTTGGAATGTGAATTGGAACGAAATCGCCAATAGATAAGACCATTTTACAATTTGGGCCCAAGTTAGAAGCAGAGCCTAAGGTGTAAATTATCGATAGTCCATATCTCGGAAACTATAAGAGATAATGCAATTTGGCAACCGGCAATGTAATTAGCATGCCGAATATTACTTGGAATGTGAATTGGAACGAAATCGCCAATAGATAAGACCATTTTACAATTTGGGCCCAAGTTAGAAGCAGAGCCTAAGGTGTAAATTATCGATAGTCCATATCTCGGAAACTATAAGAGATAATGCAATTTGGCAACCGGCAATGTAATTAGCATGCCGAATATTACTTGGAATGTGAATTGGGACGAAATCGCCAATAGATATGACCATTTTACAATTTGGGCCCAAGTTAGAAGCAGAGCCTAAGGTGTAAATTATCGATAGTCCATATCTCGGAAACTATAAGAGATAATGCAATTTCGCAACCGGCAATGTAATTAGCATGCCTAATATTACTTGGAGTGTGAATTGGAACGAAATCGCCAATAGATAAGACCATTTTACAATTTGGGCCCAAGTTACAAGCAGAGCCTAAGGTGTAAATTATCGATAGTCCATATCTCGGAAACTATAAGAGATAATGCAATTTGGCAACCGGCAATGTAATTAGCATGCCGAATATTATTTGGAATGTGAATTGGAACGAAATCGCCAATAGATAAGACCATTTTACAATTTGGGCCCAAGTTAGAAGCAGAGCCTAAGGTGTAAATTATCGATAGTCCATATCTCGGAAACTATAAGAGATAATGCAATTTGGCAACCGGCAATGTAATTAGCATGCCGAATATTACTTGGAATGTGAATTGGGACGAAATCGCCAATAGATATGACCATTTTACAATTTGGGCCCAAGTTAGAAGCAGAGCCTAAGGTGTAAATTATAGATAGTGCATATCTCGGAAACTATAAGAAATAATGCAATTTGGCAACCGGCAATGTAATTAGCATGCCGAATATTACTTGGAATGTGAATTGGAACGAAATCGCCAATAGATAAGACCATTTTACAATTTGGGCCCAAGTTAGAAGCAGAGCCTAAGGTGTAAATTATCGATAGTCCATATCTCGGAAACTATAAGAGATAATACAATTTGGCAACCGGCAATGTAATTAGCATGCCGAATATTACTTGGAATGTGAATTGGAACGAAATCGCCAATAGATAAGACCATTTTACAATTTGGGCCCAAGTTAGAAGCAGAGCCTAAGGTGTAAATTATCGATAGTCCATATCTCGGAAACTATAAGAGATAATGCAATTTCGCAACCGGCAATGTAATTAGCATGCCGAATATTACTTGGAGTGTGAATTGGAACGAAATCGCCAATAGATAAGACCATTTTACAATTTGGGCCCAAGTTAGAAGCAGAGCCTAAGGTGTAAATTATCGATAGTCCATATCTCGGAAACTATAAGAGATAATGCAATTTGGCAACCGGCAATGTAATTAGCATGCCGAATATTACTTGGAATGTGAATTGGAACGAAATCGCCAATAGATAAGACCATTTTACAATTTGGGCCCAAGTTAGAAGCAGAGCCTAAGGTGTAAATTATCGATAGTCCATATCTCGGAAACTATAAGAGATAATGCAATTTGGCAACCGGCAATGTAATTAGCATGCCGAATATTACTTGGAATGTGAATTGGGACGAAATCGCCAATAGATATGACCATTTTACAATTTGGGCCCAAGTTAGAAGCAGAGCCTAAGGTGTAAATTATCGATAGTCCATATCTTGGAAACTATAAGAGATAATGCAATTTCGCAACCGGCAATGTAATTAGCATGCCGAATATTACTTGGAGTGTGAATTGGAACGAAATCGCCAATAGATAAGACCATTTTACAATTTGGGCCCAAGTTAGAAGCGGAGCCTAAGGTGTAAATTATCGATAGTCCATATCTCGGAAACTATAAGAGATAATGCAATTTGGCAACCGGCAATGTAATTAGCATGCCGAATATTACTTGGAATGTGAATTGGAACGAAATCGCCAATAGATAAGACCATTTTACAATTTGGGCCCAAGTTAGAAGCAGAGCCTAAGGTGTAAATTATCGATAGTCCATATCTCGGAAACTATAAGAGATAATGCAATTTGGCAACCGGCAATGTAATTAGCATGCCGAATATTACTTGGATTGTGAATTGGGACGAAATCGCCAATAGATATGACCATTTTACAATTTGGGCCCAAGTTAGAAACAGAGCCTAAGGTGTAAATTATCGATAGTCCATATCTCGGAAACTATAAGAGATAATGCAATTTCGCAACCGGCAATGTAATTAGCATGCCTAATATTACTTGGAGTGTGAATTGGAACGAAATCGCCAATAGATAAGACCATTTTACAATTTGGGCCCAAGTTAGAAGCAGAGCCTAAGGTGTAAATTATCGATAGTCCATATCTCGGAAACTATAAGAGATAATGCAATTTGGCAACCGGCAATGTAATTAGCATGCCGAATATTATTTGGAATGTGAATTGGAACGAAATCGCCAATAGATAAGACCATTTTACAATTTGGGCCCAAGTTAGAAGCAGAGCCTAAGGTGTAAATTATCGATAGTCCATATCTCGGAAACTATAAGAGATAATGCAATTTGGCAACCGGAAATGTAATTAGCATGCCGAATATTACTTGGAATGTGAATTGGGACGAAATCGCCAATACATATGACCATTTTACAATTTGGGCCCAAGTTAGAAGCAGAGCCTAAGGTGTAAATTATCGATAGTCCATATCTCGGAAACTATAAGAAATAATGCAATTTGGCAACCGGCAATGTAATTAGCATGCCGAATATTACTTGGAATGTGAATTGGAACGAAATCGCCAATAGATAAGACCATTTTACAATTTGGGCCCAAGTTAGAAGCAGAGCCTAAGGTGTAAATTATCGATAGTCCATATCTCGGAAACTATAAGAGATAATGCAATTTGGCAACCGGCAATGTAATTAGCATGCCGAATATTACTTGGAATGTGAATTGGAACGAAATCGCCAATAGATAAGACCATTTTACAATTTGGGCCCAAGTTAGAAGCAGAGCCTAAGGTGTAAATTATCGATAGTCCATATCTCGGAAACTATAAGAGATAATGCAATTTCGCAACCGGCAATGTAATTAGCATGCCGAATATTACTTGGAGTGTGAATTGGAACGAAATCGCCAATAGATAAGACCATTTTACAATTTGGGCCCAAGTTAGAAGCAGAGCCTAAGGTGTAAATTATCGATAGTCCATATCTCGGAAACTATAAGAGATAATGCAATTTGGCAACCGGCAATGTAATTAGCATGCCGAATATTACTTGGAATGTGAATTGGAACGAAATCGCCAATAGATAAGACCATTTTACAATTTGGGCCCAAGTTAGAAGCAGAGCCTAAGGTGTAAATTATCGATAGTCCATATCTCGGAAACTATAAGAGATAATGCAATTTGGCAACCGGCAATGTAATTAGATTGCCGAATATTACTTGGAATGTGAATTGGGACGAAATCGCCAATAGATATGACCATTTTACAATTTGGGCCCAAGTTAGAAGCAGAGCCTAAGGTGTAAATTATCGATAGTCCATATCTCGGAAACTATAAGAAATAATGCAATTTGGCAACCGGAAATGTAATTAGCATGCCGAATATTACTTGGAATGTGAATTGGAACGAAATCGCCAATAGATAAGACCATTTTACAATTTGGGCCCAAGTTAGAAGCAGAGCCTAAGGTGTAAATTATCGATAGTCCATATCTCGGAAACTATAAGAGATAATGCAATTTGGCAACCGGCAATGTAATTAGCATGCCGAATATTACTTGGAATGTGAATTGGAACGAAATCGCCAATAGATAAGACCATTTTACAATTTGGGCCCAAGTTAGAAGCAGAGCCTAAGGTGTAAATTATCGATAGTCCATATCTCGGAAACTATAAGAGATAATGCAATTTGGCAACCGGCAATGTAATTAGCATGCCGAATATTACTTGGAATGTGAATTGGGACGAAATCGCCAATAGATATGACCATTTTACAATTTGGGCCCAAGTTAGAAGCAGAGCCTAAGGTGTAAATTATCGATAGTCCATATCTCGGAAACTATAAGAGATAATGCAATTTCGCAACCGGCAATGTAATTAGCATGCCTAATATTACTTGGAGTGTGAATTGGAACGAAATCGCCAATAGATAAGACCATTTTACAATTTGGGCCCAAGTTACAAGCAGAGCCTAAGGTGTAAATTATCGATAGTCCATATCTCGGAAACTATAAGAGATAATGCAATTTGGCAACCGGCAATGTAATTAGCATGCCGAATATTATTTGGAATGTGAATTGGAACGAAATCGCCAATAGATAAGACCATTTTACAATTTGGGCCCAAGTTAGAAGCAGAGCCTAAGGTGTAAATTATCGATAGTCCATATCTCGGAAACTATAAGAGATAATGCAATTTGGCAACCGGCAATGTAATTAGCATGCCGAATATTACTTGGAATGTGAATTGGGACGAAATCGCCAATAGATATGACCATTTTACAATTTGGGCCCAAGTTAGAAGCAGAGCCTAAGGTGTAAATTATAGATAGTGCATATCTCGGAAACTATAAGAAATAATGCAATTTGGCAACCGGCAATGTAATTAGCATGCCGAATATTACTTGGAATGTGAATTGGAACGAAATCGCCAATAGATAAGACCATTTTACAATTTGGGCCCAAGTTAGAAGCAGAGCCTAAGGTGTAAATTATCGATAGTCCATATCTCGGAAACTATAAGAGATAATACAATTTGGCAACCGGCAATGTAATTAGCATGCCGAATATTACTTGGAATGTGAATTGGAACGAAATCGCCAATAGATAAGACCATTTTACAATTTGGGCCCAAGTTAGAAGCAGAGCCTAAGGTGTAAATTATCGATAGTCCATATCTCGGAAACTATAAGAGATAATGCAATTTCGCAACCGGCAATGTAATTAGCATGCCGAATATTACTTGGAGTGTGAATTGGAACGAAATCGCCAATAGATAAGACCATTTTACAATTTGGGCCCAAGTTAGAAGCAGAGCCTAAGGTGTAAATTATCGATAGTCCATATCTCGGAAACTATAAGAGATAATGCAATTTGGCAACCGGCAATGTAATTAGCATGCCGAATATTACTTGGAATGTGAATTGGAACGAAATCGCCAATAGATAAGACCATTTTACAATTTGGGCCCAAGTTAGAAGCAGAGCCTAAGGTGTAAATTATCGATAGTCCATATCTCGGAAACTATAAGAGATAATGCAATTTGGCAACCGGCAATGTAATTAGCATGCCGAATATTACTTGGAATGTGAATTGGGACGAAATCGCCAATAGATATGACCATTTTACAATTTGGGCCCAAGTTAGAAGCAGAGCCTAAGGTGTAAATTATCGATAGTCCATATCTTGGAAACTATAAGAGATAATGCAATTTCGCAACCGGCAATGTAATTAGCATGCCGAATATTACTTGGAGTGTGAATTGGAACGAAATCGCCAATAGATAAGACCATTTTACAATTTGGGCCCAAGTTAGAAGCGGAGCCTAAGGTGTAAATTATCGATAGTCCATATCTCGGAAACTATAAGAGATAATGCAATTTGGCAACCGGCAATGTAATTAGCATGCCGAATATTACTTGGAATGTGAATTGGAACGAAATCGCCAATAGATAAGACCATTTTACAAATTGGGCCCAAGTTAGAAGCAGAGCCTAAGGTGTAAATTATCGATAGTCCATATCTCGGAAACTATAAGAGATAATGCAATTTGGCAACCGGCAATGTAATTAGCATGCCGAATATTACTTGGAATGTGAATTGGGACGAAATCGCCAATAGATATGACCATTTTACAATTTGGGCCCAAGTTAGAAACAGAGCCTAAGGTGTAAATTATCGATAGTCCATATCTCGGAAACTATAAGAGATAATGCAATTTCGCAACCGGCAATGTAATTAGCATGCCTAATATTACTTGGAGTGTGAATTGGAACGAAATCGCCAATAGATAAGACCATTTTACAATTTGGGCCCAAGTTAGAAGCAGAGCCTAAGGTGTAAATTATCGATAGTCCATATCTCGGAAACTATAAGAGATAATGCAATTTGGCAACCGGCAATGTAATTAGCATGCCGAATATTATTTGGAATGTGAATTGGAACGAAATCGCCAATAGATAAGACCATTTTACAATTTGGGCCCAAGTTAGAAGCAGAGCCTAAGGTGTAAATTATCGATAGTCCATATCTCGGAAACTATAAGAGATAATGCAATTTGGCAACCGGAAATGTAATTAGCATGCCGAATATTACTTGGAATGTGAATTGGGACGAAATCGCCAATAGATATGACCATTTTACAATTTGGGCCCAAGTTAGAAGCAGAGCCTAAGGTGTAAATTATCGATAGTCCATATCTCGGAAACTATAAGAAATAATGCAATTTGGCAACCGGCAATGTAATTAGCATGCCGAATATTACTTGGAATGTGAATTGGAACGAAATCGCCAATAGATAAGACCATTTTACAATTTGGGCCCAAGTTAGAAGCAGAGCCTAAGGTGTAAATTATCGATAGTCCATATCTCGGAAACTATAAGAGATAATGCAATTTGGCAACCGGCAATGTAATTAGCATGCCGAATATTACTTGGAATGTGAATTGGAACGAAATCGCCAATAGATAAGACCATTTTACAATTTGGGCCCAAGTTAGAAGCAGAGCCTAAGGTGTAAATTATCGATAGTCCATATCTCGGAAACTATAAGAGATAATGCAATTTCGCAACCGGCAATGTAATTAGCATGCCGAATATTACTTGGAGTGTGAATTGGAACGAAATCGCCAATAGATAAGACCATTTTACAATTTGGGCCCAAGTTAGAAGCAGGGCCTAAGGTGTAAATTATCGATAGTCCATATCTCGGAAACTATAAGAGATAATGCAATTTGGCAACCGGCAATGTAATTAGCATGCCGAATATTACTTGGAATGTGAATTGGAACGAAATCGCCAATAGATAAGACCATTTTACAATTTGGGCCCAAGTTAGAAGCAGAGCCTAAGGTGTAAATTATCGATAGTCCATATATCGGAAACTATAAGAGATAATGCAATTTGGCAACCGGCAATGTAATTAGCATGCCGAATATTACTTGGAATGTGAATTGGGACGAAATCGCCAATAGATATGACCATTTTACAATTTGGGCCCAAGTTAGAAGCAGAGCCTAAGGTGTAAATTATCGATAGTCCATATCTTGGAAACTATAAGAGATAATGCAATTTCGCAACCGGCAATGTAATTAGCATGCCGAATATTACTTGGAGTGTGAATTGGAACGAAATCGCCAATAGATAAGACCATTTTACAATTTGGGCCCAAGTTAGAAGCAGAGCCTAAGGTGTAAATTATCGATAGTCCATATCTCGGAAACTATAAGAGATAATGCAATTTGGCAACCGGCAATGTAATTAGCATGCCGAATATTACTTGGAATGTGAATTGGAACGAAATCGCCAATAGATAAGACCATTTTACAATTTGGGCCCAAGTTAGAAGCAGAGCCTAAGGTGTAAATTATCGATAGTCCATATCTCGGAAACTATAAGAGATAATGCAATTTGGCAACCGGCAATGTAATTAGCATGCCGAATATTACTTGGAATGTGAATTGGAACGAAATCGCCAATAGATAAGACCATTTTACAATTTGGGCCCAAGTTAGAAGCAGAGCCTAAGGTGTAAATTATCGATAGTCCATATCCCGGAAACTATAAGAGATAATGCAATTTCGCAACCGGCAATGTAATTAGCATGCCGAATATTACTTGGAGTCTGAATTGGAACGAAATCGCCAATAGATAAGACCATTTTACAATTTGGGCCCAAGTTAGAAGCAGAGCCTAAGGTGTAAATTATCGATAGTCCATATCTCGGAAACTATAAGAGATAATGCAATTTGGCAACCGGCAATGTAATTAGCATGCCGAATATTACTTGGAATGTGAATTGGAACGAAATCGCCAATAGATAAGACCATTTTACAATTTGGGCCCAAGTTAGAAGCAGAGCCTAAGGTGTAAATTATCGATAGTCCATATCTCGGAAACTATAAGAGATAATGCAATTTGGCAACCGGCAATGTAATTAGCATGCCGAATATTACTTGGAATGTGAATTGGGACGAAATCGCCAATAGATATGACCATTTTACAATTTGGGCCCAAGTTAGAAGCAGAGTCTAAGGTGTAAATTATCGATAGTCCATATCTTGGAAACTATAAGAGTTAATGCAGTTTCGCAACCGGCAATGTAATTAGCATGCCGAATATTACTTGGAGTGTGAATTGGAACGAAATCGCCAATAGATAAGACCATTTTACAATTTGGGCCCAAGTTAGAAGCAGAGCCTAAGGTGTAAATTATCGATAGTCCATATATCGGAAACTATAAGAGATAATGCAATTTGGCAACCGGCAATGTAATTAGCATGCCGAATATTACTTGGAATGTGAATTGGGACGAAATCGCCAATAGATATGACCATTTTACAATTTGGGCCCAAGTTAGAAGCAGAGCCTAAGGTGTAAATTATCGATAGTCCATATCTTGGAAACTATAAGAGATAATGCAATTTCGCAACCGGCAATGTAATTAGCATGCCGAATATTACTTGGAGTGTGAATTGGAACGAAATCGCCAATAGATAAGACCATTTTACAATTTGGGCCCAAGTTAGAAGCAGAGCCTAAGGTGTAAATTATCGATAGTCCATATCTCGGAAACTATAAGAGATAATGCAATTTGGCAACCGGCAATGTAATTAGCATGCCGAATATTACTTGGAATGTGAATTGGAACGAAATCGCCAATAGATAAGACCATTTTACAATTTGGGCCCAAGTTAGAAGCAGAGCCTAAGGTGTAAATTATCGATAGTCCATATCTCGGAAACTATAAGAGATAATGCAATTTGGCAACCGGCAATGTAATTAGCATGCCGAATATTACTTGGAATGTGAATTGGAACGAAATCGCCAATAGATAAGACCATTTTACAATTTGGGCCCAAGTTAGAAGCAGAGCCTAAGGTGTAAATTATCGATAGTCCATATCCCGGAAACTATAAGAGATAATGCAATTTCGCAACCGGCAATGTAATTAGCATGCCGAATATTACTTGGAGTCTGAATTGGAACGAAATCGCCAATAGATAAGACCATTTTACAATTTGGGCCCAAGTTAGAAGCAGAGCCTAAGGTGTAAATTATCGATAGTCCATATCTCGGAAACTATAAGAGATAATGCAATTTGGCAACCGGCAATGTAATTAGCATGCCGAATATTACTTGGAATGTGAATTGGAACGAAATCGCCAATAGATAAGACCATTTTACAATTTGGGCCCAAGTTAGAAGCAGAGCCTAAGGTGTAAATTATCGATAGTCCATATCTCGGAAACTATAAGAGATAATGCAATTTGGCAACCGGCAATGTAATTAGCATGCCGAATATTACTTGGAATGTGAATTGGGACGAAATCGCCAATAGATATGACCATTTTACAATTTGGGCCCAAGTTAGAAGCAGAGTCTAAGGTGTAAATTATCGATAGTCCATATCTTGGAAACTATAAGAGTTAATGCAGTTTCGCAACCGGCAATGTAATTAGCATGCCGAATATTACTTGGAGTGTGAATTGGAACGAAATCGCCAATAGATAAGACCATTTTACAATTTGGGCCCAAGTTAGAAGCAGAGCCTAAGGTGTAAATTATCGATAGTCCATATCTCGGAAACTATAAGAGATAATGCAATTTGGCAACCGGCAATGTAATTAGCATGCCGAATATTACTTGGAATGTGAATTGGAACGAAATCGCCAATAGATAAGACCATTTTACAATTTGGGCCCAAGTTAGAAGCAGAGCCTAAGGTGTAAATTATCGATAGTCCATATCTCGGAAACTATAAGAGATAATGCAATTTGGCAACCGGCAATGTAATTAGCATGCCGAATATTACTTGGAATGTGAATTGGGACGAAATCGCCAATAGATATGACCATTTTACAATTTGGGCCCAAGTTAGAAGCAGAGCCTAAGGTGTAAATTATCGATAGTCCATATCTCGGAAACTATAAGAGATAATGCAATTTCGCAACCGGCAATGTAATTAGCATGCCTAATATTACTTGGAGTGTGAATTGGAACGAAATCGCCAATAGATAAGACCATTTTACAATTTGGGCCCAAGTTAGAAGCAGAGCCTAAGGTGTAAATTATCGATAGTCCATATCTCGGAAACTATAAGAGATAATGCAATTTGGCAACCGGCAATGTAATTAGCATGCCGAATATTATTTGGAATGTGAATTGGAACGAAATCGCCAATAGATAAGACCATTTTACATTTTGGGCCCAAGTTAGAAGCAGAGCCTAAGGTGTAAATTATCGATAGTCCATATCTCGGAAACTATAAGAGATAATGCAATTTGGCAACCGGCAATGTAATTAGCATGCCGAATATTACTTGGAATGTGAATTGGGACGAAATCGCCAATATATATGACCATTTTACAATTTGGGCCCAAGTTAGAAGCAGAGCCTAAGGTGTAAATTATCGATAGTCCATATCTCGGAAACTATAAGAAATAATGCAATTTGGCAACCGGCAATGTAATTAGCATGCCGAATATTACTTGGAATGTGAATTGGAACGAAATCGCCAATAGATAAGACCATTTTACAATTTGGGCCCAAGTTAGAAGCAGAGCCTAAGGTGTAAATTATCGATAGTCCATATCTCGGAAACTATAAGAGATAATGCAATTTGGCAACCGGCAATGTAATTAGCATGCCGAATATTACTTGGAATGTGAATTGAAACGAAATCGCCAATAGATAAGACCATTTTACAATTTGGGCCCAAGTTAGAAGCAGAGCCTAAGGTGTAAATTATCGATAGTCCATATCTCGGAAACTATAAGAGATAATGCAATTTGGCAACCGGCAATGTAATTAGCATGCCGAATATTACTTGGAATGTGAATTGGAACGAAATCGCCAATAGATAAGACCATTTTACAATTTGGGCCCAAGTTAGAAGCAGAGCCTAAGGTGTAAATTATCGATAGTCCATATCTCGGAAACTATAAGAGATAATGCAATTTGGCAACCGGCAATGTAATTAGCATGCCGAATATTACTTGGAATGTGAATTGGAACGAAATCGCCAATAGATAAGACCATTTTACAATTTGGGCCCAAGTTAGAAGCAGAGCCTAAGGTGTAAATTATCGATAGTCCATATCTCGGAAACTATAAGAGATAATGCAATTTGGCAACCGGCAATGTAATTAGCATGCCGAATATTACTTGGAATGTGATTTGGAACGAATTCGCCAATAGATAAGACCATTTTACAATTTGGGCCCAAGTTAGAAGCAGAGCCTAAGGTGTAAATTATCGATAGTCCATATCTCGGAAACTATAAGAGATAATGCAATTTGGCAACCGGCAATGTAATTAGCATGCCGAATATTACTTGGAATGTGAATTGGAACGAAATCGCCAATAGATAAGACCATTTTACAATTTGGGAGCAAGTTAGAAGCAGAGCCTAAGGTGTAAATTATCGATAGTCCATATCTCGGAAACTATAAGAGATAATGCATTTTGGCAACCGGCAATGTAATTAGCATGCCGAATATTACTTGGAATGTGAATTGGAACGAAATCGCCAATAGATAAGACCATTTTACAATTTGAGCCCAAGTTAGAAGCAGAGCCTATGGTGTAAATTATCGATAGTCCATATCTCGGAAACTATAAGAGATAATGCAATTTGGCAACCGGCAATGTAATTAGCATGCCGAATATTACTTGGAATGTGAATTGGAACGAAATCGCCAATAGATAAGACCATTTTACAATTTGGGCCCAAGTTAGAAGCAGAGCCTATGGTGTAAATTATCGATAGTCCATATCTCGGAAACTATAAGAGATAATGCAATTTGGCAACCGGCAATGTAATTAGCATGCCGAATATTACTTGGAATGTGAATTGAAACGAAATCGCCAATAGATAAGACCATTTTACAATTTGGGCCCAAGTTAGAAGCAGAGCCTAAGGTGTAAATTATCGATAGTCCATATCTCGGAAACTATAAGAGATAATGCAATTTGGCAACCGGCAATGTAATTAGCATGCCGAATATTACTTGGAATGTGAATTGGAACGAAATCGCCAATAGATAAGACCATTTTACAATTTGGGCCCAAGTTAGAAGCAGAGCCTAAGGTGTAAATTATCGATAGTCCATATCTCGGAAACTATAAGAGATAATGCAATTTGGCAACCGGCAATTGTAATTAGCATGCCGAATATTACTTGGAATGTGAATTGGAACGAAATCGCCAATTGATAGGACCATTTTACAATTTGGGCCCAAGTTAGAAGCAGAGCCTAAGGTGTAAATTATCGATAGTCCATATCTCGGAAACTATAAGAGATAATGCAATTTCGCAACCGGCAATGTAATTAGCATGCCGAATATTACTTGGAATGTGAATTGGGACGAAATCGCCAATAGATAAGGCCATTTTACAATTTGGGCCCAAGTTAGAAGCAGAGCATAAGGTGTAAATTATCGATAGTCCATATCTCGGAAACTATAAGAGATAATGCAATTTGGCAACCGGCAATGTAATTAGCATGCCGAATATTACTTGGAATGTGAATTGGAACGAAATCGCCAATAGGTAAGACCATTTTACAATTTGGGCCCAAGTTAGAAGCAGAGCCTAAGGTGTAAATTATCGATAGTCCATATCTCGGAAACTATAAGAGATAATTCAATTTGGCAACCGGCAATGTAATTAGCATGCCGAATATTACTTGGAGTGTGAATTGGAACGAAATCGCCAATAGATAAGAACATTTTACAATTTGGGCCCAAGTTAGAAGCAGAGCCTAAGGTGTAAATTATCGATAGTCCATATCTCGGAAACTATAAGAGATAATGCAATTTGGCAACCGGCAATGAAATTAGCATGCCGAATATTACTTGGAATGTGAATTGGAACGAAATCGCCAATAGATAAGACCATTTTACAATTTGGGCCCAAGTTAGAAGCAGAGCCTAAGGTGTAAATTATCGATAGTCCATATCTCGGAAACTATAAGAGATAATGCAATTTGGCAACCGGCAATGTAATTAGCATGCCGAATATTACTTGGAATGTGAATTGGAACGAAATCGCCAATAGATAAGACCATTTTACAAATTGGGCCCAAGTTAGAAGCAGAGCCTAAGGTGTAAATTATCGATAGTCCATATCTCGGAAACTATAAGAGATAATGCAATTTGGCAACCGGCAATGTAATTAGCATGCCAAATATTACTTGGAATGTGAATTGGAACGAAATCGCCAATAGATAAGACCATTTTACAATTTGGGCCCAAGTTAGAAGCAGAGCCTAAGGTGTAAATTATCGATAGTCCATATCTCGGAAACTATAAGAGATAATGCAATTTGGCAACCGGCAATGTAATTAGCATGCCGAATATTACTTGGAATGTGAATTGGAACGAAATCGCCAATAGATAAGACCATTTTACAATTTGGGAGCAAGTTAGAAGCAGAGCCTAAGGTGTAAATTATCGATAGTCCATATCTCGGAAACTATAAGAGATAATGCAATTTGGCAACCGGCAATGTAATTAGCATGCCGAATATTACTTGGAATGTGAATTGGAACGAAATCGCCAATAGATAAGACCATTTTACAATTTGAGCCCAAGTTAGAAGCAGAGCCTATGGTGTAAATTATCGATAGTCCATATCTCGGACACTATAAGAGATAATGCAATTTGGCAACCGGCAATGTAATTAGAATGCCGAATATTACTTGGAATGTGAATTGGAACGAAATCGCCAATAGATAAGACCATTTTACAATTTGGGCCCAAGTTAGAAGCAGAGATTATGGTGTAAATTATCGATAGTCCATATCTCGGAAACTATAAGAGATAATGCAATTTGGCAACCGGCAATGTAATTAGCATGCCGAATATTACTTGGAATGTGAATTGGGACGAAATCGCCAATAGATATGACCATTTTACAATTTGGGCCCAAGTTAGAAGCAGAGCCTAAGGTGTAAATTATCGATAGTCCATATCTCGGAAACTATAAGAGATAATGCAATTTGGCAACCGGCAATGTAATTAGCATGCCGAATATTACTTGGAATGTGAATTGGAACGAAATCGCCAATAGATAAGACCATTTTACAAATTGGGCCCAAGTTAGAAGCAGAGCCTAAGGTGTAAATTATCGATAGTCCATATCTCGGAAACTATAAGAGATAATGCAATTTGGCAACCGGCAATGTAATTAGCATGCCAAATATTACTTGGAATGTGAATTGGAACGAAATCGCCAATAGATAAGACCATTTTACAATTTGGGCCCAAGTTAGAAGCAGAGCCTAAGGTGTAAATTATCGATAGTCCATATCTCGGAAACTATAAGAGATAATGCAATTTGGCAACCGGCAATGTAATTAGCATGCCGAATATTACTTGGAATGTGAATTGGAACGAAATCGCCAATAGATAAGACCATTTTACAATTTGGGAGCAAGTTAGAAGCAGAGCCTAAGGTGTAAATTATCGATAGTCCATATCTCGGAAACTATAAGAGATAATGCAATTTGGCAACCGGCAATGTAATTAGCATGCCGAATATTACTTGGAATGTGAATTGGAACGAAATCGCCAATAGATAAGACCATTTTACAATTTGAGCCCAAGTTAGAAGCAGAGCCTATGGTGTAAATTATCGATAGTCCATATCTCGGACACTATAAGAGATAATGCAATTTGGCAACCGGCAATGTAATTAGAATGCCGAATATTACTTGGAATGTGAATTGGAACGAAATCGCCAATAGATAAGACCATTTTACAATTTGGGCCCAAGTTAGAAGCAGAGATTATGGTGTAAATTATCGATAGTCCATATCTCGGAAACTATAAGAGATAATGCAATTTGGCAACCGGCAATGTAATTAGCATGCCGAATATTACTTGGAATGTGAATTGGAACGAAATCGCCAATAGATAAGACCATTTTACAATTTGGGCCCAAGTTAGAAGCAGAGCCTAAGGTGTAAATTATCGATAGTCCATATCTCGGAAACTATAAGAGATAATGCAATTTGGCAACCGGCAATGTAATTAGCATGCCGAATATTACTTGTAATGTGAATTGGAACGAAATCGCCAATAGATAAGACCATTTTACAATTTGGGCCCAAGTTAGAAGCAGAGCCTAAGGTGTAAATTATCGATAGTCCATATCTCGGAAACTATAAGAGATAATGCAATTTGGCAACCGGCAATGTAATTAGCATGCCGAATATTACTTGGAATGTGAATTGGGACGAAATCGCCAATAGATATGACCATTTTACAATTTGGGCCCAAGTTAGAAGCAGAGCCTAAGGTGTAAATTATCGATAGTCCATATCTCGGAAACTATAAGAGATAATGCAATTTGGCAACCGGCAATGTAATTAGCATGCCGAATATTACTTGGAATGTGAATTGGAACGAAATCGCCAATAGATAAGACCATTTTACAAATTGGGCCCAAGTTAGAAGCAGAGCCTAAGGTGTAAATTATCGATAGTCCATATCTCGGAAACTATAAGAGATAATGCAATTTGGCAACCGGCAATGTAATTAGCATGCCAAATATTACTTGAAATGTGAATTGGAACGAAATCGCCAATAGATAAGACCATTTTACAATTTGGGCCCAAGTTAGAAGCAGAGCCTAAGGTGTAAATTATCGATAGTCCATATCTCGGAAACTATAAGAGATAATGCAATTTGGCAACCGGCAATGTAATTAGCATGCCGAATATTACTTGGAATGTGAATTGGAACGAAATCGCCAATAGATAAGACCATTTTACAATTTGGGAGCAAGTTAGAAGCAGAGCCTAAGGTGTAAATTATCGATAGCCCATATCTCGGAAACTATAAGAGATAATGCAATTTGGCAACCGGCAATGTAATTAGCATGCCGAATATTACTTGGAATGTGAATTGGAACGAAATCGCCAATAGATAAGACCATTTTACAATTTGAGCCCAAGTTAGAAGCAGAGCCTATGGTGTAAATTATCGATAGTCCATATCTCGGAAACTATAAGAGATAATGCAATTTGGCAACCGGCAATGTAATTAGAATGCCGAATATTACTTGGAATGTGAATTGGAACGAAATCGCCAATAGATAAGACCATTTTACAATTTGGGCCCAAGTTAGAAGCAGAGATTATGGTGTAAATTATCGATAGTCCATATCTCGGAAACTATAAGAGATAATGCAATTTGGCAACCGGCAATGTAATTAGCATGCCGAATATTACTTGGAATGTGAATTGGAACGAAATCGCCAATAGATAAGACCATTTTACAATTTGGGCCCAAGTTAGAAGCAGAGCCTAAGGTGTAAATTATCGATAGTCCATATCTCGGAAACTATAAGAGATAATGCAATTTGGCAACCGGCAATGTAATTAGCATGCCGAATATTACTTGTAATGTGAATTGGAACGAAATCGCCAATAGATAAGACCATTTTACAATTTGGGCCCAAGTTAGAAGCAGAGCCTAAGGTGTAAATTATCGATAGTCCATATCTCGGAAACTATAAGAGATAATTCAATTTGGCAACCGGCAATGTAATTAGCATGCCGAATATTACTTGGAATGTGAATTGGAACGAAATTGCCAATAGATAAGACCATTTTACAATTTGGGCCCAAGTTAGAAGCAGAGCCTATGGTGTAAATTATCGATAGTCCATATCTCGGAAACTATAAGAGATAATGCAATTTGGCAACCGGCAATGTAATTAGCATGCCGAATATTACTTGGAATGTGAATTGGAACGAAATCGCCAATAGATAAGACCATTTTACAGTTTGGGCCCAAGTTAGAAGCAGAGCCTAAGGTGTAAATTATCGATAGTCCATATCTCGGAAACTATAAGAGATAATGCAATTTGGCAACCGGCAATGTAATTAGCATGCCGAATATTACTTGGAATGTGAATTGGAACGAAATCGCCAATAGATAAGACCATTTTACAATTTGGGCCCAAGTTAGAAGCAGAGCCTAAGGTGAAAATTATCGATAGTCCATATCTCGGAAACTATAAGAGATAATGCAATTTGGCAACCGGCAATGTAATTAGCATGCCGAATATTACTTGGAGTGTGAATTGGAACGAAATCGCCAATAGATAAGACCATTTTACAATTTGGGCCCAAGTTAGAAGCAGAGCCTAAGGTGTAAATTATCGATAGTCCATATCTCGGAAACTATAAGAGATAATGCAATTTGGCAACCGGCAATGTAATTAGCATGCCGAATATTACTTGGAATGTGAATTGGAACGAAATCGCCAATAGATAAGACCATTTTACAATTTGGGAGCAAGTTAGAAGCAGAGCCTAAGGTGTAAATTATCGATAGTCCATATCTCGGAAACTATAAGAGATAATGCAATTTGGCAACCGGCAATGTAATTAGCATGCCGAATATTACTTGGAATGTGAATTGGAACGAAATCGCCAATAGATAAGACCATTTTACAATTTGAGCCCAAGTTAGAAGCAGAGCCTATGGTGTAAATTATCGATAGTCCATATCTCGGAAACTATAAGAGATAATGCAATTTGGCAACCGGCAATGTAATTAGCATGCCGAATATTACTTGGAATGTGAATTGGAACGAAATCGCCAATAGATAAGACCATTTTACAATTTGGGCCCAAGTTAGAAGCAGAGCCTAAGGTGTAAATTATCGATAGTCCATATATCGGAAACTATAAGAGATAATGCAATTTCGCAACCGGCAATGTAATTAGCATGCCGAATATTACTTGGAGTGTGAATTGGAACGAAATCGCCAATAGATAAGACCATTTTACAATTTGGGCCCAAGTTAGAAGCAGAGCCTAAGGTGTAAATTATCGATAGTCCATATCTCGGAAACTATAAGAGATAATGCAATTTGGCAACCGGCAATGTAATTAGCATGCCGAATATTACTTGGAATGTGAATTGGAACGAAATCGCCAATAGATAAGACCATTTTACAATTTGAGCCCAAGTTAGAAGCAGAGCCTATGGTGTAAATTATCGATAGTCCATATCTCGGAAACTATAAGAGGTAATGCAATTTGGCAACCGGCAATGTAATTAGCATGCCGAATATTACTTGGAATGTGAATTGGAACGAAATCGCCAATAGATAAGACCATTTTACAATTTGGGCCCAAGTTAGAAGCAGAGCCTAAGGTGTAAATTATCGATAGTCCATATCTCGGAAACTATAAGAGATAATGCAATTTGGCAACCGGCAATGTAATTAGCATGCCGAATAATACTTGGAATGTGAATTGGAACGAAATCGCCAATAGATAAGACCATTTTACAATTTGGGAGCAAGTTAGAAGCAGAGCCTAAGGTGTAAATTATCGATAGTCCATATCTCGGAAACTATAAGAGATAATGCAATTTCGCAACCGGCAATGTAATTAGCATGCCGAATATTACTTGGAGTGTGAATTGGAACGAAATCGCCAATAGATAAGACCATTTTACAATTTGGGTCCAAGTTAGAAGCAGAGCCTAAGGTGTAAATAATCGATAGTCCATATCTCGGAAACTATAAGAGATAATGCAATTTGGCAACCGGCAATGTAATTAGCATGCCGAATATTACTTGGAATGTGAATTGGAACGAAATCGCCAATAGATAAGACCATTTTACAATTTGGGCCCAAGTTAGAAGCAGAGCCTAAGGTGTAAATTATCGATAGTCCATATCTCGGAAACTATAAGAGATAATGCAATTTGGCAACCGGCAATGTAATTAGCATGCCGAATATTACTTGGAATGTGAATTGGGACGAAATCGCCAATAGATATGACCATTTTACAATTTGGGCCCAAGTTAGAAGCAGAGCCTAAGGTGTAAATTATCGATAGTCCCTATCTCGGAAACTATAAGAGATAATGCAATTTCGCAACCGGCAATGTAATTAGCATGCCGAATATTACTTGGAGTGTGAATTGGAACGAAATCACCAATAGATAAGACCATTTTACAATTTGGGCCCAAGTTAGAAGCAGAGCCTAAGGTGTAAATTATCGATAGTCCATATCTCGGAAACTATAAGAGATAATGCAATTTGGCAACCGGCAATGTAATTAGCATGCCGAATATTACTTGGAATGTGAATTGGAACGAAATCGCCAATAGATAAGACCATTTTACAATTTGGGCCCAAGTTAGAAGCAGAGCCTAAGGTGTAAATTATCGATAGTCCATATCTCGGAAACTATAAGAGGTAATGCAATTTGGCAACCGGCAATGTAATTAGCATGCCGAATATTACTTGGAATGTGAATTGGAACGAAATCGCCAATAGACAAGACCATTTTACAATTTGGGCCCAAGTTAGAAGCAGAGCCTAAGGTGTAAATTATCGATAGTCCATATCTCGGAAACTATAAGAGATAATGCAATTTGGCAACCGGCAATGTAATTAGCATGCCGAATATTACTTGGAATGTGAATTGGAACGAAATCGCCAATAGATAAGACCATTCTACAATTTGGGCCCAAGTTAGAAGCAGAGCCTAAGGTGTAAATTATCGATAGTCCATATCTCGGAAACTATAAGAGATAATGCAATTTGGCAACCGGCAATGTAATTAGCATGCCGAATATTACTTGGAATGTGAATTGGAACGAAATCGCCAATAGATAAGACCATTTTACAATTTGGGAGCAGGTTAGAAGCAGAGCCTAAGGTGTAAATTATCGATAGTCCATATCTCGGAAACTATAAGAGATAATGCAATTTGGCAACCGGCAATGTAATTAGCATGCCGAATATTACTTGGAATGTGAATTGGAACGAAATCGCCAATAGATAAGACCATTTTACAATTTGAGCCCAAGTTAGAAGCAGAGCCTATGGTGTAAATTATCGATAGTCCATATCTCGGAAACTATAAGAGATAATGCAATTTGGCAACCGGCAATGTAATTAGCATGCCGAATATTACTTGGAATGTGAATTGGAACGAAATCGCCAATAGATAAGACCATTTTACAATTTGGGCCCAAGTTAGAAGCAGAGCCTATGGTGTAAATTATCGATAGTCCATATCTCGGAAACTATAAGAGATAATGCAATTTGGCAACCGGCAATGTAATTAGCATGCCGAATATTACTTGGAATGTGAATTGGAACGAAATCGCCAATAGATAAGACCATTTTACAATTTGGGCCCAAGTTAGAAGCAGAGCCTAAGGTGTAAATTATCGATAGTCCATATCTCGGAAACTATAAGAGATAATGCAATTTGGCAACCGGCAATGTAATTAGCATGCCGAATATTACTTGGAATGTGAATTGGAACGAAATCGCCAATAGATAAGACCATTTTACAATTTGGGCCCAAGTTAGAAGCAGAGCCTAAGGTGTAAATTATCGATAATCCATATCTCGGAAACTATAAGAGATAATGCAATTTGGCAACCGGCAATGTAATTAGCATGCCGAATATTACTTGGAATGTGAATTGGAACGAAATCGCCAATAGGTAAGACCATTTTACAATTTGGGCCCAAGTTAGAAGCAGAGCCTAAGGTGTAAATTATCGATAGTCCATATCTCGGAAACTATAAGAGATAATTCAATTTGGCAACCGGCAATGTAATTAGCATGCCGAATATTACTTGGAATGTGAATTGGAACGAAATTGCCAATAGATAAGACCATTTTACAATTTGGGCCCAAGTTAGAAGCAGAGCCTATGGTGTAAATTATCGATAGTCCATATATCGGAAACTATAAGAGATAATGCAATTTGGCAACCGGCAATGTAATTAGCATGCCGAATATTACTTGGAATGTGAATTGGAACGAAATCGCCAATAGATAAGACCATTTTACAATTTGGGCCCAAGTTAGAAGCAGAGCCTAAGGTGTAAATAATCGATAGTCCATATCTCGGAAACTATAAGAGATAATGCAATTTGGCAACCGGCAATGTAATTAGCATGCCGAATATTACTTGGAATGTGAATTGGAACGAAATCGCCAATAGATAAGACCATTTTACAATTTGGGCCCAAGTTAGAAGCAGAGCCTAAGGTGAAAATTATCGATAGTCCATATCTCGGAAACTATAAGAGATAATGCAATTTGGCAACCGGCAATGTAATTAGCATGCCGAATATTACTTGGAATGTGAATTGGAACGAAATCGCCAATAGATAAGGTCATTTTACAATTTGGGCCTAAGTTAGAAGCAGAGCCTAAGGTGTAAATTATTGATAGTCCATATCTCGGAAACTATAAGAGATAATGCAATTTCGCAACCGGCAATGTAATTAGCATGCCGAATATCACTTGGAATGTGAATTGGGACGAAATCGTAAATAGATAAGACCATTTTACAATTTGGGTCCAAGTTAGAAGCAGAGCCTAAGGTGTAAATTATCGATAGTCCATATCTCGGAAACTATAAGAGATAATGCAATTTGGCAACCGGCAATGTAATTAGCATGCCGAATATTACTTGGAATGTGAATTGGAACGAAATCGCCAATAGATAAGACCATTTTACAATTTGGGCCCAAGTTAGAAGCAGAGCCTAAGGTGTAAATTATCGATAGTCCATATCTCGGAAACTATAAGAGATAATGCAATTTGGCAACCGGCAATGTAATTAGCATGCCGAATATTACTTGGAATGTGAATTGGAACGAAATCGCCAATAGATATGACCATTTTACAATTTGGGCCCAAGTTAGAAGCAGAGCCTAAGGTGTAAATTATCGATAGTCCATATCTCGGAAACTATAAGAGATAATGCAATTTCGCAACCGGCAATGTAATTAGCATGCCGAATATTACTTGGAGTGTGAATTGGAACGAAATCGCCAATAGATAAGACCATTTTACAATTTGGGCCCAAATTAGAAGCAGAGCCTAAGGCGTAAATTATCGATAGTCCATATCTCGGAAACTATAAGAGATAATGCAATTTGGCAACCGGCAATGTAATTAGAATGCCGAATATTACTTGGAATGTGAATTGGAACGAAATCGCCAATAGATAAGACCATTTTACAATTTGGGCCCAAGTTAGAAGCAGAGCCTAAGGTGTAAATTATCGATAGTCCATATCTCGGACACTATAAGAGATAATGCAATTTGGCAACCGGCAATGTAATTAGCATGCCGATTATTACTTGGATTGTGAATTGGAACGAAATCGCCAATAGGTAAGACCATTTTACAATTTGGGCCCAAGTTAGAAGCAGAGCCTAAGGTGTAAATTATCGATAGTCCATATCTCGGAAACTATAAGAGATAATTCAAATTGGCAAACGGCAATGTAATTAGCATGCCGAATATTACTTGGAATGTGAATTGGAACGAAATCGCCAATAGATAAGACCATTTTACAATTTGGGCCCAAGTTAGAAGCAGAGCCTAAGGTGTAAATTATCGATAGTCCATATCTCGGAAACTATAAGAGATAATGCAATTTGGCAACCGGCAATGTAATTAGCATGCCGAATATTACTTGGAATGTGAATTGGAACGAAATCGCCAATAGATAAGACCATTTTACAATTTGGGAGCAAGTTAGAAGCAGAGCCTAAGGTGTAAATTATCGATAGTCCATATCTCGGAAACTATAAGAGATAATGCAATTTGGCAACCGGCAATGTAATTAGCATGCCGAATATTACTTGGAATGTGAATTGGAACGAAATCGCCAATAGATAAGACCATTTTACAATTTGAGCCCAAGTTAGAAGCAGAGCCTATGGTGTAAATTATCGATAGTCCATATCTCGGAAACTATAAGAGATAATGCAATTTGGCAACCGGCAATGTAATTAGCATGCCGAATATTACTTGGAATGTGAATTGGAACGAAATCGCCAATAGATAAGACCATTTTACAATTTGGGCCCAAGTTAGAAGCAGAGCCTAAGGTGTAAATTATCGATAGTCCATATCTCGGAAACTATAAGAGATAATGCAATTTGGCAACCGGCAATGTAATTAGCATGCCGAATATTACTTGGAATGTGAATTGGAACGAAATCGCCAATAGATAAGACCATTTTACAATTTGGGCCCAAGTTAGAAGCAGAGCCTAAGGTGTAAATTATCGATAGTCCATATCTCGGAAACTATAAGAGATAATGCAATTTGGCAACCGGCAATGTAATTAGCATGTCGAATATTACTTGGAATGTGAATTGGAACGAAATCGCCAATAGATAAGACCATTTTACAATTTGGGAGCAAGTTAGAAGCAGAGCCTAAGGTGTAAATTATCGATAGTCCATATCTCGGAAACTATAAGAGATAATGCAATTTGGCAACCGGCAATGTAATTAGCATGCCGAATATTACTTGGAATGTGAATTGGAACGAAATCGCCAATAGATAAGACCATTTTACAATTTGAGCCCAAGTTAGAAGCAGAGCCTATGGTGTAAATTATCGATAGTCCATATCTCGGAAACTATAAGAGATAATGCAATTTGGCAACCGGCAATCTAATTAGCATGCCGAATATTACTTGGAATGTGAATTGGAACGAAATCGCCAATAGATAAGACCATTTTACAATTTGGGCCCAATTTAGAAGCAGAGCCTATGGTGTAATTTATCGATAGTCCATATCTCGGAAACTATAAGAGATAATGCAATTTGGCAACCGGCAATGTAATTAGCATGCCGAATATTACTTATAATGTGAATTGGAACGAAATCGCCAATAGATAAGACCATTTTACAATTTGGGCCCAAGTTAGAAGCAGAGCCTAAGGTGTAAATTATCGATAGTCCATATCTCGGAAACTATAAGAGATAATGCAATTTGGCAACCGGCAATGTAATTAGCATGCCGAATATTACTTGGAATGTGAATTGGAACGAAATCGCCAATAGATAAGACCATTTTACAATTTGGGCCCAAGTTAGAAGCAGAGCCTAAGGTGTAAATTATCGATAGTCCATATCTCGGAAACTATAAGAGATAATGCAATTTGGCAACCGGCAATGTAATTAGCATGCCGAATATTACTTGGAATGTGAATTGGAACGAAATCGCCAATAGATAAGACCATTTTACAATTTGGGCCCAAGTTAGAAGCAGAGCCTAAGGTGTAAATTATCGATAGTCCATATCTCGGAAACTATAAGAGATAATGCAATTTCGCAACCGGCAATGTAATTAGCATGCCGAATATTACTTGGAATGTGAATTGGGACGAAATCGCCAATAGATAAGGCCATTTTACAATTTGGGCCCAAGTTAGAAGCAGAGCATAAGGTGTAAATTATCGATAGTCCATATCTCGGAAACTATAAGAGATAATGCAATTTGGCAACCGGCAATGTAATTAGCATGCCGAATATTACTTGGAATGTGAATTGGAACGAAATCGCCAATAGGTAAGACCATTTTACAATTTGGGCCCAAGTTAGAAGCAGAGTCTAAGGTGTAAATTATCGATAGTCCATATCTCGGAAACTATAAGAGATAATGCAATTTGGCAAACGGCAATGTAATTAGCATGCCGAATATTACTTGGAATGTGAATTGGAACGAAATCGCCAATAGGTAAGACCATTTTACAATTTGGGCCCAAGTTAGAAGCAGAGCCTAAGGTGTAAATTATCGATAGTCCATATCTCGGAAACTATAAGAGATAATTCAATTTGGCAACCGGCAATGTAATTAGCATGCCGAATATTACTTGGAATGTGAATTGGAACGAAATTGCCAATAGATAAGACCATTTTACAATTTGGGCCCAAGTTAGAAGCAGAGCCTATGGTGTAAATTATCGATAGTCCATATCTCGGAAACTATAAGAGATAATGCAATTTGGCAACCGGCAATGTAATTAGCATGCCGAATATTACTTGGAATGTGAATTGGAACGAAATCGCCAATAGATAAGACCATTTTACAATTTGGGCCCAAGTTAGAAGCAGAGCCTAAGGTGTAAGTTATCGATAGTCCATATCTCGGAAACTATAAGAGATAATGCAATTTGGCAACCGGCAATGTAATTAGCATGCCGAATATTACTTGGAATGTGAATTGGAACGAAATCGCCAATAGATAAGGTCATTTTACAATTTGGGCCTAAGTTAGAAGCAGAGCCTAAGGTGTAAATTATTGATAGTCCATATCTCGGAAACTATAAGAGATAATGCAATTTCGCAACCGGCAATGTAATTAGCATGCCGAATATCACTTGGAATGTGAATTGGGACGAAATCGCCAATAGATAAGACCATTTTACAATTTGGGTCCAAGTTAGAATCAGAGCCTAAGGTGTAAATTATCGATAGTCCATATCTCGGAAACTATAAGAGATAATGCAATTTGGCAACCGGCAATGTAATTAGCATGCCGAATATTACTTGGAATGTGAATTGGAACGAAATCGCCAATAGATAAGACCATTTTACAATTTGGGCCCAAGTTAGAAGCAGAGCCTAAGGTGTAAATTATCGATAGTCCATATCTCGGAAACTATAAGAGATAATGCAATTTGGCAACCGGCAATGTAATTAGCATGCCGAATATTACTTGGAATGTGAATTGGAACGAAATCGCCAATAGATATGACCATTTTACAATTTGGGCCCAAGTTAGAAGCAGAGCCTAAGGTGTAAATTATCGATAGTCCATATCTCGGAAACTATAAGAGATAATGCAATTTCGCAACCGGCAATGTAATTAGCATGCCGAATATTACTTGGAGTGTGAATTGGAACGAAATCGCCAATAGATAAGACCATTTTACAATTTGGGCCCAAGTTAGAAGCAGAGCCTAAGGTGTAAATTATCGATAGTCCATATCTCGGAAACTATAAGAGATAATGCAATTTGGCAACCGGCAGTGTAATTAGCATGCCGAATATTACTTGGAATGTGAATTGGAACGAAATCGCCAATAGATAAGACCATTTTACAATTTGGGCCCAAGTTAGAAGCAGAGCCTAAGGTGTAAATTATCGATAGTCCATATCTCGGAAACTATAAGAGATAATGCAATTTGGCAACCGGCAATGTAATTAGCATGCCGATTATTACTTGGAATGTGAATTGGAACGAAATCGCCAATAGATAAGACCATTTTACAATTTGGGCCCAAGTTAGAAGCAGAGCCTAAGGTGTAAATTATCGATAGTCCATATCTCGGAAACTATAAGAGATAATGCAATTTGGCAACCGGCAATGTAATTAGCATGCCGAATATTACTTGGAAAGTGAATTGGAACGAAATCGCCAATAGATAAGACCATTTTACAATTTGGGCCCAAGTTAGAAGCAGAGCGTAAGGTGTAAATTATCGATAGTCCATATCTCGGAAACTATAAGAGATAATGCAATCTGGCAACCGGCAATGTAATTAGCATGCCGAATATTACTTGGAATGTGAATTGGAACGAAATCGCCAATAGGTAAGACCATTTTACAATTTGGGCCCAAGTTAGAAGCAGAGCCTAAGGTGTAAATTATCGATAGTCCATATCTCGGAAACTATAAGAGATAATGCAATTTGGCAACCGGCAATGTAATTAGCATGCCGATTATTACTTGGAATGTGAATTGGAACGAAATCGCCAATAGATAAGACCATTTTACAATTTGGGCCCAAGTTAGAAGCAGAGCCTAAGGTGTAAATTATCGATAGTCCATATCTCGGAAACTATAAGAGATAATGCAATTTGGCAACCGGCAATGTAATTAGCATGCCGAATATTACTTGGAATGTGAATTGGAACGAAATCGCCAATAGATAAGACCATTTTACAATTTGGGCCCAAGTTAGAAGCAGAGCCTAAGGTGTAAATTATCGATAGTCCATATCTCGGAAACTATAAGAGATAATGCAATTTCGCAACCGGCAATGTAATTAGCATGCCGAATATTACTTGGAATGTGAATTGGGACGAAATCGCCAATAGATAAGGCCATTTTACAATTTGGGCCCAAGTTAGAAGCAGAGCATAAGGTGTAAATTATCGATAGTCCATATCTCGGAAACTATAAGAGATAATGCAATTTGGCAACCGGCAATGTAATTAGCATGCCGAATATTACTTGGAATGTGAATTGGAACGAAATCGCCAATAGGTAAGACCATTTTACAATTTGGGCCCAAGTTAGAAGCAGAGTCTAAGGTGTAAATTATCGATAGTCCATATCTCGGAAACTATAAGAGATAATGCAATTTGGCAAACGGCAATGTAATTAGCATGCCGAATATTACTTGGAATGTGAATTGGAACGAAATCGCCAATAGGTAAGACCATTTTACAATTTGGGCCCAAGTTAGAAGCAGAGCCTAAGGTGTAAATTATCGATAGTCCATATCTCGGAAACTATAAGAGATAATTCAATTTGGCAACCGGCAATGTAATTAGCATGCCGAATATTACTTGGAATGTGAATTGGAACGAAATTGCCAATAGATAAGACCATTTTACAATTTGGGCCCAAGTTAGAAGCAGAGCCTATGGTGTAAATTATCGATAGTCCATATCTCGGAAACTATAAGAGATAATGCAATTTGGCAACCGGCAATGTAATTAGCATGCCGAATATTACTTGGAATGTGAATTGGAACGAAATCGCCAATAGATAAGACCATTTTACAATTTGGGCCCAAGTTAGAAGCAGAGCCTAAGGTGTAAGTTATCGATAGTCCATATCTCGGAAACTATAAGAGATAATGCAATTTGGCAACCGGCAATGTAATTAGCATGCCGAATATTACTTGGAATGTGAATTGGAACGAAATCGCCAATAGATAAGGTCATTTTACAATTTGGGCCTAAGTTAGAAGCAGAGCCTAAGGTGTAAATTATTGATAGTCCATATCTCGGAAACTATAAGAGATAATGCAATTTCGCAACCGGCAATGTAATTAGCATGCCGAATATCACTTGGAATGTGAATTGGGACGAAATCGCCAATAGATAAGACCATTTTACAATTTGGGTCCAAGTTAGAATCAGAGCCTAAGGTGTAAATTATCGATAGTCCATATCTCGGAAACTATAAGAGATAATGCAATTTGGCAACCGGCAATGTAATTAGCATGCCGAATATTACTTGGAATGTGAATTGGAACGAAATCGCCAATAGATAAGACCATTTTACAATTTGGGCCCAAGTTAGAAGCAGAGCCTAAGGTGTAAATTATCGATAGTCCATATCTCGGAAACTATAAGAGATAATGCAATTTGGCAACCGGCAATGTAATTAGCATGCCGAATATTACTTGGAATGTGAATTGGAACGAAATCGCCAATAGATATGACCATTTTACAATTTGGGCCCAAGTTAGAAGCAGAGCCTAAGGTGTAAATTATCGATAGTCCATATCTCGGAAACTATAAGAGATAATGCAATTTCGCAACCGGCAATGTAATTAGCATGCCGAATATTACTTGGAGTGTGAATTGGAACGAAATCGCCAATAGATAAGACCATTTTACAATTTGGGCCCAAGTTAGAAGCAGAGCCTAAGGTGTAAATTATCGATAGTCCATATCTCGGAAACTATAAGAGATAATGCAATTTGGCAACCGGCAGTGTAATTAGCATGCCGAATATTACTTGGAATGTGAATTGGAACGAAATCGCCAATAGATAAGACCATTTTACAATTTGGGCCCAAGTTAGAAGCAGAGCCTAAGGTGTAAATTATCGATAGTCCATATCTCGGAAACTATAAGAGATAATGCAATTTGGCAACCGGCAATGTAATTAGCATGCCGATTATTACTTGGAATGTGAATTGGAACGAAATCGCCAATAGATAAGACCATTTTACAATTTGGGCCCAAGTTAGAAGCAGAGCCTAAGGTGTAAATTATCGATAGTCCATATCTCGGAAACTATAAGAGATAATGCAATTTGGCAACCGGCAATGTAATTAGCATGCCGAATATTACTTGGAAAGTGAATTGGAACGAAATCGCCAATAGATAAGACCATTTTACAATTTGGGCCCAAGTTAGAAGCAGAGCGTAAGGTGTAAATTATCGATAGTCCATATCTCGGAAACTATAAGAGATAATGCAATCTGGCAACCGGCAATGTAATTAGCATGCCGAATATTACTTGGAATGTGAATTGGAACGAAATCGCCAATAGGTAAGACCATTTTACAATTTGGGCCCAAGTTAGAAGCAGAGCCTAAGGTGTAAATTATCGATAGTCCATATCTCGGAAACTATAAGAGATAATGCAATTTGGCAACCGGCAATGTAATTAGCATGCCGATTATTACTTGGAATGTGAATTGGAACGAAATCGCCAATAGATAAGACCATTTTACAATTTGGGCCCAAGTTAGAAGCAGAGCCTAAGGTGTAAATTATCGATAGTCCATATCTCGGAAACTATAAGAGATAATGCAATTTGGCAACCGGCAATGTAATTAGCATGCCGAATATT